>NW_005871071.1:531421-609075 GCF_000147115.1 Myotis lucifugus | reverse complement strand
CAAAGAGCCACATGTGGCTCGCGAGCCACAGTTTGCCGACCACTGCCCTAGGTCACCCAGTTAGTAAGTGATAGGTCAGGGATTTGAACCTAGATCTGTCTGATTTCAAAATCTGGACTCTTGACTCCTAAGCATATTTACTCTAAAATAAGGCACTATAATTTATTGAAGTTCTACTGTGAACCAAGCATTTGGCTGGACAAGTCACATACAAATCTCGAGTTCTCAGGACATACTTGTGTTTATAGAGGTGTGAATCTCAGTCCACGAATTCTGCTGTGCAAGAAATGTCTTTATTTTCTTTAACCCATCCGAATTACGAGTCCAAACTTATTTTTCAGACTTTCCTGGATCCCTTCTCCCCACCCCCACCCAGCTATGCTGTAGTTCTGGATCAGACACACTATCCAGGCCTGGTTGGGAGTGAGCACCTCATCTTTTGTCATCAGTCCACACAGGTGGCCACTGAGGGGCCGGTCCTGCCCATTTACATGACCTGTTGGCACCGGAGGTTCACTACTGCTCCCACCCCATGCCAAGCACAGGGACATCTTTTGCCAGGCTGCCAGCGCACACACAGCCATTTCCTCCCTGGGTTCTTACCACCTCTAGCAGAGTCCCTAGGAAGCAAGGACTGTCCCTTTGCCCTCATGGACAATTTCTCCCTCCCCCTCCCACTTGCAAAGCCCAAGAGACTCCCTTTCTAGTGATGGGAAGGTAGGTGGGAGTGTTCCTTATTCCTTCACATTTCTTTAACACATGTTAGCCATTTGCTTGCCTTTGTTGGTTCAATTCCCTTGCCCTACGTTCTAAGTTTTGGGAAGACAAAATATGTGTAGACTTCTCTCTACTTTGCCCTTCTTAAGTTGGAGGGAGAGCAAGGGGGAGATGGGAGAAAAATAATATTAAGTTGATATCTCAAAATATTGTTTCCAGCTCATGTTATCCCATTTTACAGGTGAGGGGACAGACCTCATTGAGGTTACATAGCATTTTGCACAGCTAGTAAACAGTAGACCAGTGGTTCTCAGCCTTCTGGCCCTTTAAATACAGTTCCTCATGTTGTGACCCAACCATAAAATTATTTTCGTTGCTACTTCATAACTGTAATGTTGCTACTGTTATGAATCGTAATGTAAATATCTGATATGCAGGATGGTCTTAGGCGACCCCTGTGAAAGGGTCGTTCGACCGCCAAAGGGGTCGTGACCCACAGGTTGAGAACCGCTACAGTAGACCCAGGATCTTTGGAGGCACTTGGTTGCACTGCGTCTTAGTAGGTTCATCTGCAGAGCAGGGTGGGGGGTCCAGGCAGTACCCAGAGGACATGAGATGGCGGTGGGCCAGGGAAGAGGAAGCCAACGTGCCTAGTCAGCTGGTTTTAGGTTCCAATGTTCTGGGAAATAGACGTAAAATGGAACCTTCAGATCGTGCTTAAGGGGGCAGAGTAGGACTGGGCAAGCTAGGGAGCCAGGGAAGAAATCTGAGTGGGTGATCCCCACACTGCAGCCTCTGGAAGGAGGTGCAGCCATAGGACAGCACTGTGATAGGCTCTGGCCTTGGGCCGATCTGTCCAAACCTGCTGGTGGCTTCAGACATCCTGTCTGTCAGCTTTGGGTGGGCAATGATCACCAAGTTATCTAACTGTCTACCCATTTGGGTGTCTCAGAGACACGTCAAACTCCACAAGGTCCAAACTGATTTCCTAGTCTTTCCCCAAAACCTGCTCCATTCACAACCTTCCCCATCTCAGCTGATATCAACCCCATTGTCCCATTGCTCAAGCCCGATTCCTTGAAGTCAGCCTCAACTTTTCTCATTCTCTCACATCCCACATCCCAGTAGCCAGGAAACCCTTCTGCATTTACCTTCAACATATGTCCAGCATCCATCCACCACTCCCCTATTCCACTGCTACCGTGCTGAGTCAAGCCACCATCATCTCTTGCTGGACCACGGCAATAGCCGCCTAACAGATCTCCCCACTTGCTCCCTTGCTAATAATCTGTTTCTAGCCTTGCAAACCAGAATGATCTTTTAAAAATATAATACAAATCATGCCAGGCTTCTGCTCAGAATGGTTGCCCATGTTTCATAGAGGAAAAGCCAAAGTCCTTTTAATGACATTTCCCTAACCACTAGTCTCCTTGCTGTTCCTGGGACATACCAAGCATGTTCCTACCTCAGGGCCTTTGCACTGAATGCACTGACTGTCCTGGCTGCCTCGGCTCTCCTCTCCTGCAGAGGTAGCTCACTGCAACTTTTTCTTCAAGTTCAACTTGCAAACAAGGCTCACCCTGACCATTCTATTTAAAATCACTACCTTCTCCCACCCCCTTAACTCTGCTACACTTTTTCTTTTTCCATAGTTCTTATTGCATTCCTCATAAACATCTTATTTATTGTGTCTGTTGTGTATTATTTGACTCCTTACAACCCCAAGTGTGTATCAGCTTCACAAGGATTGGAATCATGGTCTGTTTTGTTGGCTTGAATATCCCAAATGTCCGAATAGTGCTTGGTATACAGGAGGTATGCAAAAAAAAAAAAAAAAAAAAAAAAAAGTTGAACAAATGAATAAAGTTAAAATAAAACTAGAGAGTCAAGGAATATTATAAGAGTCATACACAGTATCATTTTCCCAGCCTGATTTTGCCTAGTGGCCTCACTTCTTAGTCCTCTACACCGTTGGCGCATTAATTAACACAGAGGAGTGAAGATTGTGTTACTTCTAAGGTCATCTCTCCATGGGGTCCCAGCAAAGACATCCAGGAAGGCCTCTTTGCTTCTTCGTACACTGAGGTTAGAGGTTTCCTGTCCCTTTCAGTTTTAGAAACATTGCCCCACCGCTCTGGCCACAGGCACCAGCGAGTTTGCTCAACTCAACCAAACACAGATCCTCTGGGAGCTCTCCGCATAGCAGAGCCCTTTGCTTTTTCTTCGGGCTTAACCTGCAATTTAAAACATCACTGCCATGAGCCTGCAACCCCTTTGCAGTCCTGTCGGGGAACTTGGGCAACCGTCACCTGCCCTGACCTCTGACAGGGTTTCCCAACGCACACATTAACCTTACATTGATTAGTTTGGAACTGTGGCCTTGGCCTAAGAAGGTAAGAGTGCGTGGCAAGATGTTTTATTTTTAACACGTATCAGGATAAAAAAAACACTTTTGTAAATCAACCTTTTTTTTGTATTAAATATACTTAGATTTGGGGTTGGGGGTAGCAAGGAATGTCTGAACACTAGATAATGTGTTTAAAGGTTAATTATTAACGGGCAGCCTTTCCTAACAAAGTATCAATAGGCAATCTGGTCTCTTTAGCTTCAGAAATTAGCACGAAGACCTCGACCCCGGGCGATTCAGGAGAAATGGAAAGTTCCCTGTGTGTCTCCATTTTCTTGCTTTTGAGCATCTTTATCCAATCAAGTGCCCATGGACAAAGCCTTGAACTAGGTAAGAGCCTGCCTTTTCTCTGGAGATGGGCATGGATTTATTTTTTTTTAAATGTATGTCACAAAGTGTCCACGTGTTCTTGACTGTGTGGGACAGAGCTGGCTGCAAAGCATACCCGGCGGTTCTGTTCGTGGCATGACAGGTCGTTCTGTTAGTGGCATGACAGGTCACAGGGACATGTCGTTTCCTTGTAACCACGGCATTTTAGGAAACCACAGGGAGTAGACGTCTTGTAAACGCACTTGCAGCTGGCAGTGAAGTCTCTTGCTCATCTGGTTCGGAAAGGGTCATCTCTCGCGGAGAACAATCCGAAAGAATTCCAGATCCTTCTGAGCGTTCATTCGGCATCTGATTTGCAATTGGGAAGCACAGCATGCAGGGAAATGCTCCATCTTGCTGAGGTGGTCTCAGCACGAGCTCTCTCAGACAAGAAAGGAATGTGTAGAGTCCTGCTTCCAGTCAGGTCTAACGCACAGATACCATTGCACATTCTCTAGACTTCATTGTTCCTGCCCAGGTTTTACTCTGAGTCTGGGGAATCCACCAGCAATCATGCCTGTCTGGTCTGTGAATTCACAAACTAGACTGATGGCCAAAGGGATCCAAATGCTTGATCAAGTGGGTCCCAGGTTCCTGGCTGAACAGTGCACAGGATCAATAAACGATAGATTCGAAGCAAATCGAACAATGTGGCCAGATAAGCCTGGCCTGTGGGACTTTGTTTTTGTGCTGGTTACTGGTGAGAGACTGGTAATGCTAAGGTAGAGGCTTAGATGTTTTCTTTCCTCAAAGACTATGCTGGAAGGAGGCTCCAAAAAACACGGAGAATCAGGAATTTACTAACCAGAATGTACCTGAAAATTCCAGAACCCTTATTTCTCCTTTAAGAAATAGGGCTGTTCTTTGTATTTAATTATGATTCTGAACCCTAGGTCAGTTGATAACTTAATATTAATATTACTTATTACTGTCCACTGAGCATTTCATGTGCCAGCCACTAATGCTAATTATTTTGCATACACATCCAATTTACAAAGCCATGTTCTAAAATGATAGTAATCATTTAGAGCCATGCAGGCCAAATTGCTGATGATCTTTATTCCCTGGGTTTGCAGGGTTTTGCTGAAGGGGCTGTCCTGAACTTTGGTTTGGAATGTTGTTTTGTTTGTTTGCTGTTTATTAAAGTACTAGAAGCCCGATGCATGAATTCGTGCACTGGTGGTGTCCAGCCAGCCCACTCTGATGGAGGCCCCTGATTCGGGGGAGGGACGCTGGGGGGCAGGGCCAGCTGGGGCGAGGGACCATGGTTGTTCGGGTCGTTCTGCCATTCAGTCGCTGGGCTTTTATTATATAGGATGACACCCACATATAGGAAAGTGCCTATGTCATAAAGTGCTTAATACATTTTCGCAATCCAAATCCGCATCCCAGAAGCCTCTCCTGTGCAGCCCTGGAGCCTTCACATAGATTATTTTGCCTTTTGTGGAACTTTTTGTTGATGGGCGCATACAGTATGTGCTCTTTTGCTTCTGGTTTCTTTCACCAACATTATGTTGGTGACCTTCGTCCCTGCAGCTGTGTGTGTGCTGGTGACTCGTTCCTCTGGCGCTGTTGCATTCCATGGTGTGAAACCCCACTCTCCGTCTGTCTATTCTGCTGTCGATTTTCAGAGGAGACATGGGGGCTGGAAGCCGTCAGTGTCCGAGGTGGAGGGGGAAGGGCAGGTCTGCCTCCCCGGGCTGCAGGGTTCTGTCCACACGTCACTCTCAACAAAGCCCAAGCTGGTCAGCTGCTGCTTTTCCGGGACCTGGTTTGTCTAAAAGCTGAGGGAGCCCGGCCAGTGTGTCTCAGTGGTTGAGCATTGACCTATGAACCAGGAGGTCACAGTTCAATTCCCAGCCAGGGCATATGCCCGGGTTGTGACCTCGAGCTCCAGTGTGGAGGCAGCCCACCAATGATTCTCTCTCGTCATTGATGTTTCTATCTTGTTCCCTCCCCCTTCTTCTCTGTAATGAATAAAAATATTTTTTAAATTAAAATAAAATAAAAGTTGAGGGCAGTGGCCACAGTTAGCAGGACCCCTCCTGCTAACTGGAGTCAGGAGGCCTCTTGTTCCCTTGAGAGCAGACTCTCTTGGCAGAATTCTGTCTGTGAGGAGAGAGCCAGATCTGCGTGCATGAGGCTGGTGTGTACCTTCTTGGGTACTGCTGGGGAGCAAGCATCCCTTGTCAATGAGGATCTATTATGGTGGCAAAGCCACCCCCAGGGGACACTGGGCAATGTCCACAGACAACTTTGGTTGTCACACCTGGGGAGAGAGTGCTATCGTCATGTAGAGACGAGAGGCCAGGGATGCTGCTAAACATCCTGCCATGTACACCACAGCCCCACAACGACAAATTATCCAGGTAAAATGTCTTTGGTGCCAAGGTAGCGAAACCCTGGTCCACACCAAGCTTCAACTGTCACTAGTCATGGGCCAGAAAGAACTCCCTGGAGGACCCTATAACCCCACTCCTCCATTTATTATTAATGACGTTACTAATGGACCTACTAATGCAGCCAAAGCTGCACAAATGTCTACTCCACCCCCACCGCGCGGTCACCTAAGCCAGCAGTGGAGCAGCGTGGCCCATGGCCGTTGGGCAGAGCAGGGAGAGGCATCTAGAGGTTAATCCAGCCGTGGGCAAACTACGGCCCGCAGGCCGGATCCGGCCGGTTTGAAATGAATAAAACTAAAAAAAAAAAAAAAAGACCGTACCCTTTTATGTAATGATGTTTACTTTGAATTTATATTAGTTCACACAAACACTCCATCCATGCTTTTGTTCCGGCCCTCCGGTCCAGTTTAAGAACCCATTGTGGCCCTCGAGTCAAAAAGTTTGCCCACCCCTGGGTTATTCTGTCTGATCCAGGCTGCAGGCCTCTCTCTCTATTGTGCTCACACCCAGTGATGTGACTGCCAGGGTCCCTAGGAAACCATTCTGCTCAATCCCTCTCCCCGGAGGCAGGTTCGGACAGTCTTTCCTGCCTGCCAGCACTAAGGGCCACAGGATGTGGGGAACCTCCTGAAGCCCCCAGGACACAGAGCTACTAGGACCCTCATCCTCAGGCCCAGGCCCAGCCCACTGGTGTTGCCATCACTGCCTCAAATGGAAGCTGCTTCTACGTCCCCACAGCCCCCACCTTCCAGCTACTCACCCCCACTGCCTGCAGGTGGCTGCCCCTCCCTGCAATTCCAACTGCAGCTTCAAATCCTAGAAGCAGCTGAAGCCCATTTACTCAGTCGCCCATTTGATTAACAGGCATGCGCAAGCATCTGCCACATGCAAGGCTGGCAGTGTGGATCGGTTCTCAGACTTTCTGGTCTCTGGGCACCATTACATCCGTAAGAACTATTTAGAACTCCAGAGAGCTTCTTTATATGGACTAGGCCAGTGATGGTGAACCTTTTGAGCTCGGCGTGTCAGCATTTTGAAAAACCCTAACTTAACTCTGGTGCCGTGTCACATATAGAAATTTTTTGCTATTTGCAACCATAGTAAAACAAAGACTTATATTTTTGATATTTATTTTATATATTTAAATGCCATTTAACAAAGAAAAATCAACCAAAAAAATGAGTTCCCTTGTCACCTCTGACACCCGTGTCATAGGTTCGCCATCACTGGACTAGGCTATCAATATTCACCATAAGAGAGACTAAAACGGAGACATTTTTACATTTTAATGCTTTTAAAAATAACAAATTAATCACATTAACCTGTATAACATGATGTTATGAGAAATAACTTGTATTTTCCGGACAATAACAAAGTGAATCAAAAGAATGATATTTTTTACCAAGAAATTTCTTGAATGTCTGGCTTAATGGAAGACAGCTAAATTCTTCCATCCGTTTCTGTATCCAATCTGTTGTGACGTGTTGCTTTGACGTGCATGAGTGAAATCAGCCCCATAGGTAGGAAAAGGGAGGACATCCTCAGAGACGCACTGGGGTCTCGCCCACACTCAGAACCTCGGTGCTCACGTGAGTGCGCAGCCGCCCCTGCCCTCCGGGGCTCAGTGTCCAATCGGGGGGTGAAGATGGGAGCCACCTGCCCCAAAAACCGGCAACAAGGGGGACCACCATCCATAAAGAATGTACATGCAATCATAGAACTTACTAAAGTTGATCTTCCTTTCATGATCACAGATCTAACTGATGTCAGTGATAGGAAGAAAGCTGCTCCCCTCCAAAATAGTTGTTTTGGTCAACATTATAAACAACTGCTCCGGTTACTGTTGAGTTTTATTAATTAATCTATATGTAAACTTCAAATGAGCACATTTTCTTATCCTTTAATAAATATGATGTTCTCCGTCACCATTAATATAGAGAACTCCCAGGTAAGCAGTTGACCTCTGACACAGATTTGGTGACGTGTGCTCATTGCAAGAGGCCGGGTGGAGCGGCTCAGAGTCCTCCCAGCTCACCCAGGTCATCTCCTGCCTCCACTCTCTGGTCCTGACTGCGTGTTCCTGCGTTTAAACAAAGTGGAAAATGATAGCACAGCGATTGTAAAGACAAAGAAACAGAATCGAGAACTTCAATTCTGTTATCCGATGTGACGCTTAGAGTCTGTGTGTTTAACATTTAAAACAGTAAAACAGATTTTACAGCAAACTGTGAGGTGTAATACTTGGTTTGGTAAGTAAAAATTTAGTTCTTACAGGAGGTGCTTTTAATGCATTTGAGTATCTTTAAAATTGAAATGTATTCTTCTTTTTAAAAGTGTTCATTGCTCTAAAACTAAAGAACAAATCAAGAAAATAGTGATACTTAATGATTTTTGCATGAGTATTACTGAAAATAATTTTGTCGTATAGAGCAGAGGGGTATTAAAATGATCCATTCTCAAATACATGCAGTATACCACTGAGTCTAATAAAGGAGATAAGATGTGAATATAAAATTTTCTCAACTAGAATATGGAATGTGTTGAGTATCACTAGAGAGGAGTGCAATGCACTAAGTGATTGTGTCCCCCAAAATTTACATATTGAAATCCTAACCCCCAAAACGATGGTATTAGGAGGTAGACCCTTTGGCAGGTAATTTGGTCATGAGGGTGGAGCCCTCGTGAATGGCATTAGCACTCTTATAAAAGGGGCCCCAGAAGAGAGTCATCACAGAACCTGACCATGCTGGCACCCTGATCTCGGACTTCCAGCCTCCAGAACTCTGAGAAATAATGTCTGTTGATCCCCAGCCACCGAGTATATGTACTATGGTACTTAGACAAAGAGCAGGTAGGGATACAGAGGAGTTTACTTCCAAGTGTGGGTGGGAGGAAGGCTTCTGGGAGGAGGCAGCATTTGAGCAGGGTCTTGCAGGATGGAATCTGAACTAAAGAGAGCGAGTCTTTCCTAAGCAAAGGTACAGAGCCAATAAAGTGCATAAGTTTTTCAAGCCCAAGCACCTTCCCAAAATAGGCCTCTGGGAATAAGAAAAAAAGAAGGGGAGGGGGGAGGTGTTGGGGGGAGGAGGAAGATATTAACAAAACATAGGCTCACAACTACGACACTGGGAGCAATTTGAATGCTCAACAATAAACTGCCAAGAGTGGAGGGGCCAGCTAGTTACTAAGTCTTTTAAACAAGCATTGTTTCAAACACTGACCACTAAAAGTTCCAAGTAGTTTTGGGGATGGAGCCCGCAACCTAGGAATGTGCCCTTGACCTAAATCAAACTCAGGACCCTTCAGTCCACAGGCTGACACTCTGTCCACTGAGCCAATCCAGCTAGGGCAACACTCACAATTTAACGCTGGGGATCCTAACCCAGCGCAGGGATGAGTCTGAGGGAGTCTCAATGCCTCCTGGGATGGCACCTCCTGGGTGTATGTTTGAGTGAGGGAGAGAGGTCAAAACTTTTGGACAATTATCAGAGGGACCTGGGACCTTGAAAAAGTTAAATAACAATGGGGCTTGTAGCTTTAGAAATGAGTATGAGGAAATTTTATATGTGATAAGGTGGGGGCAAAAAAAGGACTAAATAAACTACATATTGAATCATGACTAAAAAAAAAATCCTATACCTACATATTGCTAGGAATTCAAAGTATATTTAAAGAAATATAGTTTTAAGTATATGTTCTGTTAAGTTTTTAAATGTAAAAGAAAAAATTTAAATTAAAAAAAAAGAGACCCTGATTATCTGCAATTAAGTTGGCCCTAGATTTGTCCCTAGAGGACCCCTGGGAAAGAGACCAGGCCCTGTCCCTTAAGACCTGGCAACTCCACCCCCCTCACAGGCACAGCCAGGCCCGAATCACTCCCCAGAGGGCCTGCCAATCCCTGACCGGCCTTCGTTCATGAGTAATACCCAGGGGCATCCAGAGGTGCTCATTCCCCTGGGGGTGTACAGGGAGCTGGGATCAACAGAAGGCCAGCCCAGCATTCATTCCAGCCAAGTCCTATCTGCCCTCTGCTGGACGCCCTGGCCCTACGCTGGGCGGGTCTGGAGCCTCCTGAGGGTGTCACCCCCGAAGAGAACAAGCCAGAGTGAGAGGACAGCAGCCAGTTTTCCACCTGCTTGTCCTACACAGGGACCCAGGACTTACACCCATACTCTTTCATTCTGGGCCAGGTGAATAGCCCATTTTTCAGAGTAACTGAGAGGGCTGATTGTTGAAGGAATTGAGCCTGTAAACTGACCCGAACACATGAATCGCCGAGTGGCCCAGCCAAAAGTCATCTGTCCAGTACAAAGATCCCCACTCTGCCTTCTCTCTGCCCTGTTTTCCACACCAGTGGGCACAATGCTGCAAGGCATGCTGGGTCTTCGCAGGCAAGTCAGCAAGGAGAGGGGGAGGGAGTAGGAGCTGGGCCAGACGCTTGGGGTTTGAGGTCTAATTCACAAGACAGGACTGAGCAGTCTCAGGTACATTCTCCAAGGGGATGTGACCACCCTGACCTCAGCTAGGGTGTCCCTGGCATCCATGGGCTCCACACAGGCAGGGCACAGCAGTTCTCATCGCCAGGAAGGTGGCTGTATGCTGGTCCAAGGAGGGTACCCATTTCAGAATGGAGCACTCTCAGCCCCAGATTGGGGTTCAGCCCATTAAGGACGGGCTGGCCAGGGGCAGGCAGGACATCTGGGCCTCTGCCAAGCAGGCTGGGGGTCATGGCCAGACTTCAGTCCATATGTGAAAACCAGAACAATGGGTCAGAGCCCAGCCGGGCCTGCCGGGGAGTGGGGTTGCTATGGTAAGGCGGGCAGCGGTGCCTGGGGCCCACCCTCCAGTTGCTCCCGCCCTGGAGGTTCAGGGTGCCAGCCTTGCTTCTCAAGAGGAGGTGTAATTCTTAGACATAGCCACTAGGCAGCACATTGCCCTCCCGGCTGCTTCAAGGTTTTAGGAGAGGATTTCAGGTTTGGGAGAATCCAGGCTTCTGGAAGACTCTGGAAAACTCAGGACTGTTGGCTGACTTCCTTTTCCTCTCTGTTCATGACTCTATTCCGAGAAACACTCATAGTTTCATTTTTCACAGTGGGCTTGGGAGGCTGGTGGTGGGGAGAAGTAAACAGGAGGCAATCAAATCCATCGAGGGGAGGCCTCCTTGTCTGTCCACAGCATTTTCACTTCCACATACACAGGTTCACATTCGGGGGCCTGGTGAAGGGTTGTGGGGTCATTGAAAATAGTTCTTATGAAGATAGAAAAGTGGCAACACTGAGTCGTATTTCTGTTCCAGTGCTAAGTGGATCAAAAGCAGTATGCCTAATTGTGGGGGTCCTGTGATTACAACTCTCAAAATACGTGTGTTTGAGAAAAAAATACTAGAAGAAAATGTACAAAAAATGCTCATACCTCAGTTGAGTTTATATCTGAACTTTTATCTCCTCCAAACTTTATGTAATGTTAAAGTATGTCTATAGTATATTTGCTTTAACGACCTGAATAGTTAAAAATAAATTTACGTCAAAATGATATAACCAAGGGATTTGATTAGATCAGAAGTTCTTGAACTTTAGTGTGTATCAAAAACTTATTCAAATGAGGTTTTATTAAATCTTATTTATTTGTAAAATAAACACATTTTATTAAATTTTTTAAATAAATTTTATTAAAATAAGATTTCTGGGCCCCATCTGCAGAATTTTTAAATCAGTGGGCCTGGGTGGACCTGGGAATTCACATTTCTAACAAGTTCCCAAGTGCTGCTGGAAGTATGAAGACCACACCTTGAGAACCACTAAAACAGCAAAATAGAGAGTTAATGGCAAAACTTGAACAGGACTTGAACTTGGGGCTCTTCCCACAGAAGCAATGCAAGCTTCCAGGGCAACCCTGGCTTCATGCCTGCCTCTCCTTGGGGAAGAGGCAAAATATCAACATCTGTTGGTCCTGGATATTGACCTCCCTCGGGGGTAGCCAAATCCCAAATAATATAAAACCCTGAGATATTTGTGACAATGTACAATAAAATATCATAAAATAAAATATCATCATGCTGAAAATAAAGTGGTTCTTGAAATGGAAAAATTCCCAAGCTGTAATTGTTGGAAAAATACTAGTTGCAATAGCTAATTAACCATCCACACTGAACCACTCCTTGGCAGTCTGAAGATAGGATCAAGAAAATTCTTTTCCTATGAGCTGGGCATTGCACAGAGCTGGGCAGGGCCTGTGAGTCTCACTTGACTAGGAGTGGCCTTTCTATGATTTCGAAAAACTTTCCAGTGACAAATGTTCCCGCTTCCTGGTCCCAAGAGAAGACAAAGTAGTGAAAACTATATCGTGCTTTATGCTGAAACAAGATCAGCAGCAGCAAATTACAGCATTTATTAATTACCTACTATGTACCAGGCCCACAACATGTATCCCTGAGGATACAAAAATGAAAAAGCTCGCTTCCATTCATCAAGGAGCTACCCAACTGATGGGGTCTCCGGCCCCCTATAGCTGTGTGTGTGTGTGTGTGTGTGTGTGTGTGTGTGTGTGTGTTACAACTTGGGAGTGGCATAATTTCAACACAATGTGATAAATGCACAACTAGGTACAAGACATCCCAAGGCCCTGAGGCAGGAGAGGCTGGCTGAGAAGCCTTCCTAGAGGAGGTGATATTGGATTTGAGTCTTGAAGGAGCAGAAGTTCGAGCAGAGGAAAAGCATGAATCAGTTTTTAAAGCTTGAAACACGGCTCATAAAATTGGGAATCCCTGAGACGTTTGCTGTGGCCCAGGGGTGCGGCACAAAAAGAGAAGTGGCTGGAGGCAAGGGCCTCAGAGGCCATGCTAAGGAGTTTGGAACCTCATTCAGGAGCAGCGGGTCTCTTGCTAGGTAGACGGCTTTATCTCCTGGCCTGGCTGACTCCCCAGCCACCCTCTGATAGAAGACAATATCATCACCAGGAAAAGGCGGAGGTGGGGCTCAAACGTCACCAGCTCTGCAACCTCACCTGGCCAGCACCCACGCTCAAACGTCACCAGCTCTGCAACCTCACCTGGCCGGCACCCACAGCCTCACCTGGCTGCCACCCGCAGACACTCGTTCTTCCTGCTCTTCCTGCCAGACAGGCCCAGTCATGAGCAAATCTCAGGAAACTGAGGCAGAAACACAGAACAGATGATGCTTAAACAGGAACCTTCCATTTAAAAAGTACCTTATTCTAGGTCTGAAAAGAGAACCATTTGGAAATTCCATGTCATACCAACTTACAGACCTGTAGCTGTTTCAGCTCTAAAATCTCCTTCCTACCAGCATGACACCCCTTGCTTCTCACAACCTCCCTGTGAAAGGCTAGGCGGCAGGTATTATTGTGACCATTTTACAGATGTGAGAGTTCACCAACCAAGACCACCAGGAACACACTCAGAGTCAAACGGAAGTTAGATTTGTTTAGCTCACAGCGGCAAGGAGGACACTCGGAGAAACCCAGGAGGTCCCAGCACCAAGGGTTAGAGGGGCTTCTTAGAAGGTTTGGGCTGTGCTGCGGAGACTGAGGAAGGGCTGGGAAGCAGGGACAGTTCTGGATTGGAGTCTATCAGAGGGAGGGGGTGAGCAATTCAATCATCAGGTCTCTTCATAATTTAGTTAATTAATTCACGTTTCATTAATTGATTATTATCAACTCGTTCTTGCTTGGTTTAATCCATAACAATCCAGCAGGCAGGAAGACGTCAGCGGGGCTGGAGCCAGCGTTGGCGCGGGCGCAGCAGTCTCTCCCGTTTTTGGTCTCCGAGGGGCCTCCCCTCTACCTTGTTGCAAACACGGATGTGGAGAGTCTTTGTGGCCTGTTGTTTGTACGCTGTGGGCATTGTCTATGTTCCCTTGGGGACATCATGGTCTGACTGCCAGCAGCACTGGGTTTTGTTGTTGTTGTGTTTTTATATTGTTGATAGCATTATCCCCCTCCTTCCAGCCCCTACCCAACCCCCACCCTCCAGGTCTTTACCACACTATTTCCCATGTCCCTGGGCTATGCATATAAGCATATAAGTTCTTTGATTTTATCTCTTCTAGTCCCTCCACCCCCACATCAAGGTACATCATTCTGTTGCATGCCTCCCTGCTTCAGGTCTAACTTTGTTGGTCAATTCATTTTGTTCATTAGATTCCACAAATAAGTGAGATCATGTGACATTTGTCTTTCTTTGACTGGCTTATTTCACTTAGCATAATAGTCTCCAGGTCCATCCATGCTGTTCCAAAGGGTAAGAGATCCCTCTTTTTTATAGCTGCACTAGCTCCCTCAGCCTGGCCTGCCCCCTCTCACAGTCTGAGAGCCCTCAGGGATGGGAGGCGACCCAGTGATCAGGGGAAGGTGACACCCCCATCACACCTCTGCTGCTGCCACTGCCGGCAGTGCAAGCCTCGGTGGGTCCTGGTTACCTGAGCCTCAGGCAGCCCTGGGCAGCTGGGAAACCACCATCCAGGGCTTGCCTGTGCCTCGGGCCAGCCCTGGGTGGCTGGGGGGCTGAGGAGACTGGGGAACTCCAGAGGCAGGTACGCGGCAAGGCCTGCCACCCCAGCGGGGCTAAGGGGACAGGGCACCGCCATCTTGTGGCTGTGGGCACTGCCATCTTTGAGGGTGTGGCAGTCAATTAACATATTCCCTCCTTATTGGCTGTGGGTGCTGTCATCTTTGTGACGGCATGAGGGTCAATTAGCATATTCCCTCTTTATTAGGTAGGATAGTACCTAATCTCCTTTTATAAGGACACCAGTCATATGGGACTAGGGCCCACCTCAATGACCTCATTTAACCATAATTACCTCTTTCAAGAGCCTGTCCAATGACAGTCACATTCTGACATACTGAGGGTTAAGACTTCGACATGGGAATGGGTGGGAGACAAATTTTGCCCATAACTTCCAGCAAAGACTTTGAAGGCCCTGTTCTGACCCGGTTACTAGGCCAGGCCTGGGGACACCACAGATATATTTTTGTTCTCTTTGAGCTTCAGCAACTCCTCAGGGGCTTCAGAATTAGAAAAAGAGGCTTATAAATATACATGAGATTGGAAAGTGAGTAGTAAGTCTACACGCTCTGAACCAGTCCAAACAGGGGCCTTTGCTGTGGGGGTGCAGGAGCCTGCTGGCAACTGGTGGTGGAGGGACTCAGCCCCTTGCAACAGCAAGATTAAGACTTTCTGGCAGTGCAAGCAATGATGGGCAGGAGACCAAGAAGGAGCCATTTATCTGGCTCATGTTGTGGGTAAGTGATAAAACGCCCTCTGGCTGGGCGCCAGTTGCTCCGGGTGAGCCACACAAAGCTCTCTCTGGCCTTGAGAGGCAATCTTCCCACACAAGCTGTCTTTAACAAGGCCATTGCCTAGGCTCACCCTAACTTCAGCCCCTGAGAAAGTGCCCTCGGTAGCTGCCGTCTTTTCCTTCACCCCTAGCAGAGCCCAAAAAGAGGAGGCGATGATGGCTGGTGCCCAAGGATGAGCATGAGTGGGTGGAGAAACACCAGCGCTCCTTTGCATGTCTGGGCTCTCGGTTCCTGGCACAGGCAGGGGTTACACCACGACTCCTGAGGGAGGCTCTGGGTGACAAAAGAGAACTGGGTTTGGAGTCTAAAAACTTGGGTCTCAGTCCCGGCTGCACCACTTACCAGCGGGTGGCCTTTGGCAAACCACCGAGGTCTCCAAGCCTCCACTAGTGAATGGGGTGACTGCCAGAGGCCCCCACAGGGTTGTTCTGAGCGTGAATGGGGCTCATATATGTGGAAGCACTTTGCAACTAGGCATCGCTGGCCATGACACAAACATTTGTAAGCATTTACTATTTACCAAGTCATCCTACCGTTGTAACGCTCACCTGGTTCATGTAGTACTCCCGATGTTTTCCCCACTTTTTATTACAAAAGTGTCCAAGTACAGAAAAAGTTGAAAGGATGGTACAATGCATTGTCATATTCCCTCCAGATAGATTCAATAATTGTTAACATGTTATTATATTTGCGTTATCTCTATACTAGTATATGCATGTCTGTATGCATGTGTGTTGCAGAACCATTTGACTTCTGTCTCTCTCTGTCTCTATTATGTATGAATATATGAATACAATCATGCACTGCTTGATGACAATGAGTCTAAGTTCTGAGAAATGTGTCATTAGGCGATTTCGTCATTGTGGGATCATTAGAGAGTGCACTTACACAAACCTGGATGGTACAGCCTACTGCACACCTGGGCTATATGGTGTAGCCTATTGCTCCTAGGCTACCACTTACATAGAAAAACAGTAGGAGGGTAGATCAAGCACAAGAGAAAATGATGCAATCGAGAGACGTAGTAAACAGGAGATATATGAGGCTGCTGCTAGTGTAGCATGGCATACTGTTTTACAGCAAACACTTTTTTATAAGTAGGAAGAGTACACTCTAAAATAACGAGCCCTGATCGGTTTAGCTCAGTGGATAGAGCGTTGGCCTGGGGACTGAAGGGTCCCAAATTCGATTCCGGTCAAGGGCATGTACCTTGGTTGCGGGCACATCCCCAGTAGGCAGTGTGCAGGAGGCAGCTGATCAATGTTTCTCTCTAATTGATGTTTCTGATTCTCTGTCCCTCTCCCTTCCTTTCTGTAAAAAAATCAATAAAATATATTTAAAATAAAAATAAATAAAATAACGAAAAGAGTATAGTAAATACATGAACTGGTAACATTGTCATTTGCTATCATTATTAAGTATTATTAACTGTACATAACTGTATGAGCTGTACTTTTATACAACTGCTAGCATGGTAGGTTTATTTACATCAGCATCAACACAATGAGTTGTGTTGTAATATGAGTAGTATGCTACAACCCTATGACAGTTACAGTGTCACTAGGTAATAGGAATTTTTCAGCTCCATTACAATCCTATGGGACCAGTATCATATATGCGGCCTGTCATTGACCAAAAGGTTGATATATGACACCTGACTGTGCATGCACCTCACTCCTGTCTTTCTCTCATATATATGAGCCCACGATCCCGGGTCCCTTGGGGACCCCTTGTCCATACCTCTTGGCTCATTGCTCTTTAATTATCTGCCAGCACACTCTCTCCCCACAAGACCATGAGGACTTCAAGGGCAGGGTGAGTCTTATCTGTGTCCCCAGGACGCACACAGGCCTGGCATGGAGTAGGCAGGTGGCAAATTACCATTGAATATCTGCCTCTTCACCAAAGGGCTGTGACATGCACCTTTTTTTTTTAAGTCGATGAGTTCTAAGTCATTTCATCTGGCAAATTCCACACCTCTGCTGGAGACCATATTAAACATCCCAGAGGTCCGAGAGAACCTGCTCAGGTCCTGCCCAACTTCCCCCTCTAAAACCACAGGACACTGAGGTCACCTGGGGCTCCCCAGTAAAGGCTGCTCTCGACGTCTGCGATTTGCCGGGGAGAAATGCTCTCCACACAGTCTGCTCTGGAAAACACACACGCACCGCCACGCATCGAAGCTGGCTCAATTCCCTTTATGGATCTTGCAGAAGTGATTCTGAGTCCTTTGGGTTTCCATGGAACCAGGAAACTACTTCCAGACCAGCACGAGTGGGAAGAGGAGATGTATAGCATGCTCGTGTTGTTTTCTTGCCTATAAATCCCCCACAATGCTCACTGCCTTAATAGGAGTTTTAAGCCTCCCCAGCTCCGAGGCTTCCTAAAGCAGAGCTTCTCAGACTTTAATGTGCATGCACATCACCTGGGGAGCTCAGCAAAGAAGTGTGCTGTTTCAGTTCATCTGGGACAGGAGCCGAGATCTTGCATTTCTAACAAGCGTCCAGGCCAGGCCAGTGCAGCTGGTCCCCAAACCTCACTTTGAGAAGCAAAGTTCTAAAGAACCCAAAATTACTCCTCTCTTATGCAGTGAACTAGTAATGAGTACCTACTACTGCGCATAAGGCAGGGTGCTAGCACTGCAGGGACAAGAAAATGGGAAGAAATATGCAGGCAGGCCCGGCTGGTGTGGCTCAGTGGTTGAGTGTCGGCCTATGAACCCAGAGGTCACAGTTCGATTCCTGGTCAGGGCACATGCCCAGGTTGTGGGCTCCATCCCAGTGTGGGGCATACAGGAGGCAGCCAAACAATGATTCTCTCTCATCATTGATGTTTCTATCTCCCTCTCCCTTCCTCTCTGAAACCGATAAATCATCATTTAAAAAATAATAATAATAAATATGCAGGCAAATGAGACACAGCCCTTTGCCCCAAATCCAGTTTGATATGCCTAATTGCTGTGTCTAGCATTTTGCTTAAGTCTGCTTAATTCTTACAACAACCTATGACCTATAAAGTGTATGCTGTTCATCTCATTTTACCATAAGGAAACAGGGGCATGCACACCTAACTATCTATCTAAACTGGTTGCAGTGAGTTCTGAATTGAGGGCTATTTGACTCCAAGGCCTGTATTTGCCCCCACACACCTTTCTAACACCTGGTCTAGATGCATTCTTCATCAGGCCCTTGGACTTGATGGCGGAAGAGCAGGGAGAGCCCTGGACGGGACAGTCAGGGGAGGAGGGGGGAAGGTGGTCGAGTGGTACCAGACGGGCGGTTCAAATAATCTCAGAGAGAGGAATTACGACCCAGCAGGCTGCATAAGGCTGCCTTCCCTAGGTCTTCTGCCTGTTTCAGGTAATATCTTTTCTTTCTTCTTTCTTTTAAATATATTTTTATTGATTCTCGAGAGGAAGAGTGAGGGAAAGAGAGATAGAAACATCAATGATGAGAGAGAATCATTGATTGCTGCCTCCTGCACGCCCCCAACTGGAGATTGAGCCTGCAACCCCGAGCATGTGCCCTTGCCTGGAATGTAACCCGGGACCTTTCTGTCCTCAGGCCGATGCTCTATTCACTGAGCCAAACCAGCCAAGGCTCAGGTAATATATTTTCTAAGGTGGTGGCTCAAACACTGACCACACTAGCAAACCGTAGCCATGAATTACAGCCTGAACTTTGTCACCAAATGACTATGACTTGGAGTAAGTCACACCCTCACCTGGACTCAGAATGGGGAGCTCTTTAAGTCCTTCCCTCTGGACCAAAGGTTTCTAAGCTCTCTCTTAGTTTCTGCTCAAGCCAGGTGAAAGCCTCGTGGTTATATTACCACTTGGGGTCCTGCCGCCCCAGATTCTTAGCTCAGGACCATAAGTAGTCTGCCTCATTTCCGTCCCTACTTCACACATATTTATAGGACACATATCTGCCCCGGGGCTGGGGGTGCTCAGGGCTGGGGCTGCAAAGGCAATAGGAGTGCCCTCCCCCACCCCCAGGGAGGAGACCCGAAGGAGACGGAAGGTGTTGAGCAGAATGGCCCAGGAACATGGTGGTGAGCACCTCACTAAGCATGGGGGGGGGGGGGTGTGGGCAGGGCTACAGGGCAGCTTCCCCAAGTGCCAGGGCTCCCCTGGAATATTTCACTTTAACCCCCAGCAACCCAGGCGGTGAGTGCTATGAGTGAGCCCATTTTATAGATGAGGAAACTGAGGCTTACAGAGGTCAAGTGACAAGCCCAAAGCCACACAGTTAGTAAGGAGTAAATGAAATAATGTATGTAAAAACACTTAGCAATGTCCAGCAAGTAATAAATAAATGGTAACTAAAATGCCTTTTTAAATGTCAGAATGGGGAGGAGGAGCCAGTTAGTCTCACTCTCAGACACAACAAACTGACAAGTCAGAGAAAGGCCCCTTGACTCCCCAGGAGGACAAAGACCAGGCTCAGGCCTGGCCACGCTCATATGATGAGAAAACTGCTGAGGAGAGAAGCAAAAGGACCCTCGGGAAAGGGCGTGGCAGGCTCCAGAGCCCACGAGAGGGGCAGTGCGTGGTGGAGGTGGAAGCGGGTAGTCAGGCCGGGGAGGGAGCAGTAACCAGGGCCCGTTGTCCGTCCTAGACGGCTGCTCCCCGCAGGCTCAGCTGCGTGTGCCTCAGCCGCCGTGCCCCCCGCTGGGTAATGGAATGCTGTGAAGCGTGTTGGAGGCCATCCATTAGTGCTTAACTCCGTGTTCACCGGTTGCGTTTCCAAGGATGCTCCACTCCGACCCACAGCAGAGGTCAGACTCACTCCTTCTCATTCGAGGGTTTGGAATGAAAATGCCGACCAACCCTTTCTCCCAAAGAAATTAAGATTTATGGGTCACTGTCGATATCAGCACATGTTGGCCATTATTTGAAAGTCTCCTGGCTTGTCAGGACTGATTGCTATTTACTTTGAAAGATAAATGTGGCTTCATAATCTATGCTGGTGAGTGGGAGGAATGGGCTTTTAAGTGCATTTGTTTCTTCCCTTAGAGACTTCTTATTCCACTTTATTTCGTGTTGTCTGGTGCTGTCAGCCTCACCCCGTGCCCCGCCCGCCCCCCCCCCCCCCGCCCCACCTCAGATACTCTGGGGTCTTTGAGACTCTGGGACGAGAGGAGCCAGTCTGTCCTCAGTCCAGGTGCCCAGGGTGACAAGACCGAGAGACTTAGCAGCAAATCGCCCAGTTCTATGGGCTGAAGCCGCTAATACACAATCTGGGGCCAGAGTGGAGACCACTAAGGCGCTGGCTTGCGGAGCTGCAGGTGGGCTCCCCTTGAACACTTCTGGCCTTTGTGTTGCTGGCGGGAGCTGAATCACTTAGGTCAGTGGTCCTGACAGTGGTTCTCAGACCTGAGCCTGCATCAGAATCACCAGGAGGATTTGATAAAACACAGATTTCCGGACCGCACTCCAGACTTCTTGACTCTAGAGCCCAGGAATTTGCATTTCTAATGCAGTCCCAGGTGATGCTAACACTGATGCTGGTTCTGGGCCCACCTGAAGGACTGCCTTAGAATGAGAGTGGGAAGTCTTACGAGAGACGCAGGCAATGAGTGGGAAGTGTGGGAGGCCACGGGAGGGAGAGGTGCGGCTGCTGGCGATGGCGGGCACCATCTAAAGGGGGACTTTTATTTATCTTTTGCTAGGCGATGTATGATTGCAGTCTTTTTAAATAAAATGTTTAGTTAGAGGTCAGTTTCCATTAATAAGCTCTAAAGTTGGCTCTATTTTGGAAATGCCTGAAGTGCTAATGGGCCTGGGCCACCCAGCCCATCCATCAGGGGCCTGTGATACCTAGATTACCAAGGTCATGGTCTGGCTGCTGAGACGTTTTGATAACTTTACTGGGTGACAGTTGTAAGGAGACTCCAGTGTTTATAACAGCGTCGTGGTGCTGGCTCCCACACAATGGTTGCCAAAAGATGTCCCCTGTGGTAGTCAGGATTTGCAGTGAAACCGGGCCCAGGGTAAGGAACGGGCACAGTCCATGTGAACACCAGAAGGTCATTGGAGGCAGATGATAGCTTTTTCTTTGCGTCAGGGACCTCCCATTATAAGTCATAAGGCTGCAGTTGCCCCAGGAAATGTGCTGGGAAGTCATTGTGTTCTGAAGCTGGACTGCCCGAGCCTCCCCATCAAAGCCCCGTGGGCTCGGCAAGTCACTCCGAACGCACTACCTGGAGGTGGGCCTCCCCAGAGCAAAGGCCCTGATTCTCACACGTTGGAGCACAGAGGGGATGGAGGCAAATCAACACATTAGAACTGGAGAAAAGGTCAGGGAGACTACCCATTGATGGTATTAGCTGAGGCTTTCCGTCTCAAGGACAGAAATCCAACTCTAACGAACTGAAACCAAAAGGGGAATTTACTTCTCACATAACAGGGATGTCAAAATACAGGCTTCCGGCACCCTGGATCTGTGCCTCTAATAGTCACCATCTCTCAATTCTCTCTCTCTCCCCTCCCTTTTCACCCGCCCTTCTCTCTTTCTCTTCCTCTCTTGCCCTCCCTTCATGACGGCACTTGGGAGTCCCAGATGTTCTTGGACCTTAGAGCTTAAGATTCCAGAGAGACTATGATACCTATCACATACCTCTGGCACACACTCGGGAAAGGACTCTGCTTGGCCAGGTGCTGGCCCCTAAATAGATGACAATGTCCCAGAGGATGGGATCTCAACATCTCAGCCAGCATCCGCCTAAAACACGTCAGTTGCTGCCTCCTGCAGGCACCCTCACCCTGTGTCTCCGCAGTGATTCTGACAGATGCCCCCAACGTGACCTCCAGACGAGAGTCACATGGGAAGGGCTGAGTAAATTCTTTGCCCACTCACTCCACCTCCCTTCTCCCACTTGCTTCCTGCATGGCGCAGGGGAGGGTGTGGTGGTAACTGGGCCCACTTCCTTGCGAGCCAGGAGTTGGAGGCATCTGGCCCCGTGTGCTGACAGCTCTCATTAGAGAACATAGGCTACTTCGCACCTGATGTTTCCAGCACAGGGTCTAGTGCCAGTCCTGTTCACTTGTCCTCTTTTTGCAACATGTGTTTATATCGATTATCTCAGTTGACCGCACAATGATCCTGGGAGGCGTTTAACCTGCAAGGAAATAGGCTCAGAGGGGTTAAGTCACAAGCTCAAGGTCACACAGCCTAGTGGTAATGGTGGCAAAGGAACCTGCAGCTCCTGGACACCTGTTCTCTCCCTGCTGTTTCATGCAGAGGCCTCAGCAACACTTGTCTTACAGCAGCCCTGGGCAAGCATAGCAACTAGCCAGGAAAACACCTTGTATCCAAGACTACGGAGCAGGTGACGAGGAGGGTAGGGCATGGGATTTCCTTAGAGAAAACACCAACTCGTTCGGATCATGGGTCCTGCCCCTTGTCTTCCCAGGCCAAAGCCACCTGACCCCAGAGAACCTTGAGTTGGCTTCAGTCAGCTAGCCCCTTCGGGGGATATAAAAGTTAGTACTTTCAGAGCCGGAAGCTGGGCCCGAGCTCCAGGACTGGCTGGCTGGCAGACCCTGTGCTCCAGCCCCATAGAACACCCAGCCCAGGTCAGACGAGGTCAGGGCGCCATCTGGGCCATCTAGATGGCTCTGCCCAGAATGACTCATTTCCTCGCATGGTGGGTGGAGGCTCGTGGTTGTGCTTTCGATAGTGGCCAGAGTGCATGGCAATTTTCTAATCAGCAGATGAGGTTGGCACCCCCGCCATACACAAGAGGCTTCTTTCTTTAAGTAAAGGCTTATGACCAGCATGAGATGCTCACATGCCCGAGTCCTGGGCAGAATTTCCCCCAGGCCTGGGGATCACATTTCCCCAGCAAAGATCAAAGCCCTCACCCTTGACAGAGCCATTGTTAAATTTTCAAGGAGTTTGCAAGCCGATTGTTAAGTACAGCCGTTATTTAAAAATTAAATGATAAAACCTTACAATTAAAATAATGTTAAAAACAAAGTATTAAACGTTCAAAACTCCTCTGCTCCTAATTATTTTACTACATTTTATGGTTATATCTATTTTTAAGATTATTGTCACTTATGGTGGAAATACTATCTAATGATGAACTAAAGTGCATGTCTTCCCAACTCCCATTAGTAACATCATCCCGGTAGCATAATAGCAGCCATGATGATTGTATTCACACGTGGAAATTTATTTTACATGGTAAATAAATGGATGAATAAATAAAATTAATCAGGAGTTGATTTATTGTTTTGTTGACTGTGTAAGAGAAAAGATCAGCAAAACTTCTCTATAAAGAGCCAGTGAGTAAGTATTTTCCCTTTGTAGGTCATGCAGCCTCTATTGCAATTACTCATGTCTGCCATTGCAGCACAAAAGCAGCTACAGACAATGACAATAAACAAATGGACACAGCCGTGTTTCAATAAAACTTTATTTCTGAAAACAGGTGGTGGGCCAAATTTGGCAAGCCATAAATTGCTGGGCCCTGGTTGAGACTTAAAGCCATGTTAATAATAAAGATTACACTCAAAACTATTGCATCTGGAATTGTTCCAGTTGTAAATAGCACAAAAAAAATGAGGGCTTATTCTTCTAGGATTCAAAAACTGTTATCTGATACCGCAAAGAATTAACTCATGCTATCGTTAAATGATTGAAGTTCTGATACACAGCTCCATTGTCATATTTGTCTTACTTTTTAATGTAAATGAAAATATCAACCAACATTCATGTCAGAATTATGTTTGTCATTTGAGACCAGGGGTTGGCTAACAATACAGAACTTCAGCAAAAATTGCTGACATCATTCTGCAAGGATCTGTTGGCTATATAGTGTTTACAATAAAGAATAGTAGATATTTTATTATTATTGTAAAATACACTTTATATTAATAAAATAGATAATATATATGCATACATTTTTTTTCCAGGGAGCTAGTTGTTAAATATTTCCCATCACACCACTGCCTGAGAGGCAACTACATAAAGAGAGACCTAAGTGTACAGACCACCACACGCTACGGACCAGAGGCATGGTCCACAGCACAGTGTCGGGGATGGAGGGACGATCAGGAGAGCCCTTTGAGGTGTCCTGGAAGGCTTCCTGGAGGACCTAGGGCCCTAAGGCAGCGGTCGCCAACCTTTCGGACCTCATGGACCACCAGTGGTCCGCAGACCACCAGTTGGCGACTAAAAATGAACGGAGAGTGGCTGCGCTTCAGGCAGGTAAATAGTGTGGGCAAACGAGTGGAGGTTAGAATGTCCTGACTTGGTCAGGGCTACCAAGAGAAGAGGGTCAGTCCTGAAAGTAGTGGGAGCTGAAGTGGGGCCAGACACATTTAATGCCATGGAAACATGCCATGAGGTTGAGCAAAAGAAAAAGCAGGTTACAAAGTGTATGCATTCATGTTAAGGATAAAAGAAATAGATTAGAAGAAAATGCACTTAAATGTAAATAGCTCTGGGCGATAGGATTATAGCTGATTTTATTCTCATGCTCCTTAATACTTTTCTGTACCTTCCTGTTTTTCTGAAGTGTTGTATATTACTCTGATAATCATGAAAACAATAAGATTTTCTCATCTGAAGGGCATCAAGCAGGCAGCCCTGGAGCAGGACAGGGCACATCCAGACGGATGCAGCTCAGAGGCCCTGGAGCGAGGTACTGAGGAGGGGTGTAGTATGGATTAGGGCAGCGGTTCTCAACCTGTGGGTCGCGACCCCTTTGGCGGTCGAACGACCCTTTCACAGGGGTCGCCTAAGACCATCCTGCATATCAGATATTTACATTACGATTCATAACAGTAGCAATATTACAGTTATGAAGTAGCAACAAAAATAATTTTGTGGTTGGGTCACAACATGAGGAACTGTATTTAAAGGGCCAGAAGGTTGAGAACCACTGGACTAGGGTGATCCCCTGTCCTGGGAGGATTGCAGGAGCACATGGGTAACCACTGCTAATGGCCCCCGCCCCCTGCCAGTCCCGTGGGCCTCAAGGAGCCCTGTCCACCCAGGAGATCTGCCCCACCCTTCGCCTCAGGCAGATAGATGTCTTCTCTCTCTTTCTCCCCTATGTACTAGTTCGCAAAGGTTTCCCCTCCACACTCACAAATGCAGAACAAATTGAGATAAATAAAGAGATGCTCTGTCTTTCCAGGGTTTCACCATTGCTATTTTCCCAACTGAAGAGCATACTTTTTTAAATTGATTTTTAGAGAGACAGAGAAAGGAGAGAGAGAGAGAGAGATTTGTTGTCTCACTTACGGTTGCTTCTTGTGTGTGCCCTGATGGAAGATCAAACCTGAAACCTTGTCGTTTCAGAACGGTGCTCTCACCAACTGAGCCACCCGGCCAGAGCAGAAGTAAACTTGTTTAAAAGTGCGTCTGATGCATAGAGTTGGACTACAGAACATCTAGTCCAACTCATTTCTTTTACTGATAAGGAAATAGACACTAAGGAGGTCAAGTGACATACTCAAGGGCACAGAGCAAAGTGGACACTGGTCTCCAGCAGAGCTGATACCCAGGGCCTGGCACCTCCGTTATCAGCACCCCAGTCCTGTGAAAGGAGCCAAGGGTGCATTGCCGATGATGTAGGCTGAGCAACCCCAGGGCATGGGAGCATGGAAGACTGGAATCTTTCCTCGCACTTCCCCATGGAAAGCAGTCACCCAGTCATCCAGCTCACTCTCTGCCCCTCGCTTCTCCCGGGCAGAGCCGCAGGAGTGGTGCTTTCTTCCTCCACACCACACACCTGGAACACCGTCCTTGGGCATCGGGCTGCTTCCTCCCCGCCATGTAGCATGAGACTTGCCAAGCTGGCTCCTCCTTCAAGTCTTTGTACAACGAAGACCATGCCATCTTGTGATCAGTCACCTTGTTATTATCTTTAGTTGCCCAACCAGCCAGGTAATCCCATGTGGTCATCAAAAGGCTAAAAACATTAGCTTGGTCATTTTCTCTGTGTAAATTTGACTAAACTATATATCAGGTGAGGGTTTTTATCTTGCACCTAAATAGCTAGCAGCCTCCGTGAGCCGCACGATTCCTTTCCTCTCCCTCAGGGCCAAAGCCCTGTCTTCATCCTGCCACAGCGGCTGGCTCTTTGGGCATTCTCTGCACAGCTCTCTGTGTATATGCCGTGTCGCTAGTCTTAAACGGCATGCTCCTGGCGTACATGAAACATATCAGTTTAAGCCTTTTCTGATCAGGAGCATCTGTGGCTACAGGATTAGGAAATACATTTTCATGATCTGGATAATAATAAAAATTAAATGGCAAAAGTCTCCCAGGAGCTGGAGAGCTTTAAAAAACTAAATAAGCATCTATTTCCGTTTTTTACTCCTACAGAGATGAGACATTCTGCAGAAAAATGTGTGCCCATATATCTTCAAAAAATAAAATAAAAATGTACATGGGGTCACCAGGAGAGCTTACAAAACGTGATGCTCACAGACTAGCCTCTGAAGTCTGGGAAGGGACAGCCACGAGCAGGGCGGCATGTGCCACGGTTACACCAACAGCCGAGCCTCCCCTGCCATGTCCCTCCACCTCCTGCCATTATAGCATCACCCAGGCACGTGACACAAACAGCAAGGTAGGTTGTCCTCATCCCTGGCTCTTTCCTCCAAGACAAAACCTCTAGGATGGTTCTAGACCTTCCAAAGAATAAGTCTCTTTTGAGCTTTCTCACCTCTAAATTCTCTGCCTTGGACGCCTTCAGAGCCACAAGCAAACAAACAAAAAACAAAAACAAAACCACTCTGTGGTTCCTTTCCGCAGGAGAGAAGCTCAGAAACCAAACAATTCCCGGTGTCCAAGCTCTTCCCCGTAGAATCTGGGTCATCCTTACGCCCCAGGAATGTTTACCAAGTAAACATTCTGTCTCAGAACCACCCCCGTCTCTTGTCCTTGACCCCAGTGTCCCAACAGAATGGGATAAAGGGAGTTATGGCATCTTCTGAAAAGACCTGGCCCAGCATGTCTCTGGTCTTAGGAGGTGGTGTAATTGTGCAGCAGGTCAGCCGCAACGCCTGCCATCAGTAATATACCGAGGTCCTCCACCCATGGCTTTATCGCTCTTCTAATGAGTGTTTAAAAAAATAAAGGAAAAGGTCATAGAATGTAAAGAAAGCTATCACTCTCCCTTTGGCTATAGAAGCAACAGTGGGGAGACCTGGGCGACTTGCTTCATATTTTCTAGGTGAGATATGTGTTTTCTAGTTCTGCTGGGACAAAAACAGCTGTTAGTCATTGAAAGCCAATGGCCTGGTGGGTGTGAGGTGGGGCTGGCCTCTCTCGGCATGGGAAGACCGCTGGGAAGTCTGGTCAAAATCCAGTGCCCCACCTTCGACCTTTCCCAGGGAGTAGGCAGTGACACAGAATGCGCCCCTTGGAGACCCTGCTTCGGGTAGTGCTCCCTGAAGGGGCAAATATTTGTGGGTGAGGTTGTATTTCGGTCCTTTGCTAAATTTGAGTGAAACCATCTTTTCAAAGCTTTGGGAGAACGGCTTCCTTGTTTGTTTGTTTTCCCACTTGGAGGCCCCTTTTAGAGAGGTAACAATACACTCCCGCATACACAAATCAAATCTGATCTAAACGACAAGGTGAGTCCCGACTTGGCCCGGGTTTTCAGGAAAGCAGCAGTTTCTGCAGGAAGCCCTACGCACGCCTAAAAACGGAAAAAATATGCAAGATGGGAGTCCACCAGCAAACAGGTGTTTCGTATTCCCTTGAACCACAAAAGTAGATTTTTACATTTATGAGAAAACAAACTTTTCCCCGAATTGGGCTTGGCCGGCAGTAAGGCAGAAAGCCAGCCTGGGTTCCGTGCGCCGCCTGCAGCTGTCACAGGAAGGAACCGGAGAACCCACACCCCCTTCCCAGGACGCTGAATGGGAACAGTTTCCGGCTCCATTTACCCTTTGGGGAGGGACAGAGTTAACTTACAGCCTCACAGGCCTGGGCGCTTGCGTGGCTTCCTCCTTGGCCTGAGGGCCCAGGGTGGCCCCGGCGGGGGCCCCGGTTCCTCTGAAATCAGAACAGTAGCCAGATGTGGGTGCAGCTGGCTCACACCCAACAAGAACAGACTCTCCTTTTCCTAAGAAGGGAGAATTCCCCTTGGGGGTCATGCTGAGGGCTCTCCTGTGAGGCGTTTCTGGTCTCTCTGCTTCCAAGCTCGATGGTGGATGTCAGGACGGCACCATGGGATCCGCTCGGGAAGTCCTTGACGCTCCTAATGAGCACCACTCAAGCCTCCTCCAAAATTCCCCAAACCCCAGCTCCTGGAGCCTTGGCCCACAAACAATCTGGCTACTTCTGTCCTTAAGCACGTTCAAGACATAGTTCTGATATAAGCTTTTGGCCCTTCCCTGGAGTTCTAACTCTCTGTGAGGCAGTGAGCTAGGGGCTTTGGGGAACATGGGAGGGAGAGAACAGCACATGGGGAAGGAGGATGCTGAGCTGTCGGGGTGCCTGGGCTGGGGGAGAAAATGGAAAAGGGAAGGACCGGATGGGAGGCAGCATGGCAAACAGTCATGGTGGGCTCTTGGGACCACCTGACCAGAGAGGAGAGGCGTCAACATTCCTGAGCCCTGTCCCGGGCGCCAGACGCCCTACCACGCCCTCCACTTAGGTTACGGTCCCATGTGCCACCCTCACTGCCACCCTGCAGGAGCTCTTACAGCATCTCAGTGACTGGGAAACTCAGGACACTTACTTTTCTTGTTCAAGGTCACTCAGCCAGTAAGGGGGCAGTGCTGGGGGGAAGACACCAAGTGGCTGGCTGTGCAGCCCTGCAGGTCACTTCCACCCTGCCACCGTCACCCAGGGAGTGTTTGGAAAAGCTTGGAGCCAGGAAGTAATAGGGCACCAGAACGGGGAGCTGGGGAAACAGGGCAGCCTGCTGGAGGGGAGGGGTCAGCAGCAGGAGCCAGGAGACCCGAGACCCTGTGCCACATGGCCTCGGAGTGTGGCCTGGCTGGTTTGCCTCTTTGGCCCTCACTTTCCTCTTCTGTAACCGGACAACAGGCCAGATTGGTGCTTCTCAGAAACAGGAAGCGTCCAGGCTTTTGAGCAAAGACAAAGCTGGAACGTGATGCTGAGGGGGCTCTGTTTGCGGCCGGTCCACAGATGGGTTGCAGGGAAGAAAGCCAGCCAGCAAGGCCAGCTTCCCAGATGTGCAGAACTCCAGGTGTGAGGTGGAGAGGGTAGAGCTCAGGTGCAGAGGGTGAGGTGGTCTCTGTGGCCACGGAGAGGTCAAAGCAAGACACAAGGAACCCTTCAAAGTGGAAACTCAAAGCATTCGGAGCAGGACTGGAATAATAACAGCAATGAAAGCGAACACTTACTGAGGGCTCTGCCAGTTACCCCGCCAAGTGCTCAGCGACCAGTCGGCATAACGGCCGCCGCTGAACAGTCATCAATCCCAATGATGAGGAAACTGGAGCTTAGAGAAGCAAAGGAAATTGCGCCTTCTCAGAGCTGGGAGGTGGCGGAGTCGGGATTTGAACTCAGGCAGTCTCAGCGCCTTCCATTCACACTGACCTTCTTAGGGTGCCTCCACCTCTCCCTGGTCCAAATTCCCCTCCAACTCCAGATTCCAGTTCCTCCTTCAAACTTTCATGCCCTCTCTGTCCACCCCTCCACACCTACCTGCCACTGTTTCCCACCTGCTCCTGGGAGTCCTGGAATGTGTCATGCTCACCTGTCCCCTCTCCCACTTCCCTGGTGTCCTCACCTCATCCAAGCCGCAGCCAAATGTCATCCCTCTGCCCCCAGACTGAGGCCCGCCCTTCTCTTTGCTCCTATCATCTCTTTACCAGTTTCTTGGATGTATCACACTGAATGTATGATATATTTTTGTCTGTTTTTCATATTTCTACCTTTGAAGGCAAAAAGAGGCTGGACGAAGGCACAGTGCCTGGCATATAGTGGGTGCTGTATGATTGATGGATTGGATGGATGAATGAATCCGGGTCCAGGCTAGAAGAGTCCTTCTGGCTCCAACCCCATCCCACTAAACAGAATCGTGTGTAGTGCTTATCATACAGGCTTTCTGTGTCCTTCTTTAATAGCTGGTACCAGTGTTCCACTTTCCGCCCTGTCTGTAATCCATCCCACTAGCTTAGACACACACACACACACACACACACACACACACACACACTTATACACACATACACTCATACACACGTGCACACACTTCTTCCCTGACTAGACCCCCAGATCAAAGCCAAAGAAAGAACTGTCCTTCCCCCGCTCTGTTCCCACTAAGACAAATTAATTCTAAGCACAAGAGGAGTGAACTCGGGCCAGGCAGGAACAGGCTAGCTGCGCAGAAGGCAGCACCTTAGAAGTGAGGCTCCATGGAGCAGCGTAATTGCCAATTTGGTTTTCTCACCTACATGGCAGCTCCTGGCCTCCTCCTCCTGTGGGAGGTGCCCAGCCCTGGCTCAGAGGCTGCTCAGGAGCATCCTCCCTCCCAGGCGGGCCTCTGCAGGCCGGGACAGAGGGAGCAGGCCTGGGGAACCGTCCGAGGCCCAGCCCAGCTCTGCTCCTCCGCGGGGCCCTGCCTGCTGAGACAGGTAGCGGGGTTATTCTTGGTACTTAGCATTTACGCAAATTATCGAATCGGTGAGCCAAGCCAAACACTATATTCCTAGGTGGAACCCAGAATGCTGCAGCCTCATACTTACTTCCAAAGTCCTGGTAGGAGAATCCAAGAAGTTGATTCTAACTCTTCCTCCCAGTAGGGACCCTGCTAGAACAGCAAGGGGGACCTCCAGCTGTTATACAGAGTGAAAGCCGGGGCCAGTTACCAGGGATAGACGAACACACTGGCAAGGGGCCTCCCTCCCTGGCCATTTTGTCCTTGTCTTCTGTGGACGGGGTGGGAGGGGATCATGTGTCATTTACTCCAGGGGCCCAACAGCCACTCACTCAGAGTGAAGAATGCTGGCAGGGCCTGCAGTCTGGGTCCCAGTTTCCGTGGGTTCTGGGAACTCGGGAAGGGGCTCAGCCCCTCTGAACACTCTAGGCCAGTGATGGCGAACCTATGACACACGTGTCAGAGGTGACACTAGAACTCATTTTTTTGGTTGATTTTTCTTTGTTAAATGGCATTTAAATATATAAAATAAATATCAAAAATATGTCTTTGTTTTACTATGGTTGCAAATATCAAAAAATTTCTATATGTGACACGGCACCAGAGTTAAGTTAGGGTTTTTCAAAATGCTGACACGCCGAGCTCAAAAGGTTCGCCATCACTGGTCTAGTACCTGCCCTGCCTGCTGGTGGAGAGCACTGTGATCCCAGGCGGAGTGGGCCCTGAAGTACAAAAAAGGATGTCAATGGACTTGGGGGTCACAGAAAGCACTGTGCTCTCACGGCACTGGAGCAGACAGTTTGGAGAGAGGGAAGATAAGCCAGATCCTCACCCCACGGCAGACTGTCAGGACAGCGCCAAAGCGCTGGTCCCCCTCTGCCCGCTTTAACCATGGAGACAAAGAGCAGAGGAAAGACTCCCGGGCAGTGGCTCTTCCTGGGCCCTGAGCAGGTGCCCCCACCAGGTCGTCTCAGACAAGGGATGGGAGGCCAAGGGAAGGAGAGAATGGAAGTGCGAAGTGCCTGAGGGTGCACCTCTCACCACCAAAACAAACAAGTCTGGGTGTTAGGTGGGGGGCTGTAGCAACGATCTAATTTTTTAATATGTCTAGTGAGGCCCAGTGCCAGTCTGTGCTGGTGTGAGAGAGGGGACAGAAAAGTATGGAAAACTGATAGATACTAACTCAGTGAAAGCATGTGGGCTGGCCCAGAAACACAAGCCCCTCCCCCATCCAACATGCCTTACTTCTTTGCTTATTACAATTACATACACACACACACACACACACACACACACACACACACACACTGTCCCAGGGACTGTCCTCCATCCCAAAGTCCTTTACCTTTTCTCCCTGGATCAGTCACTGACCTCCTCTCACCAGGAAAATGAGAGAAAAACCCATCAGGTCTCTGCTCTCCCTTGAGATTGGGCCTGTGCTCATGTTGTCCCCACCCCCTCTCGCCAGCCCTTCTCCCCCTCTCCCTCAGGAACCCAGCTCTGGGTTCTTACCAGCTTTTCCAGTTTCCCATCACTCCCCTGGGAACCCTCAGTGCTGTGCTCACCTGGGGAGCGGGGGAAATCAAATAAAGGTACTGATTGTCTCTGAACATTTGATTTCACAGTACATCTTGCATGACTCTCAAATATGAAGTCAATACAAATAAAATCATTTAAATTGCCTGATAGTAAACACTTCTGACCCAAAGAGTAAAAAGCTTTTTGAGTGATAGTTACATTGATACCAGAGTCACAATGACAAGTTTCAAAGTGAAAGTAATGGATTAGAAAATAAGGCAGTAGAGAAAACACAGATGAAAGGCGTAACCCCATTTGAAATCCGAAGCTTTCATTTTGGGGGAAAGAATTGCCAACAGCACTAAAATAGATCATGATGAAAGTAACAATCACTTGCCACCTACTTCAGTTTTCTTTTTAAAAAAAATTTTTTTTATTGATTTCAGAGAGGATGGGAGAAGGAGAGAGGGATAGAAACATCAACGATGAGAGGGAATCATTGATCAACTGCCTACTGCACGTCCCTGACCAGAATCGAACCCTGACCTCCTGGTCCATAGGTCAACATTCAACATCCTCCAGTTAAAACCTCCCTAACCTCAGCCCTTTGTCCTTTATGAGCCACACCAGCCGGGCCTACTTGAGTTTTCATCCCCCACATACATGTCCCTTTCCGTCTTTCCATGCGTGGGCCTCGGCTGTGCCACAGGTTTCCTAGGCTGGTCATGCCGGTAATGTAAGTTCTGTGTGTGGGTGGTGCCACCTGAGGGACTGAATGACCTCCATCCAGAGGGTGAGCCAAGCCAAACACCAGCCTGCTTCCCACCCAACCAGAGCTCCACGGGGCTCCACTACAAGAGCACACAGTGGCAAACACTTGACTAGAACAGATCAAACATCTTGTTTAGAGCAAGGTTTAAAAACAAATGAACATTAAGCATCCAAAACACTGTTCTTTATTGCTATTCACCGGGCCAGTCCTTGAGTCCTCTCAACTTTTAGTAGAATGTGCCGAAACCGGTTTGGCTCAGTGGATAGAGCGTCGGCCTGCGGACTGAAATGTCCCAGGTTCGATTCCGGTCAAGGGCATGTACCTTGGTTGCGGGCACATCCCAAGTAGGAGATGTGCAGGAGGCAGCTGATCAATGTTTCTAACTCTCTATCTCTCTCCCTTCCTCTCTGTATTAAATCAATAAAATATATTTTTAAAAAAAAAATTTAGTAGAATGCAATTTCTCTAACTCACCTTTAACCTTTTGGGGTCAGTCCCTCCGGGCTTCTTGTTTTTCTAGAATTTTCAGTGACTTTACTAGACATCAAAACAGGTGAGGTCCTTCTTCTACTTTACCTTTAAAGTCCAAATAAAAGAATATTAATTACTATTATTGGTTTCCACCAGAGCAGAGAAACCTGCTATCACCATGGGCCTATCCCTTCTCTGGGCATTTAGAGTGTCTATATCTTATCCCACCGGGACCAAAGGAGGAAGAGGACTGTCTCCTATTACATTTGCCCGTGTCACTCCCGTCCTCCGAATCAAAAGAGGCCGTTTTCCCCACTCTACTGCCTCCCTAACCTCAGCACTTTGTCCTTTAGAGCAGGATGTGTTTGTTGATTGATTCTATTTATTTACAGTTTGTACTGATAAAAGTCAACAGTTTTTACCCCTGGCTTCTGACACAGACTGTGCTCTTCCATAATGAAGATTTAAGACTTAGAAAAACAAAACATGAAATTCCACATGAACAAGGGGAAAGGTTTTAACTGGGAGATTAAAGTGGTCGATTAAGTAAAGATTATATGATATTACTGACATGCAGGGCTGGGCTGGACAGAAGAGACCAAGACCGAGTGTCCAACCAAGAGTGGAGGTGAGGTGTGAGAACCGCAGGATCGCAGATCAGACCCCTAATGGCTGGAGTTCAAAGAGGATACAGCGAGCTGGAGGGAGAGGGCTCAGAGCGTGGGTCAGGCGTCCATGCGCCTAGGAAATCAGCTAAAACAAGAGGGCTCAGACAAGTCCCGCGATCCAGCAATCGGGAAGTTAGGGTCAGAGAGTGCTGTCATCGCCAACAACACTCTATGTACCCATCATCTCCCCTACTCTCTGCAGTGTGTGGTCACACTAGGTATAGGTACAAAGGAAATCAGAGAGAACAATAGCCCACGATGTCGGTCACCTCTAATTGACACAAGGGCAGAGGACTTAGACCTCCTGGTGGATGTCTAAGCATCTTCTGACATTCTATTGAGCCCGCCTCCTGACGATTAAATGCCAGTTCTAAAATAGGAAGACTTGCTCCCCAAACCAACAGATGACTGGGCTGTCATCATCATGCCTGTTCCAAACTCACTTGTGATTTTACTGTGAAGCTCTGCGTGTGCTATTTATTAGGAATCACCTGAAAACGGTTATTTGGGAAATCTTACTAGTCATGAGGCATCTAGCCATCTCAATGATTTGTCTTTTACAGCAATGCAATGGGTCATTCTGAAGGAGCATTTGGTTAACCTTCCACCTCATCAGCTTAAAAAGGTTCTAGAAATCCTCCCCCACGCTCTTTAAGGCGGCCTTTATCAGATACCTTGGTTTCATGAAAGGTAGACTAATGTCTCCCATCTTGTGTACAGTGCATTCCCTCCTTATGTATAGGACCTTGGACACGCTTCTTAGCTCTCTGGGTCTTAGTTTTCTCACCTATAAAAATTAAAGTGCTCAATAGACTACATTATCTCCATGGTTATTTTAAGTACTAAGGATCTAGAGTAATTTTAAATACTTTGTTAGCTATCTTGACCAAACTAGCATCACAGGTGAGAAATGGGCTGCAAAAACCAAACTTCCCCTCTGGTTTATACCCAGTAGGTTAGAGCCAACCACTTTGTGTTATTTGGGTTACTTGCTGCTAAACACATCATGACCTTGTCCACATTGAAGGTCATCTTCTATTTTTCTACCCATTCACATGGCCCTTTTCCATCCTCACTATCAACTGAGTATTTTCCGTCTTAGAATTCATATGGATTTTTTCTTCTCTTTTCAAAACTGTTATGTGATAGTTATTGCAATTACTAAGTCACTTTTCACATCTCTTCATTTACAAAATTCTTCCCATTTTTGTGCATGCTTTTATTCTAATGACTAACAATTCCGGTTTTCAAAGCACTTTTCAGACATCCATTGCCTTATCGGACTCCTGACAACAATCCCATTTTTTAAATAATTTGTTACACAACATTCCTACCCATATATAATAGTTGTAACAACTTTTCTTCCCGATAAACTTTGGCATGAAATTTCATCAAATTCTTTCTGAGAGTTACATTTTTTATTACTATCCATTGTATTCCTACCCAAATGCTTGCTTACCTGGAAAAGAAATCTGGTAGACCAAGGGAGCAGGAGGGCCCAACTTACAGAGGGTCATTGGAAGTAAGAGCTGAAATGGCCTTCAGTGACCGCCTGTCCCGCCCACACCTGAACAGGGGATCTAGTTCTCAGTGACCAAAAGGTACTCGTTTTCAGGGGCTTCCTGGTTTGGGGTGCAGAGCCTTTGATCATGGGCCCCATCTCTGTGAGCTCCCCCGAGTCACTCCTGAGCTCACAGTTTCTGATTTACACATATCGGGTCCCACTTGGTAGCTTTTCCTGACCCCCCCTTGTGAGCACTTTTTTTTCTTGCTTCAAAGCTGTCCCTTCCCCACGATGGCTGCTTTGACTTTAATGAATCTGCGGCAGCGTTTGTGATCTGCAGCCAGGCTTTATGGGAGGAAGATTCCTGGGCTTTCTCAGGCTGTTAAAGAGCCCTCTGGTCTCCTGCTGGCTGTTTGCTCTGCTCCTTTTTCCTCCTAATTAATGTGTCCGTCTTATCAAGAGTGGCCTTTTCTCGGAGTAACTGAGTGATTGATGTGTTGTGTTGTGTTTTCTCTTAGAACCCTCCCTCTCTGCCCAGGCTGGAATTAATTGGGGTTTGCTCGTGGTGGTAAAGTGATTTGATACATCAAACCCTGCTCACCACTTAGAAAAACCACAGCTGACGGGTGTTGGGGCCAGTCTCAGCGTTCACAGGGTTTCCCTGGAGGGCTGGGGCTGACAGCTCAGCAGGGGCATCTTGTGCTCTGGGGTTAGCCGGAACCAGCTCTGACACAATGCTCTTGACCAAGTTCTAAGCTTCCTGAACTTCAGTCCTTGCGCCTGTGAAATAAGAATAATAGGGCCTAATAATAGGGCCTACTTCATAGGAATGTGGAGAAAACTAACCGAAATAATGCATGGAAAATGTTTGATATCGGATAAGTATCCAATGATAGACAGAGCAGCTCATTTTATCTCAGGTTACGGATGAAGACACTGGGCTCAGAGAGGTCACATGGCTCACCCAATGCCACCCAGCACATGCATGAGCCACGGCAGAGCCAGGACCTGAACCCAGGTTCTCTGCCTCCTAGACTCGCACTCTTTCCACTTTTCCAGCAATACTTCTCAGAGCCAAGACCTGAGTCTCCTATGACAGTGGTTTCCCAAGTGTGCACCCCGGGCCCACAACATTAGCATCACCTGGGCCTTTGTCAGACATGTCAGCTTGGGGCTCCCAGACCTAATGAATCAGAGCCTCTGAGGAGGGGGCCCAGCAATCTAGGTTTTAGCAAACCCTCCAGGTACTTAGATGTGTGCTCCGGTTTGAGAACCACAGCTCCGTGGAGTGATCATTTCTCTCTTGATCTCACTCCTGAGATGGGCAGTCCACAGATCCAGCTGTGAGCCCCAACATCCCAGCCCTGTGACATTATCCTCACCAGGGCCTTGAGGATAATGATAGAAAAATGCATTTTATAAACATTTTATAACTTTTTTATAAAAGTTAACCCTTCCAGCCCTGTGGCATTATCCTCACCTGGGATTTGAGATGAGTAACTACTGAGACTATTGAACTGTGGGGTGGTTCTTACCCCTTGATGTACATTAGAATCATCTAAGGAAGTTTTAAAATAACACAAAGGCCCGCCCAAAACTAGTTAGCATTCTGTTATAAAGGTAACCTGGGTTAAAAACCAGGAAACTAAGAGCCGTCCTTGATAGACTCCATGGAACTCTACTAGGCTGGGAATATATTTGCCTCATTAAGGTTTGTGTGCTTTACAACCCACTTCCCATAAGTTGGTTTCTTTCCTTCCTGTGATTCTCCGACTGGTCAAGTCCTCTACCGCCCACTTATTTGCACACCTGCTGGCATTCGTAAGGAGTATTTACTTAATATAGCTCAGCTTTGCTGCCTCTGTCCACACCCTGGGTTGGTCCTGCTTGATCTAAAAAGATAGTGACAGCCCTAGCTGGTTTGGCTCACTGGATAGAGCATCGGCCGGCCTGCGGACTGAAGGGTCCCAGGTTCGATTCTGGTCGAGGGCAATGCCGGGGTTGTGCTGGCTTGATCCCCAGTAGGAGGCGTGAAGGAAGCAGCCGACCAATGATTCTTATCATTGGTGTTTCTATCTCCCTCTCCCTTCCTCTCTGAAATCAATAAAAATATTTAAAAATAAAGATACTGACAAGCTATGATAAATATTAAACATGGACTGACTGTAGTTCTTGTTTTTCTTCTATTGACTTAGAAGGCATAAGGGAAAATAGTTTTAGGAGCATGTTAGAGTATTAAGGATACTGAGCTTACGCTCTGGCCCACCAGGGTCACACCCACAGAGTCCTGGTCACCACAACAGACACCAGTGTGTCAGCCTTCCTCGCCCTCACGGTGACCAGGAGCATCTGGCTTGGACCCGAGGCCACAACGAGGCCTCCTGCTCCATCCCCAGTGTCAGCATTTTCCTGACACTGTATTTCCTGCAACCTTCACAATGGCCCTCGGAGGATGACTAATATTCTCACCCCCTCTTGCCCACCTGGCTCAGTGAGGAGGCTGAGACGCTTGGGGCTGCCTCGCTCACCCCAGGTGGCCTGGCCACAGTGCTTATAGCCCGGAGCTGAGGCAGACCCAGCCTTTGCAGGACTGTCCATCGATGTGATCCCGCCCTCTGGAACAAACATGGCCCTTGGATTCTAGTTACTAACAAAGAAGGCTCCTGGGGCAGAAGCAAGAAACTAATGGAGAAAAAGGCAGGAGCTCCACCCACAGCACACCCCGCAGGAGCACAGGCTGCTGGTGGACGGCGAGCGCTGTGCAGACCACGGGGAAGAACTTCCCTCTGGAGGTGGGCAGAGCAGGTTCAGGGGCCTGAAGCCCCATATGGTGTGGGCTGGCAGGGGACGCTCACTTAAAGAAAAAGAATATAAAATTATAAATACCACATTAGGTAGGAAAGGACCAAAGGTGCCTTGCAAGTGAGGGCTTCAGTTTACATGTCACTTGCTACAGAGTAAATTCACCCCAACCTAGACTCCTTCTTTTTAAAGCTGTTCGGGGTGTGTGTGTGTTTCACTGATCATCCGCAGGTGAACATCCTGCCCAATCCTAGATGACTTTCCATTATTTCTGTGGAATGTGTTCTTTGAATTTTAAAAGTCTCTGTAAATGGGAAATTTATTCATAAAAGAGGGTATTTCACATGTACAAACACAAAGACCAGCCTTTTGTTCATTAATTTTTATTAGATAGTATGTTCACATGGTCAATTGTTCAAAAGGTACAAAGGGGCATATAGTGATAAGTCTGAGCTACTTTTATAAACTTTTTTTTAAATGCATGTTTATAAAATGCATTTTTCTAATATTAAAGCAATACTTGCCTAATGCAGAATTTTTAAAAAACAAAAATACAGAGGAAACAACTTAACCCTGTCAGCCAAAGCCGAATTTAAGATCCTTGCAAACACCTTCCAAATCTGAGTAGATTAAGGTGAAGACTTGTCCTTTTGTCTGCCCGCCTTTCATCTTCCTAACACCTAACGCCACTCTCATCTTTCAAGCTGTGGGTGAAACATGGGCTTCCATAAAGAAAGGCGGAAAGAATTGAAGCATTTGGGGGGAAATTACAAGCCTTTGACGTTTATGAAGGCCTCAAGGTGATCTGAGAATCTAAGACAAAGATGGTAAGGGGCTTTCGGCTGAGGTAACAATCCTATTCTGCAGGGATGACTGCGCAGGGGGACTACTAGATGAATCCAGGCTCCGTGGAGAGGAAGGCTGTGGTCCATTAGCCATGTCTCTCATGGTCATGGGGGAAGGAGGGACAGTCTCAGTGCCACACACACACACACACACACACACACACGTCACAGTGATCTAGGAGTGGGCTGATGGTGAATGGAGATTCGTCTAAAACAGTGGTTCTCAACCTTCCTAATGCCATGACCCTTTAATACAGTTCCTCATGTTGTGGTGACCCCCAACCATAAAATTATTTTCGTTGCTACTTCATAACTGTAATTTTGCTACTGTTATGAATCAGAATGTAAATATCTGACATGCAGGATGTATTTTCATTGTTACAAATTGAACATAATTAAAGCACAGTGATTAATCACAAAAACAATATGTAATTATATATGTGTTTTCCAATGGTCTTAGGCGACCCCTGTGAAAGGGTGGTTCGACCCCCAAAGGGGTCGAGACCCACAGGTTGAGAACTGCTGGTCTAAAAGAACCATCTAGAGCAGTGATGGCGAACCTTTTGAGCTCGGCGTGTCAGCATTTTGAAAAACCCTAACTTAACTCTGGTGCCGTGTCACATATAGAAATTTTTTGATATTTGCAACCATAGTAAAACAAAGACATATTTTTGATATTTATTTTATATATTTAAATGCCATTTAACAAAGAAAAATCAACCAAAAAAATGAGTTCGCGTGTTACCTTTGACATGTGTGTCATCGGTTCGCCATCACTGACTAGAGTCAGTGCTGCAAATATGTGAATCAACTGAATGAATGAATGAATGAATGAATGAAACCAAACAGAAAAGCATGACTATCCAATCCTTCTAGTGTAGAGACTTAGATAGGGGAGGTGCCTGAGGGTCATTCACTCTCTTTCCTTCCCCTCCCCCTGCCCCCACAGGTGTCCTCCTTGGTAAGGCTGCCTCCACCAGCCCAGCCACATGCCCTTTCCCTCTGAATACCCCCTGGGCTGCTCTCATTCTGACTCTTGCCATCTCTCCACTAGAGCTCGCTGGGGGCGGGGCCGTGCCTTGCACAGTGTCCCTGCACAGGCTGGGACGTTCCACACTTGCCAAATGTAACTAAGCTCACAGGGGTGCTGCAGGTGTTGGGCCACACTCCTCACCCCTCAGACATGTATTGGGGACTTACTCTGCCCTTTGTATTCAGATGTGGAGAAGGTTTGGCCCATCCCCTTGAGGGGCTCCTAGTCTGAGGGTGGGGCAGGGGTGGGGGGTGGAGAGTAAGGCAGATACATAATTATAATTAAGAAATTATGAAACTATAAATGTTATAAATTTAAAATGCAATTATAATAAAATCATTATAATCATTGAAATGAGAACTAATAAGAGCAACTGAGTGCCAGGCATGGTGCTAAGCATCTTACTGACACTGTATTTCCTACAACCTCTACAATGGCCCTGTGAGGTTTACTAACATTATCCCCCTTTTACAAATAAACTGAGGCTTTGAGCATTTAAGTCACTCACGGAGAAGCCTTGATTCAAACCCAGTGGGTCCAGTTGTTATAAGAGAGGAACAGGGGCGGGGCGGAGGAGGGGGTCACTCAATCTGGGTTTAACTAAGAAAGGTGCGTGTTTGGGGTAACTTTGAAACCACCATCCTCCAACATTGGCAGAGGGGAGCTGGATGGCCGGGGAGGGAAAGGACCGAAGTCCCAACTCCTCAGGCCCAACCTCAACCAAGGATCCCCCCGCCCGCCTGGCCCCTGGGCGCTGGGTGTCAGCTCAGAACAGAGAAGGCAGCGGGGAGCACATGGCTCCTGCATTGCTTGGCTCAGGCTGCTGGGTGGGTTTTATGTGACCAGAGAGAGAGGCGAGGACACGGATGAGGAAGCAGAGCGTTGGAGATGAGCTACAGGAAATGCTTTTGTCTAAAAATATGCCATTTCTGAAAGGAAAACAGTCATTAGAGGGTGTGAGAAGCCCCCGTGGTGAGGAAAGCAAAACAGTGAGACTCACTGGGAGGCCAGTGGAACAGCAGAGAAGCCCATTACCCACCCACTTCCTGTGCGATTAGCGATTAGCGAGGCTTTAGGAGGATGAAAGGCAAGCAGACAAAATGACAACCCACAGACCGAGCTCCAGGGGACAGCAGCCGAGGTAGGAGGAGAAGAAACTGTTCCAGCTAATATTTTCCTCGCGGCACGGCTGGTTCAGCTGTGGGTTTGACTAAAATGTCCTGTGTACTTACTGCACGCCAGGCGCAGCGAGGGGCTTTGCCTGCATCTCCTGCAATACTCTAAACACTGAGCAAGAGGACGTGAGCCCCAGGGGTGAAGTGACCTGGCCGAAGTCACAGTGGGTAAGGGACAAAGGCGGGGCTCCAGCCAGCCAGGTTCCCTGACCCCAATGCCTTGCTCATTTCAGTGTACCAAGCTGCTTTCACTAAGATCAAGCGTCCTGACCATCCCCACCTATACAAGCTGTACAGGGCCAGCCACTCCCATCTTCCTCTCCCTTCCTCTCTCTCTGGAAACCAATAAAATAAAAATCCTTAAAAGGATTGAGTGAGTTAGTTTATACAAAGTGATCAGCACAGGGCCTGGCACAGGGTAAACATGGAACCAATGTTAGCAATAAAAGCGACAGATCACTTAGGGGACACTTCTCATGCCAGGCAGCGTGCCACGCCCATCCCACGCATTGTCTCACTGCTCACAACCCTGGGAAGAGAGTATTCGTATTGGACCCCATTTTACAAATGAATATATTGAGTCTCAGCTGGGCTGAGTGGTCAGCACAGAAGTGATGGCCTTGGGTTTCCAGCCCAGATCCAGCAGGTGGATCTGGCGTCCAGGTTCCCCATGTCTCCGGTGCAGCCGAGAGCCAGCTGCTCCCAGAGCTCCCTGGGGAGGAAGCCAACCAGGCTGTTCCAGGGCAGAGCCTAATGCGATATCCAGGGGAAACACATGGCGCCGGGGGGCTTCCTTTCCTGTTCCATTTGATCCACATCACATTTACACACCATCCTCCAAGGGACACAATCCATAGGAAGCGATGTAGACTAGTTCTTCTTGAGTTCTCCTTCGTGCCAAGTAATTATGCCTTCCTTCTGGGCCAGCATCATCATGTAAATCTGACTCAGTCCCCTCCTTCACACAGCTGGATACACTGAGGTCCAAACCGTGATAGTGATGCACACGAGCTAGGGCACAGGGTCAGCCCTTCAGCCGGTCGGGGCCCTGCTGGCTGCCTACCAGTGGCAGTGGCATGGTGCCCCTGGTGCTGTGGAAGGAGCACAGGGTTTGCCGTTGGACTCTCAGAAGCCCCGATTCTGCCAGGTGCTAGCTGTGACATTTTGGACCAGCCGTTTCGCCTCTCTGATCTTCAGTCCTCCCCTATGAGATGGGCTTCCTCACAGGGCTGTGGTCAGAATCAGATGGATGGTGTGCCCCATGTTTGGGGAGCTGCAAAATGTTCTTCAGTTGCTGCCCGTTAGCAATTAGCTCAGAGAAAATTCATGTTGCCTTCAACTCTGTAGCCTTTCTATGTCTGTGAAGTTGCACGATGCCCAGGGTTCTTCCCGAACCCCCACAACAATAGGGCTCATTCTGACTCAATCTGCACCAGTCAGGAGCGGGTTGTTTAGGAACAGTGGGTCCTACACCACCGAGGCATCAGGCTGAGTTCCCATTCAGTCAGTGTTTGCTGAGCTCTGGGTAGGAGTCCCCCCTGCCCGGGCTCCTTTGCATTTTAAAGATATTTTCCCTTCAACTGTGGTCCACAGGCGTCAGATGATGAAGCCGGCAGGGTATCTATCGAGTTTCTGCCAGGGAGAAAAGGGGCTCAGCCATCTCTCACCTTTAAAAAAGGAAATCCACCTTCATTTTCTCTGCCAAGATATATCTCTGGGTGGGGCAAGGTGCTTCTGAGGCTCCATGAGCCTCAGTCTATCTGAATAAAGAAATGAAAGAAGGAAGCAGGGTGAGAAAACCGCCACGGCTCATCCACAGTGGACCGGGCTCCTGGGACAGAACTGGAAAGGGCTGAGAGAGAGGACATGTGGGTGGGGCTCACAAACATTTTATGGGCCAAAGAGCTTTTGAAATCTAATAATTTGGGGGGTGAGGGGGGATGTTCACTATGTCATCTTAAAGGGCACAAAACTCCACCCAGAGGAAAATTAAAAGGATTCGAATATCATTACTAATGCTTCTCCCTTGAATCCTATAGAAAACATGTCTCCATTCACCCTGCCTGTCCCTGTTGGAAGCTCCCAGAGTCTTAAAGATGGATGATGTGAAAGTTAGAAAATGCCTGGGTTTTCTGCTAGCTTTAATTTGGGAAATTGCCTGGCTATGTAGTGATGGAATTTTTTTTTTTTATGATAAAATACTTGATCTCCAGAGGATCCAGGCCTCAAGCACCATGTCACTTCCCCTTGACCTATGAGGTCTGGCCTGATTCTTTGGGAAAATTTGAATCACAGGACATTCTGCAGGATCCACAAGTTCCTCCATGATCTGATCCACCTACCTTTCCAGTTTCATTTCACCCCCCTCACTCCAATCAGAGAGACATATACCCTGCACCCACTCCCTCCTACTTGCCCAGGTTCTAGCTTTCAGCTCCTGCCCCCAAAAGGTCCACCTCCTCCTGCCAGCTCAGTGTACCCAAGCCTGGCCCATCCTAAAGCCATCTCTGATAACTTCCACCACCACCTGCCCTAACTCCAAGCTAGAAGTAATAACTGAACTCCAAGAAGAAACAATAATAGTAATTAACAGTAGTACAACTTGCTTTTCTTGAGCTGAGTGCCAGACACTTTAAAAGCTCTCATTCATTTACTGCTCTCACAACCCCATCATGTAGGTATAACTGTGATTTAGCCCCATCACACAGATGAGAAAACTAGTACTTAGGGAGGTCATATAATTGGTAAGTGTAGGAGCCAAGAGTTGAACTCAGGGTCTGGATCTAAGTCCCTGGCATATTGCTTCTCCCAAGGACATTGCTTTTATGCCTGGACCACTTCCCACCTTACGTGACCAGAATTACTGCACACTTGTTTTGTAATCTTTACAGGATTACAATTCAGTGAGCAAAGACCATGCATGATTCTTCATACCTCCAACAGCACTGACCTCTCAGGAACGAATGAGTGAATGAATGATGAATGAATGAATCATCAGGTTAGAGAGTTAAGGCAACTTTTATAAACATTAAAAAGATGTCATGTCAATAAAGATTCATTTTGCACGGACCATGTGGCCCACATTCTGAAGGTCTCTAGCCCCAGAGTCGATGCAAAGGTTCATTGGACTCTCAGATGGTCCACAAATTCCTACTTTCCAACTTATAAGATCCAGTTGTCTATTGAGGACTGATTTTCAGCCTCCTAGCAGCTTCTCTGCTCATTATCACTTGGCAAACAATGTGATTTATGCATGAGACACACACATTAAGATGCAGTGTAGTTATTCCAACTGTCATAACTACTAAATTGAATTGAATGGCAATCCACTGATAGTTCAACCTCTGCAGAAAAAAGAAATCAGCCCGAAAATAATCAATTCAACCGTATTTTACAGACATTGCCAGAAACAACTGTCCAAACAGTAGGAAGGCGATGTCATCACTGTCATTTGTTAACACATGGAGTGTTGGTGTTCAGCACCAAGATGAAGACCACTGAAATGCGAAGCTAATTTGTCCAAACAGAATTTCTAATAAATACCTTTGATTGTTCCTTTGTCTCTATCCTTCACTAAAGATAGGCAATTAGCGGCGTTTGCAATATTACAAGCAAATGAAATTGGGTCTCTGCCCAGCCCGCCTACAAAGGACTTCTACAGCAATAAAAATAATCAATTGAATTCTTCATTTTCTGCTGGGTCCTTGTGATTTCCTTAATAATGTCAATGCAGGTTGTAATTTGCAGGAAAAAAATAAATGTCACTTGCATGAGGCGTGAAATTTCAGACCACAGAAATGTCACCTTTTTTACGGAATTGTTTTGTTACAAGGGTATGCAGCTTGGACAACTAGAATAGACCTCGGGCCTGGTGCCCTATTTGCCTTTCACAGAATGACCTATATTTTCTCTCCCAAATGTGTCTTCTGCGTTTCTCCGTTTGTACCTTTGCTCTTCAGCAGTTGTGGAGGGAGAACAGCACAATTAGGATCAAAAGACCAACATTAAATCCACAGCTTGGCCACTCACTAGCTGGGTGACCTTGGGCAAGTCATTTAACCTCCAAGGGCCTCAGTTTGTTTGTCTTTAAAATGAGGCACATACATATGAAAGTGCCTATTGCCTAAGTCCCCAGGCTCCCAAGACAGTGCCTGGCCCATAGTAGGAGTGCAGGACACGTTGCTTGAGCAAATGAATGAATGACTGTCTCACACAGTATCTGGCGTGTGGTCAGCTCAAGTTAATTGTCGCTTAAAAACTAAGAATCTATACCCCCACCTCAGCACCCACCTTCTTCCTGTTGGCCCAGCAAAATCTTAGCCATTCTTCAAAGCTAGTGTCAAATTCTGCTTCCTTTTCAGACGTCTTCCCAAGACCACACCAGCTAAAAGTGATCTGACTTCTCCTGGTTATCCATAAGCCTCCCTTAGAACTTGTGTTATTGCTTCTCTTCTCAGAAGGGATTTCTCAGCTGCCCACAACTTCCTGAGGGCAGGTTCAGAGTCTTTAGTTCCTGTACCTTCTGGTAAAGTGCATGCACACCATGGGTGCTCCCCAAATACCCACAGATTGACTGACATAGGGAAAGCCAAGACCCCTGGGAGAGGGAGTTCCCAGGTTCCCGCCCCTGCCCTGGGGCGGCCGCAGCACCAACCCTCACAGCTCTCTGCTGAGTGCACGGTGTCTCTAACGACTTCTCTCCCACAGACTGTTTGCTCCGCTTCCCATTTGTGAGCAACCAACATCCTCGTGGTGAAGGGAAACCGTATGGCAATAGCGCTCAAATTTTAAACTGCACGTGCAATTTTTATAAATTAAAGACACACAGATATCCTTTGAGCCAACAATTGCACTTCTAAATATTTATCTCACAGATTGACCTGCACGTGTATGGAAAGGCATATTAGGAATATTCACTGTTGGGTGATCTATCGTAACAAAGACTGGAAATAATTTAAATGTGTAGTAACAGGGAACTGGATAAATAATTCATGGGGCATCCACACAGAAGAACACTGTGCAGCCTTTAAAACGAATGAAGCAGACCTGTACGTACGGATGTGGAATAGCCTTCAAGATGTATTAAGTGGAAAATCAAGATGCCACCCATGTGTATGGCCTAGTCTAACTGGGGTCAAAAGAGGACATGTGCGCATGTGCGCTTGTCTGTGCAGAAAGGGTCCCTGGAACAATAGCAGTAGCTGACAGTGTGTGTGTGGGGGGGGGGGAGGGGGGCCGGGGTAGCAGGAGAGCCTGGGGGCCGGAAGCAGGAGGAGGCTTATCACCATGCTCTGTATTCCATTTGTTATTATTTTCTTTCTTTTTTTAAATTGATTTCAGAGAGGGAGTGAGAGATAGAAACATCAATGATGAGAGAGAATCATTCATCGGTTGCCTCCTGCAAGTCCCACACTGGGGATGGAGCCCGCAACCCAGGCATGTGCCCTGACCAGGAATCGAACTATGACCGCCTGGTTCATAATTCAGCCAAACTATGACCTCCTGGTTCCTAGGTCAGCCACTGAGCCATGTAGGCTGGGCTGCAGACAAAATTCTTTAGCAAGTACATATATTATCTTTCTCTTATTTTCCTTCTTAAATTTTTCTTTACTTTTAACAAGGTAATGCATTCACATGTATGAACTTATGAAAGACACAAACTGGTGTGGTAAAGAATGTCCCTCCCAGCCCAGCCCCCAGCCTCCGGACACCGGCCACCGAGGGACTGATGGGAGTCCTTTCTTCTGCCCCTTTAGAGGCAGCCTGTGCACTGCAGGTGTGCCCTTTAAATCATCATAATAGAGTGAACTGGGGGAACGCCTCCGTCGCCCTGTCACCTCTCCAGCTAACACGCTTCCCCATCAAGTCAGCTTGCGTCGGGCTTGTCTTACTCAGGTAGAGACGTGGGAAGAGCTTCCTTGGGCTTTCGAGCCAGGCAGACCTGAGTCTTCAGTAGGTGACCTGCCCTCTTCGGGCCTCATGGCTTCCCCTAGAAAAAGGGTGGGGGTGGAGGGAGCCCTGCTCTCCCTTCCTGTCTCTCTCACTGCCACATCACCACTCAGCATTCAGACTCCATCCCCAAAATAAACCACAGACTTAAGCAAGAAGACGGGTCACCACCTACTTTTTAAGTGAACTTGGGGAGTGAAAGAGCACAGCCAGCTGCCTCCTATAATGGCATGCTCATTGAGTGAAAACATCTCTTAGCAAATTGTCCCAAATCAATTTTTTTAATGAGTCCTCTTTTCTTTCCTACTTAGTATCGGTAATTTAATAGCTCTGCAACAAGTGCTATAAAAGCAAGAAAGCTGAGTATTTTCTAATTTATTCTCTGGGAGATGTATCTGTTAATCAAATATCTTCATTCCCTCCATGCTTAAAAAGGGCATTTTTAAGGGACATTCCCAGCCATTCCAGATCACTCCTGGAGTCTTATTGGCTGTTTTCAAATGCATGGCCCACATGGGTTTTCTTCCTGAGGACGAGCTGTTTGAGAACATTCCTATGGAAACGCTGGGTGACTCTGCAGTGGTGTTGCATCTAGCTCAGAGGGCGGGCCACTAACGCCCTGAGGACCAGCCCTGTGACCCTGTCTTCTGCGGCCGTGCTGACCGGTATGAGCCGTTAAGCAGCCTGCCTCTGGTATCTGGTTCTGTCCTTGGCATCTCACCTCTTCTTCCTCACGTGCTATTCCTCTCCAACTCTGTCTGTTGGTAACTGGACACTTGCTGAGCCACCCACCTACAGAGAGATGCCTACGTCATCGTCCCTGCCCTCAAAAGGAACTTACAATCCAAGGGAAGAGGAGACAGCACATTTGATGAAATGCAACATACTAACCACCACTCATGAGGTGTGAGCAACATGCTGGGGGGAAATTCATTTTACTTACGGAACAAATGCTTATGTAGCACCTCCTATAGGCCCGGCATGGTGCTAGAAAAGGCTTTACCGATATTCACTCATTTAAGCCTCACAACAAACTGAGGTGGATGCTATTATTATCCCCTTTGTACTTATGGGGAATTGAGGCACAGGGGGGGTAAGTAACTTGCCCAAGGTCACACAGTAATAGGAGTCACCACCAGGCTCTCTGGGTCCCCAGCTCACGCTCCTACCACTGGGTACACTGACTCTCAAAACACCTTCTCCCCCTCATTCGAAGACACTTCACTAAAATCAGCTGCAAGCGGAGTGCACTGAGAATGCTACAGAACACAGCATGGAAGTGACATTTACACCAAAACCTGGAGGGTGGTCTAACAGGCAGGAAATTGGTTTCAAGTCAAGCTTCCTGGTGGGGAAGGAGTGAGAAGTGTTCTGGGAAGGGACAAAGCCAACGTGGCAGGAAGGTGGGGAGGAAGGAGGAAGTAGCTCGAGGGATGGGCAGGGACCATATCACTCAGCACCCTTCCTACAGGCTCGGGTTGCCTTGGGACCTTGGGACCTTGGGACCGGGTTCTCCGGGAATAATAGGAATCCACCAAAGGGCGTGGGCAGGGGAATGACAGCATCAGCTTTGCACCATCCGCTGCTTTGATAACTCCGGCTGCTGTGTGTAGAGTGGCCTGGAAGAGGGCAAGAGTGGAAGCCGGGAGACCCAGGGGAGCAGCAGCCGGGAGAGCTGCTGGAAGCTCATGGAAGCTCATGATCCCTTGGATGGGGGTGAGAGGAACGGATAAAACTGGAATAAAGGAGACGACCTCTGTCCCTCTGCCTGTTATGTGCCTGGACAGATCCTACTCTTTGTGTCAGTCTCACCCGCCGCGTTCCTTCCACGTCTCCCTGGGCTGGGTGCTGGGACTGGGGGATTTCCTGGTGTGGGGGCTTTGGGTGCTGCATCAGGCAGGCCGTGTAAACCAGGACAGTCACCCTCGTTAGGTAGCTGGATGGCCTCACCGTACTGCAAGCCCAGCAAATGTCCAAATGGTCTTGTACTCATTCGTTGGTTCTCTCCTCTATGCCCTCCTCTGAGGTCCTGTGTCTAGTGCGTCCCCACCCCCCGAAGTCTGGGCAGTGTGTGCAGTCGGTGCCTGGGATGAATGTACAATGTGAGCACAGCCCAGAGTGAGCATGATAGAGGATGGCTCCTGCCACCCAGCAGCCACAGGGGCAAAACTCGTGGCCTGAGAGAGATGGAACCCTGGCCCAGGGAAGCCAAACAACTGGCTTTGCTTGTCGTTTGTTTGGTTCATTTGCCACCTGGAAGCTCGGGGGATAATTTAGTGGAACCACATCCTAGCTGCATTTAACTTGAAAGGATTCAAACTCGAGGTGCTTGGCAAACACACCACCAGGGAGCAACACGAGAGGGGGGACTAACAGTGCATAGGGAACCCGGGGATGGTTTCACTGGCCAGACCACTTGGTGAGCAGGTGCCCAACGTGGGTGTGCAGTGGGAGATGGGGCGCACTTTCCTCCTGGTCTCCCTCGTCATGTGAGTATCCTGCTGCTCTGGGTATGACGCTGACATACAAGTACACTTACATGTCGCTCACCTGGCCCCTAAACTGAAAGAAATGCCTTCATCGGAGGATCCACTTGGAAAAAGAGGATGGACCCCGCACTTTACGAGCGACGAAGAGGTTTCCGAGGGTAGTTCCGGCTGCACACTTTAGTTGGAGTCCCAGCTGTTCTGCTCAGTTACTAAGTGGCCTAAAGTCTGTAAATGACTTAACCTGCAGAACTTCGATTTCCTTCTTGTGTGAATGGTGCTGAGGGCAGCAGCCGCACCTCACATCTTGCGGTGAGGATAAAATGAAGAGAATGTGTGCACAACACTTTGGAGAGGGCCTGGGACATCGTCAGTGCTATTGCATTTAGGTAATGGTATTGCTTTTATTTGGCACCTAAATTTTTTTCTTCATGAAAAAACTGCCTAGTCAATCTGAGCAGGCCACCGGGCTCCTAAAGCAAAAGACAGGCCCTTAATAAATAGCTTCCAGGCATTTGTCATTTAAGACTGACTGCATTTGTATTTCTTGCTGATCAGTCCTATAATTTCCTACCTGACAGTTCTTGCTCCAGAACAGTGTGGCCCAAACAGGCCCAATTATAGCATTTCCTTAGCGCGCACACTCCTTCACAGGAGCTGGGACTGAAACACATGGGCAATTAGCAGATTTACAGGATATTCTTCCCCCACCCCTCCCCCAGGGCCTCTAACACATTAAGTTGATCACAACAGTTATTTTTAGGAAATTCAGCTGAGGTGTTTGTGGGGTTTGGGGTCATCGTGTGTCTGCCGTGGATGCATTCTGAAATCCTGTTGCCGGGAGCAGCGTGAGGGGTGGCAGGGAGGCTGGGAGGTCAGGAAGGCCAAGTTCTGCCCCCAAGTAACTGTGTGGCCTGGGAAGGTTGTTGAAACTTGGGTCCTCGGTTTCCCCATCGATACAGTAAGGCAGGCAGACTGCTTGATTCCCTAAGGCTCCTTCCAACTCAGGAATTGGGTGGTTCTGAGACCAGGGCACGCCGTTGGGTTGGCCACTGAATTCCAGGCAGCTGCCCCTATGCCTCAGCTTCCTTATCTCTGCCAGGCACCCAACCTCGATTTATCAAATCTCAATTAGGCACTGGCACTGCAATAGGTGTTTGGAAGCCTCTCTCGTGCCCCTCCTATCTCGACAACCTGTAAGAATGTCTTCGTTTTTGGTTAGGCTCCTCGGAACGAAAACGTTCCAAGTTCTGTTGCCTTCTGGACTCTGCTGGAATCTTCAGGGGCTGCCTCTCTGACCTGTCCAACCTTCAGGACACAAGGACCAGCCGAGCAAGCCTCTTCCCCTGAATAATTCTCTTAACACCTGGGGACCCCTCTGTGAGGGCCGCACCCCAGTGTCTCCCATCAACCTAGGGATGGATTCCCCAATTAAATCTTACTGGGGGAGGAAAACGGCTTTTGGGAGTCCTAGTTTGATCGCTTGAGGAAGGACCTTCACCTTGACGTCTGGTTTTGTCTTTTGCAAAATGCATGTGGCATTGGTGGCTGCTCGCTGACGCCCAGTGTGCACTAGAAAGTGCACTGTAAACTCTAAAAACAACAACCGGGGTCCCTCTTGGCCTTCTTCTGCTTCGTGACATGACAGAGCTGACCCCGCAATTGAGCGGCAGAGAGGGCCCTCTCCAGAGAATTTGAAGGACACCGGAAAGTGTCACCTGCCCCAAAATACCTCCCCGTGGCCTGAGCTTCAACTGTCTGTGATTCATTTAAGCACCTATCAAATAGCATTGCCAGCTGTAGCCTACCTGCTTACATTATGAAGAAAAATTATATTCATTGGGTCCTTGCCATTTGCAATCCTTTTTTTTTTTTTTTACCCCAAACCAGTGGTCGGCAAACTGCGGCTCGGCAAACCGCGGCTCACGAGCCACATGCGGCTCTTTGGCCCCTTGAGTGTGGCTCTTCCACAAAATACCGACTTCTGCGCATGGGCCACAAAGTTTCAATCGCACTGTATGTGCACGCCCGCACGTGGTAGTTTGTGGAAGAGCCACACTCAAGGGCCAAAGAGCAGCATGTGGCTCGCGAGCCGCGGTTTGCCGACCACGGCCCCAAACCAATACACAAAATAGGGATTATTACCCAATACATTTTTAAAATAGGATTGTGAGCTTCAGAGAATGGCCCACATGAGTGGTGGGGTCAGGACTTAACTTGGGGGGTTGGGAGGTGGCAGGCCCAGGTAGCAGGCAGGACAGCAGCCAGGGGGTCGGGCCTGTAGGAGACCCCAGTGCAGGAGCACCAGCGATGCTCAGCCCACGGGCTAGCTCTGGTCCCAAATGCCAGGGTCGCCTCCACCAAGACAACCAGAGTTCCTGCCAGGAAAGAATGAAAGAACGTTGATGCTGCTTATTTTCTGAAACAGCGATCCCCTTGGGCTAATCGGGAAATGTTGTTTACAGGGCCCTCGGATGCCCCTTTGCAGCTGAGTGGGTGGAGAGGCATCTGAATGTTTGGCAGGGCCGCTCCTCTGAGAGCGGGCACCGTTCATTGGATAATTACTCTGTTGTCTTCTCACCTCGGGAGAAAATGCAAGACGCCCTTTTTCCAAATCTGGCCTGTCATGCTAGCAACACTTGTATTTTTAGAAGCTGTTTTCCCTAATAGTTTCACAACCTCTAATCTGCCACTCTCCAGATGAATGTAAATTAAAACACAACAATGCACAATGAAGAAATACTTTCTCCCACCCCAGTCGCCAGCTCTCTGAGCCCAGGGCCAGGAGTGGGTGGGGCCCCGGATTTATCTCCAAAGCAACAGGGAGAGGGAGGCAGCAGGAGGAGCCGTACCTGTTCCTTCGGGCTCTGAGGAATGGCTGCCAACCAGTGATTAGGGAGGGGAAAGGCACTTGTGAGAACTTCAGGTTTCAGAGCCCGGAGCTGGGCAGTGAGAGGGCTATAATTACAGGCAGGTGAAGCCTGACCGGACCGCAGCTCGCCTGCTAAGAGGGAGAGATCCGGTGAAATAGCTGGGAAGAAACGGAGTTCACAGGGGATCGGATTTCTAGATTGCAGCCCCGAAGTCATTCTCAAATTTATCCCCTAAAATCTAGAGGTGAAGGAACAAAGGCGCCCGTTAAGAACCGGGAAAGGGAACCCTGTCGGGAGGGAGGGCCGCCCGGTCCTTTGCTCCTGACAGCATGGCCACATGAGGACAGACATCCTGTCTGCACAGCCCAAGAAGCCCCAAAGCTGGAAGCTCAGACGCTGGCAATGCCCTCCCTCCAAGCCCAGGAGAGAAACAGCAGTGGCCTGACGCAGCAAGGCACTGCCTCGCGTGGTGGAGCATGGGGGTTTGAGCCAGACATTCACAGTCCCAATCCTGGCTCTACCGCCTCCTACTAGCTGTGTCGTCTTGGGCAAGTCGCTCAACTTCTCTGAGCCTCAGTTTTCTGGCCTGTAAAGTGGGAGTAATTTTACTGCTATCTTGGTTGTGAGGATTAAGAGACAAAGGAATGTAAAGTGCCTGGCAGATGACCTGGCACATAAGAGGTGCCAGGGTTAGTTTAGTCTGTTCCTCTCTGCCCCACCCCCACGCGCCAGCAGGCAAATTCCTAAGTGACATCTCTGCTCAGGACTGGTTACAGTTCTGTAACCGGACGTTAGGCAGCAGCAGCTCCACAGTTGTACCCGCTTTGGCCAGTCATTCGGGGACAAGAATCAGAGATTCAGGCTTTAGTGGGAACCCACTGTTGCCTGACCAGGGACACACAGGCCCCTTCTGCTGGGACTGACCACAGACGGTCATCATGGAGGGCTGGGTGGTGCAGGACTGTACCCCAGTGAGAGCTCAGTGGTGCCAGAAAGGCCGCCTGCCACATGATTCCAGGGCGACCCTCCGGGTGCCCGCAGACCCGAGGCTGGGAGGCCTCTGTGCCCGCATTCTCACGCATGACCTGAGCTGGGAGCCTGCTCTCTGGCTGCATTGCTGACCCAGTTGGATATCTTGGCTTGGTCCCAGCAAGCCACAGAGCTCCCATTGTCCGGAGAGGGACTGTGTGTGCCAAGTTCAGAGGTAACACCCAGATTCTGGCAGCAGGGGAAGCTCCCCAACCCTTCCTCCCAGAAGCACAACCACCCTCACCCGCATGGTGGGCCCACTTTGCTCCCAGTTCTTGCAAGATCTCCCAGTCTGTCTGCTCAGCTTTGTGAAGGGCAGGGGAGGGGCGGTCAGGCATGTGTGTGAAACCTAAATTGTGCTCTCTGCTCATGACCAGGGAGACTTTCTAGGCATTATTATTATATAGCTGTAACATACTAATATTACTAAAATTAACTAGTACTGCTGGAGTTAATATCACTATTACATGCCTATAATAAAACATAAGATAGCTGTCATAGCTAACCTTTAGTCTTACTGTGTGGCAGGTCTGTGTTAAGCATGATCTCACTCTAAATGTGTGAGGTAGGAACTTCCATTGCATCCCATTTTAGAGATGAGGACAATCCAGAGAGGCTAGATTACTTGCCCAAGACCACGCACAGCCAGAAGGGCCCAAATTCCCACTCAGACAGTCTGACCTCCACCCTCTGCCACTCACTGTGTCTGTGCGGGCACCCAGACCTGCAAGCTGACTGTGCTGGGGTCCACCAATGTCTTTCTCCTCATCTTTACTGGGCGCCTGAAGTCCTCTATTTGTGTTCCTTTGTTTTCAAGCTTTCTACCCTTCTTAAGTGCAAATACTCTTTGGATGGGCTCAAAATCCACACTCAGACACCTTAGTAAGACTTATTTATGAGGCCTTTTCCTCCAGACAGCTAGCTGTGAGCAGGAGCGAGGGGCCCTTTGCAGTCTGCAGAACCACATCAAAGTTTATTTTTCATTTTTCCCCCTCGGGTGCCTTTCATTTTTTATGCTTTTCCATTCTCCCAATGATTCAGAACTTTCACGTTGGCATAAAGAAAACAGATTCAATAAATAAACTCATTCTTCCCATCTCCCCCACCACCACCGCAGTACCCCACATCCTCTTCAGACCCAAAGCATCCCTCAACCTCATCCGAGATGTTTTTGGAAAATAAAATTCACATGATTAGGAAGCTCACGTGAATAGCAAGGCAAGGAGGTCCTCTCTGCTGTCCAGTTCCTCCCCGATGCGCCCCCGCAGCCTGCTTTCTATCTGCTTGTTTGGATAAGCATCTGGGGTTGTGGGATCCAGCGTATCATTGTGAGCTGCTCAAGTTCAATTCTGCAAAAATTATGCAACAAAACTGGGCATCATGAGGAACAAAGGAAAACAGACAAGCAATAAAGACTCTACATATATTAGACCCATATTTGAGTCTTGCCCAATATGTGTACATTAGGCGCTATGGTTCTGAATTTAAAAATATATGTGGCCACATATAAATGGCTCACTGTAAACATAAAAAAGGATGCTCCTTAAGTAGTGACTTCATCTCCCAGGGGCACCTTCCTTGTATGACGTCTGTGGAGATGGTCACGGTTAACCCAAAGGGATGAATCCCCTGCAGTAGGTTTTATTCCCTGGAACAGTCCAGGATAGCGGATACACCAATAATCTATTGCTGTGGAGCAAATTACCTCCAAATCTGGCATCTATAAAACAACAAATATTTACTATCTCAAGTTACTTAGGGTCAGACATCTGGTAGCAGCCTCGCTGGGGGTTCTAACTCAGGGTCTTTTAGGAGGTTGCAAGTCAGCAGGGGCTTCCGTCACCTCAAGACTCAATGGGGGCTGGAGAATCACTTATGAGGGTGCTTGGCAGGCTCCGTTCCCTGCCATGGGGGCCTCTCCATAGAGCCAGTCAAGACATGGTAGCCGTCTTCCCCCCAAGAGAGAGATCAGGGAGAGGGAGAGACCATACAGGAGGGAGGCCCAGTCCTTTACACTCTAATCCCAGCAGTGACATGCCGTCACTTCCACTGTGTGTTATTGCTCACACGGACCCACCCTGGTGCCATGTGGGAGGGGACCCCACAAGGATGTGAATGCTAGGAGGTGGGGACCTTCGGGGCCTTCCCGGAGGCTGCCTTCCCCAGGAGGGTACAGAGCAGAAGGAAGCCCACAGGTGGAGGTATCAGGTTATCACCAGACGCCCTTGGGGAGGTCAGTTAACCTCACTCGGCCTCAGCTTTCACTTATAGAAAATGAGGACAAAAGAGTTGCCAGGGATCAGCACTGTCCATGAAGGCACATGAACGAAGGGAAGGCAGCATGATTTCCATCGTTGTTAGCAGTAGCTGCGGCACGCGTTCTGGGGGCTGCTGCTCTGGCGAGCTTCAGGCCCGGCCCACGTGTAAGTCACTGCCAGGGCGCATTTCAGATCGCCAACACCCAACGTCAGACAATGAAGTGCCGCCGTAATGACCTGTGAGAGCTGATGGATAATTAGCCTGTCACCTGAATGCAGACAGGGCGCCTGCTGTCTTGCTGCTCGCTGCTTGGAAATGATCTGTCCCCCTATTTACATGTCCTCCCTCATCCAATTTACTTGGCCACCCTGCCTTTTCTGTGTCATAGGAAAGATGAAAGCAAGCATCGGCCCAGCATTCTCTGAATTTATAGGACACCACCCAGCGCTGGTGTCCTCAATCCTAGCTGACACCACCCACCCCTCCGCCCCTCCCTGCCCCGTGTCTGCCCTAAGGGCTCTCAATACAAGACCCAGTTTAACTCTGGACATTTAGGATGCAGAGATCTTTCTCACTAGAAAATGCTTGTTTCTAGAACCCCCACAGCGCTGACCAGATAACACTAGCCCTGGGTGGGAGTCAAGAATCTAGAGTGCTGCCTAGCCAATTTGGCTCTGTGGATAGAGCGTCGGCCTGCGGACTGAAGGGTACCAGGTTCAATTCTGGTCAAGGGCACATGCCCGGGTTGTGGGCTCGATCCCCAGTGGTCTGTCCGGTCAGGAGGCCAGTCTAGGGCAGGGTCCCCCGTGGTCAGCTGGGGTGATTTTGCCCCTAACCCTCCGGAACGTTTGGCACTGCCTGGGGACATTTTTGGTTGTTACACCTGGGGAAGAGGGAAACTGCTCAACACCCTACGGTGCACCAGATGGTCGCCCCAGCAAAGAATTATCTGGTCTCAGATGCCCATCATTCTGAGGCTGAGAAAGGTTCTCTATGGGACCCACCGATTCCCTGTGAGGCTCTGGCTCCTGTTTCTTCACTGGTGTTCACCTACAGTTGGACACCTTGCCTTATTCAACCTCGGTTCCAGTGCCCAACAGAGCGCTTGGCGTGGAGTGAGAGCTCGCCGCATGAGAGAGGGAGGAAGGAGAGGGTGACAGAAAAGGATAGCAGGCTTGCCCGATGGACAAAGAAAGCCAAACACTATAAATCAAGACTTCGGTTCATAAAACAGAAGACTATTGACTGTTTGAAATCAATTTTTGCACATCTTTCCAGAGAGAAGGCTAACTCTGAATCCCTCCATTACGTTTCAGCATAAATTAAACCCATACTGGCCGAGTGCATTAAGGAGCGGCCCGGCCCTGCTGCAGAAACCTCCCCGTGAGAGTGAGCCCTGATTGATGGGTGTGATGGAGCCCGTGAGGAACAAATGCACTGCCCTTTTAAAAAATAACCGGCTCCTTCGAGGTGTCCGCTGGGAAAATTGCAGTCGTTACAGCTGCCACCGGGGAGGACATAACAGACAGCTCTCATTCCAAGGCAGCCGGGCCGCGGAGGAGGCCTGGCCAGTGGGCTGTAAATCCAAATCGGCCACCGGCCAAATGACCAATGGCTCCCCTGTCAGAGCTGGCAGGTGACGCTCCACTCCCCCACCCCGCCCGCCGCAGTGTTCAGATTGAGCAAGCACAATCTGTCAGCAGCCGCTAATTCTCAGGACTGGATGGGGAAGGGGGGGTCAGCTGTGGCTACTGGGGCAAGGAGAAAGGGGTCTCTGAGCCCAGAGACCTTCTTGGGAAATGCAGCTCCTGCCCTTTGTGGCAAATAAGCCTCCGTGACCAACTAGAGCAGTGGTTCTCAACTTCTGGCCCTTTAAATACAGTTCCTCATCTTGTGACCCAACCATAAAATTATTTTCGTTGCTACATCATAACTGTAATGTTGCTACTGTTATGAATCGTAATGTAAATATCTGATATGCAGGATGGTCTTAGGCGACCCCTGTGAAAGGGTCATTTGACCGCCAAAGTTGAGAACCGCTGAACTAGAGGATGGTGTTTCTCTGTGTTCTCATCCAGGCAGGGTGAGCACCCAGAACATACCTGGGCACCATCCGATGGAAACCCCTGGTCCGTGCCTCCCTCCCTTGCTCTGCAAATCTCCCCAGCGCCCAAGTCCGAGAAGCCCTCCCCTCCTTCTCCTTTTGTGCGCCTCTTCCCAAACCCAAACAAGGGCTCCCACCAGACACCTTTCCCAGGCTCCTCAGCAGGGCGGCACTCTCCCCACTGCTCGCCCCAACTGCACAGGTGCCCCCTGCGCACCCCTGGCGGGCAGTAGCCCAGCCCTGCCTGGCTGCTGTCTTTGTTCTGCCACCACCTGCAGTGCCGTCACCACCTACCGGCTCCTCTACTGTGCTGACCTGCCATGGAGCCGATGGAGCTTAGGTTTCAAGACCCCTCACCTGTACAAGCCCCTTCCAAAGCCCCCCACCTAACTGTGTGTTAGAGAGGACCCCACCTTGTGTCTGTCATTCAGTCCCCACAGAGCCTGGCTCTTCCCGCCCGCAGTGACCTACCTCCACGGAGCCCTGATGCCTTGCACAGGTGCTTAGTTCGGCCTGGAATGGATCCCGACTATGGTTACAATTGACTAGGAATCAGTGGGTGGCAGGACAGGGAGCAGTTATGTGTCCCTTAGCCAGGTTTAATAATTCTCCTCTCATGAACAAAAAGGAACCAATGGTGTCCTCTGTCAGCTAGTCCAGTGGTTCTCAAACTCCATTTCTTGTTACTCAGCCATGCCCTGGTTTTATGCACTATCTGCATATCTACTTTATAGTAAAAAGAGTGAGATTTTTGGTTCCCCCTCAAGGACCAATTTTCAGCCCCTTGGGGACCATGTCACCCCTGTTGAGACTACGTGGACTCAACGTGGTTCTCAAAGTATGAGACTCCCATCAGGAGCAGCAGCACCTGGGAATTTGATAGAAATGCAAATCCCCAGTCCTTCCTGGAACCTACTGAACCAACCAGATGCTCTGGGGTGGGCCCAGTGGCTGTGTTTTAACAAGAGCTCCAGGAGATTCTGGTCTCTCCAGGGAACTTCCACTTCTCATCGAGGCCGCCGACCACTGGCCTAGCCCACCAGCCACGCTGGCCACCCAGACTCCAAAGCTGTCTTCCTGTTGGGCAGATTGATTGTCACAGCTGCATGGCTCTGGCCCGAGAAGATGGGTAACACATGGTCAATTATGCTCTGGGGTGAATATGATGTGTGTCGTGAAAGGTCTTCTAGGCATCAGCACTTCTCAACTGAGGTGGATGTCATGGTCGTGATCAGGGAGGTCTGATTCGGTACCAGAGACGCAGAAGCAGGATCCAGCGGGAGGTGGGAGAGGAGAGCATTGCAGAGACAAAGTGATTGGACCACAGGGACCAGGCAAGGGGCCAGCTCCGGTTCTAAACCCTAGATCCCCCAACAGTCTCTCAGGCAGTGAAGAAGAGTGGAAAGAGTGTGGGTTTGGGAATCAGTTCTCCCTCATGCAAATTGTGGCGAGTTTCCTCCTATGTACAATGGGGAGATGGTGTCTATGTCACTGATTGTGGTTGAGTGAGATGTAAGCACTAGCAGATGGTGGTATTGATGATGCTAGGATGGGGGACTCTCTAGTCCCTTCGCCATTGTGCTTGCTCTCCTCTGGACATGCTGTGGTGGTCCCATGCTGCTCTTAGATGGAGTGTGATGCCCTTTGTCACTTAACCAGCACAGACTTGAACAGGACTGTCACCTCCCTTTTCCAAAACACAAGCTTCCAACGATGCAGTCTAAGATCACATGAGGGTTGGTAGGAGAGACTGTATAGTATTTCCTCCTGTTGAAACTTAGATCAAGTAAACCCGTGGGTCTTTCCACATGTGCTGCTGTGAAGCCACAGCTCACCATCCTTTCCTGAAGCAGTCGGGCTTAGGTTCCAAGGGAAACACAGTTAAATTTAACTTTTGTTTCAGTTTCTTTCCCTCTCTCTCTCTCTCTCTCTCTCTCTCTCTCTCTCTCTCTTTCTGACATTTTGTTTTTGTTTCTGGTATCACTTATAGATTCTTGACATCTGAAATTTGATGAATTCACAGTCTATGTTATTATGCAAATCAAAAATAAAATTTCTAAGACAAAGCCAATGGTTGGACCCTAAGTCAGAGCACAGTGACCCACCAGTGCATGCATTGGTACTTTGGATATGTTGGTCCAATTAGTTATCTCTCAACTTATCTTTCCACAAAGACATTGATAAAACTTGTCAAATATGCTGCTCAAGGCCTCCTCTGCTTTTTCATCCTTCACCCCTCACTTACCAGCCTCTGGGTCCTATTGATTCCACCTCAGAACGTCTCCTGCGGACCTCCCTCCTGCACATCTGCAGCCACACTTCATCAGGGCCTTTGCTGTCTCCCTGGACCACTGCAGTAGCTTCCTAACTGGTCTTCTCCCCTTTATACCTAGACTGTTTTTGGGAAAGACCTGAGGCAGCTCAGCATCGGGATGCTCAAATGCATCCAACTTGTCCCAGTGTAATTATTACCTGGAAGTCACTCTTCCTATATTTTATACCCTAAGTTTTTATTTTATTTTTTTTTTCAGTTCTACACTCTAGTATCTCTTTGGTGATGACAAATCTTCTCCCAAAATGACAAAGAATTTTCGATTTATTTTTAACATCAGCATCAGTGAACAAAGAAATCATAGTTGGTGACAGGGGTGGGGAGGGAGGAAGAAGGGAACTTAATTAGCTTTAGCTTTTAGAGGAACTTTCATCCGCGCTGATTGAACTGGGATGTGACATCTGACTGGGTCTAATCACAAGAAGGAAAGGTACATTAAATTGCCATGACTATATTTACCAGTTTCTAACAATACCATTTTTTAAACTCTCTGTAGAAGCCATTTTCCTCACGAGAAAATTACCCTACCAAGATTTTTTTGGAATAAGCAAGCCCAATATTTCTTTCCTAGTTTAAATCAATTCATCTGGCTCACACTGTGCTCTGAGCGCAGACATAGGTGCAATCTCGGAGCCTCTGGCTCCCCACCTCTCTGTAGCCTGAACTTAGATAGGAAAACCTAAGGATGAAAGACAAACCAGTTAGGAGGGGCAGTAAAATCCCAGCTCAGCCGCACTGCCGCGTAGGCTAGAATTTAATGGGATCCTTGAGATGTGTGGGCCAAGAGAGAGGCAGTAACTGAAGATGCTCAAGGCTGGACCTAAGGCCCGGCTAAGTAACTGAGGGCCCCGGCCTGGGAGGTGGAGCCTTGCATGGACCTTAGGGACAATACAGCTCCTAGAATATGAATACACCACATCCTCTCCTTCCTCCTCTGCTGTTCCTCAGGTGCCCCACTCCCATTCAGAAACCCACCAGCCCTCCCCTCCTCGAAAGCCACACAGCACTGCCTATACCTGCCCGGTAGTGTTTCCTCACTCCCACACTGCTCTTTACCCCCGGGACCACCTGCCCCACCACACTGTACTAGTATGTGCCTGGACGACAGGCTTGTTTGTGACTTACTCATCTATGTATCCTGAACAATGCCTGGCACATAGTAGGTGCTAAGCATATATTTCATGAAAAGAAATGTTTGTGGTGCCTCATTACTCAGTTCCTGCACTTAGGTTTGTCAATTTTGTGTTCAGTTCCATGTAAATGTCTCCCTCTTTTGCAAAAACCTTATCATTGATCAGGCCATCACTCTTACTTTTGGGGTCACAAGTAGTTAGCTCCAAGTCACTAATGTGTGGGCATTAGGGTATAATGTTTCAAAATTAGGAGTAAATTTTCTAAAGCTAAGACTTTCAATACCAAAAGTACAAAATGAGTGGAACATATTCATTCATCCACTATGTATTCAATTCACAATTGAATGAGGACAGTATTACTAGTCAGGTGACAAAAATGAGGGAACCAAGGCTCAGAAAAGTAAGCTAATTCACCCAGAGTTACACAGCCTGTTAAGTGGTAGAATCAGGATTTTATTTTTTTTTCTGAGATAAGAGAACTTGATGTGCCCCTTAACCCTGGTCAGAATCGTCATGGGTAGTGGGCAGGGGTGGGTGGGGCAGCGGTTGTCAATTTGGAGGCTGGAGAAGGAAGGCAGAGGCCAAGGTGGGGGACTTGAAAGTTGATAGAGGTGGCTTGTGATAGGACTTTAGGGACAGTACAGGCCCTTGGGTGACTGGGACCTGGGGGACAGCAAGGCATCTTTGCCAGGACCCCAGGAGGTGAGAGCTTTGTTTACAGAGCCTCACAGCTGGTCCTGGGCCCTTCATCACTCTATCTGCCATCCAAACGGGCTCCACCTCAGGTGTGTCTTGTCACCAGCGAGTCAGGCTTCCAATGCACCGGCTCGATCCAGAGCAGGGTGAGGAGCAGGGCTCAGCCCCCAGGTGCCCGCCAAAGGCAGAGAGCATGGGCCTCCGTGTCTACAGCTCCTGGAATACAACACACTGTCGGCACCTGCCTCCAGGAGGCCCCACACCTTCCAGGGACCAAGCACAGGGCGAGCACCTGAGAGCAAGTCACCTGAGCAGAGAGAGCAGAGGCAGAAGCCACAGCGAGGTGGCACGTCAGACAGGTCTTCCCCAGCCCGTGACTCTCCAGGCACTAGGGCCCACACCAGCGGGAAAACCCAGGATAGACTGCACACGTGTACACATACACACAAACACGCACACACACACATGCACACACATGCTCACACATGCACGCTCCCCAGTCCATTCTGTTTCCTCAGGTGAGCATTTTCATACAGAAACCAGACTACCAAGCCCATGATCTGTTTCAAGATCTGACAGGACATAATTTCCAAGTGGAAAGAAGAAAAAGAAATCTCAGAGAGCCCTGTTTACTGCAGAACTCCATACCCCAGTTTGAAGTCTTCTCCTGACAGAGCAGGCCAGGGTGAGGCCGCGGGGCCTCCTGCCGGAGCGAACAAGCGCCATCTGTTCCACCGAAACCCCAGGCCCAGCACACAGTGGGCTTATTCCGGCCTCACTGGGTGGTGACCTCTCCGAGCAGAGGAAAACAAATACGCTATTGTCGGAAACCCCAGGGCAAAAGTGATAAAAGCTGCCCCTTCTACATTTTTCTCTTTTATACCCTGTGGCCACCTTTGGACCTTTGAAAAAGAGATGGCTTCTGGGCTTACACAGGCAATTCTTCAAGGCAAGGCTATAAAGAAATTCCCATTTATCCAGTTCTATCTCTAGAGGCCAACACTCCCCCCCCCTCACCCCCAGTATCAGGGGGCTTTCAGGGCAGGGAAGCACTGGACAGGCCGAGGCGAGGCCAGGCCTGGCCTGAGGACTACATTGCTCTGGCATCAGCCAGGGGCCCGGGGCTGCCTGCTCTCCTCGCCACTTCTAACAACTCATTTCCTAGGTTTCTGGTTAAAAACAAGTTTGGATTGCTTTTCCTTTCTTTCTCCTTCTCCTGGCAATCTCCTATGCATCTCCAAAAAGGACATTTCTACAATTACCATCAGACACGAGATGACAAAAGCAGGCCACCCTCAAACACCAGTGCTCTTTGTGCCAGAAAGTGGCACACAGGAGGAACAGATCCGCTCAGCCAGCCGGTGGCCCGTGTCTCAGAGCCAGAGAGCTGGGCAAGCTGTTCTCAGAGTATAAGGCCTGGTGACAACTAAGCGACCTCCCAGTTCTTACGAGGCCCCGTGGTCACCAGGCCCAGCTAGAGAAAGAACAGCCCTCACAGGGTCAGATATCTTTGGGCATATCAGACCTCAGAACGTGAGTCACTGAGAAGCTGGGGTCACCCTGGGGCAAAGAGAATAAAACTCCCTGCATCCTAGGCACCAGCGGTCCCCCTTCTTCTGGGCCATCTGAAACATCACAGCACTAGGAGGCCACCAGTCTGTGAATGGGCAGGGTCTGAGGGCACAGGGAGGCCACTGTAAAAGCTACCAGCTGCTGGGCTAGGGGTGGGGCTGGGGGAGCAGACGCACCGGCCGCGTCCTGACCGAGGCCTCTGCTGCTTTGGGTCCAGGCTCTCTCACTAGCTACATGGCCGCAGGCAAGTTATATCAGCCTTGAGCCTCAGCTCTCTCATCTTGAAAAGGCGGAATAATCAAAGGTTGATGCATGTCATAGGGCTGTTGTGAGGATGAAATTATTTAATATACAAAATAGTATTTAGAACAGAGCTCCGCACATTGTAAGTGCTCAATAGTTACTGTTGCTGATGGTCCACCCTGTGGGCCGGGATCCCTGTGAGGGGAGACCAGCATCTCATGAGTATAAAGATGGGTTGTTCAGATGATCTGATTGGCTGCTATTAGAACTTCCTCCCCTCGTCGTACCAAGCTGTTTCCTTCATGCTGCACCCAGCCCCACCCCAGGCCTCCTTTGGCTAAACATCCCTTCAGCTGGTCCTTGGGTGACCTGGTTTCCAGCCCCTCACCCTTCGGTCACTCTCTTTGGAACAAGCTCAAGTTGCTAAACATCCATCTCTAAAGCCAGTTCCCACCCCCACCAACATCCCAAGGCCAAGACCATCACAGACTATCCACTTCCGCTCCTGGGACTGCGGGTTGCATTCTCAGGGCTGAGCCACCAGGCAGCTCTTGGGGGCCAGCGCCAAGCAGCCCCTCAAGCTCCCTACTCACAGGAAACGGCTGTGGCCTCCTTTTGCTGGCCCTCCCGGGCCTCTGGTGGAGGATTAGACTGTTTGGAGTCTCCTCTTACCCAGCCAACCTGGAGGGACTTCCTTAGAGGGAATGGCCACAATCTGCCCCCCTTGGCCCTGTCCTCATGGGGTGCACCCTGCCTCGGCTGCACTTGCACCCCTTACAGCACCTGTCTGCCCGCCTCTGGTCTCACACAAACACCCGTGTGGGACTCCTCCCCAGCACCTGTGCCTTACGCTGGGCTCTCCTTGGCCCAGGAGAGAAGAGACTGTCCTGGAAAAGGCGCCACGCTCTCCGTGGCTTCGTTGGTTAGGGACAAGGGTGTTGTTTTCTGCCTTCCTAGATCTCTAAAACCACAGCTATGCTGGAGCCCAGAAAGAGCAGCCACACCCAGCCTGCCCTGGAAGGGCGCTCCGGCTTCAGTTCTGCCTCGCCTGGAAGGATGGGCACGATCCACAGAAGACACTTGACCAGCTGCTCCAGGGACAGCCACGTGGCCCTTCCGCAGGGGAGGGGCTGAGGAGAAGGCGAGGCAAAGGGGTCCAGGCACCTGTGCCCAGTCCCCCTGCTTTCCCACAGTCTAAACCCAGACCCCTGGCTTCTGAGAAACCCATGTGGGCGGCAATACTCTCTCCAGCTGACGCCGGCTGCTGAGAGGCCCTCCAGTAAAGCACGAGTTCTCCCGGAGCCACAGGCTCAAGCTGTGTTCTGCTCAAAGCTGGCTCTGCTTCCCGGCTCCCAGCCTCACTGGCTGCCCCACCCCCACCCTGCCCAGCGAAGGGGCTACAGGTGTGCAGGGCCAACCAGGCAAACGGCAGCCTGTTTACCTGCCCTGAGAGGCTCAGAAAGGAAATTGGTTTTCGCGATGGCTGGGCTGTCTGGGATTGCTTCTTTCTTTCTCTTACCCACCCAGGTATCTTTCTCACTAAAAGAGAAAAACGTGTCTTTCCTTTTTCTTTCTTTAAACAACTGGGACCAATATATGCCAAAGTGACTGGACTTAGCTCGTGATTAAGCTTATAAATGAAATGAGATCATTCATACGCGTGCAGATGGTGGGACATATCTATGATTGAATTACTTCTTTGAATCAGGGCCCCTTTCTCCTCCAAAAGGTATGAGTGCTTGCCTTCCTTGGATAACCAAAAGAATTCACTGAAGTGTTCCTAAAATAAAGAGAGAGGGGGCACATTTCAGCCTCTGTAATTCCGGAATACAGAAGAGCAACTTGCCAGTCACTTTAAAATCCAGGCTCTGCCAGGCCCTGCTACCTTCTCTTCATATCCAAAGCAGTCAGTCCAGCCCAGCTCCCTTCGTGACAATGACCTGAACACGGGCCTCAGAGCGTCTCACTAGAGCACAGAGGTCGTTGTGGGGTGGGGAGGCCTTCATACTCAGACTTTGATAAAATAGAAAATGTCTAGCCTAGCTCTTTGCCTTTCTTATAGGCCCTCCCCACCCCCTTTATTAACACATCCATTCATATGGGAACATCTGTGTGCATCAACTTTGTCTGAAATAAAGCTGCATTCATCCCCAAATGCAGGGCTGAGGGAGAGCCTTCAAGGCTGAAGTCCCCACAAGTTTCTCATTAGTCCCGGCTTCTCTGATACCTGTTTCTCCTCATGCCTCCTTGCACCCTGCCCAGCCCCATGTGTGAAGAGCCACTCAGTGTGTCCTGGTCTTGGTTAAAGGGCCATGAGGGGTTTTTTTTAACACTTTATTCTTGTTACTTTTTCTCACCGTTCTTCTATACACCTGCCTTTCTTCTCTCCCAGCCTCTCACCCGCCTCCCTCTCTCTTTTTCTTTAATACATACATTTTTTATTGATTTCAGAGAGGAAGGGAGAGGAAGAGAGAGATAGAAACATCAATGATGAGAGAGAATCACTGATAGGCTGCCTCCTGCACACTCTCTGCTGAGAATTGAGCCTGTAACCTGGGCACGGGCCCTTGACCGGAATTGAACCCGGGACCCTTCAGTCCGCAGGCTGATGCTCTATCCACTGAGCCAACCCGGCTAGGGCCCGCCTCTCTTTTGAGGGCAAGTGTAGCTGGTGCTCCTTCATTGACAACATCAGTCAATTACGTCCAGTCCTATATCAAAGCAGACCTTGTGCAGTCACTCCTTTGCCAACTGCTAAAAGCCCAAAGCGGGGAAAATGAGCCGAGTAAAGTACAAAAAGAGGACATGCTGGCAGTGGTGGGGCCACGTTATCAGAATCCTCTCTTCGTCGCTGTACCCAAATCCCAAGTTCTCCTCAGTTCTCTGGGAAAAACCGTCCTCTGACAGTGGTTGAGACACAATAAATCTGTCATATTCAACACCTCGACTTCTCTCTGAAGATGCACTATATTCTCCATTCTGATTCCTTAATATCCATTAACATTGTGTAGGTGCTGGGCGCACGTTGGCACCGATTCAGCTCCCTGGTAAAGGAAACAGATACTTTAAAGTCTAAGGCACACATTTACTCTCTCTGAGTCTGTTTCCCCATTTTCAAAATGAAGCAATGACATCTAATCCCAGGGTTCGTGTGAGGATTAAATAAGCACATGGTAGCCTAATACAGTAAATATATATATTCTCCTTCAAAACTCACTTCCCATCACCACTATGGCCCTAGTACTTGTATGCCATTCTAAAGCGTAACAGCCATGCTATGGCCGGCCAGTTCTTCATTAAGCCAGGACCCTCCGTGTATTCTGTGCTTTGCCACAACTTTTACAGGGATACAACTGTCTCCTGTACTCCCCAGCTTACACTGCTTGGTCATCAGTAATCACTCCTGTCTATTACCAGTGAATTCTATCAATGGGCAGCTACCATTTTATCTACCAGTCAAAATTTTAGTCCTTGTAATTGGACTACTAGTAAATCCACTTTCTAACTAAATCCACATCTAACTAATCAACAGCAAAATGCTATGGATTAAATAAATTCAGAACAAAGGAGTTTATAAAAATAGCAGAAACCAGGAATATGCTATTATATTTCTATAAGACATCAGTTTCACAGTTAACAAAAATGTACAAGTATGCAATTATACTAATTCCTCCACACATTTGGTACATATGTATTAAGTGCTGTATGTGTGCCAACATTGTGTAGGTGCTGGGCACACGTTGGCAGGGTCTCAGCTCCCTGGTAGAGGAAATAGATACTTTATTTCATTAAGTCTAAGGCACACATTTCTTCGTATTTTAAATTGGAACATTCTATATAATAAAGAGTAATAAAGAGCTAATAAGCTAGTTAGACCGAACAGCAGAACAACCATCCAACAACCTTCCGGACGAAGCTGGGACTGTGAGGGCCAGCCAGGGCTGCAAGGGTCGAGCCCCTTGCACGAATTTCGTGCATTGGGCCTCTAGTATCTTATATAAATGCTGTGGGCAAGTTGTGAGGTTGCTCAGATGTGCTCAGATTGTCATCACTTCAGTTGAGTTATATACATTGTTGGGACTACATAGGTCAAGCTTAATTGCTAGTTAAATTGTTTTCCAAAAACTAATCTATGATTTGCAAAAAGGTATGGAGATGGTGGTAAAGCATAATTTGAATTTATCTCCTGGTTGGTGGCTCAGTTGGTTGTAGCATCGTCCTATACATCAAAAGGTTGATGGTTTGATTCCTGGTCAGAGCACATACCTAGGTTGCAGGTTTGAGCCCTAGTCAGGGTGCACACAGGAGGCAACCGATTAATGTTTCTCTCACACATTGATGTTTCACTCTCTTTCCCCCTTTCTCTTTCTCTAAAAAAATCATTAAATACATATTCTTAAGTGAGGATTTTAAAAAATTCTTTTTATATTTCTCATTGGAGAAATGACTGCCATCCAATAATTCCTTACAAAGTAACAAACTAGCATTTATGGAAAGATAATCACAATATATGAAGTTGTGCTTTACTGTTTCATATGTCCAGCATATTCTAAGCAAAGCAAATAACAGTGGGAGAAACTGCCAACTCTTAAAATAGATGAAAGAAAGCTCAAAGCAATGAGAGGCTGCTGTGACCAATTTCTGCTTGACACAGGACTGTCATCAAGGCATCAGGTCACAGTTTAATTTGTAGCTGCCTTTTTTCCTTTTTAATGGCACACAAAACAAGGTTTCATACTAGCCATGCATGTTACATTCCATGAAATACTATAATAAACAAGTAAGCAAAACATAAAATCATTACAGGTCCTGAAGTGTTAGGAAACAATCAGCAAGATGCTGTGATAGGAATAACAGAACAACCTAATTTACAGAGAGAGGTCAAGAAAGGCCTCCCTGGGGAGGTGGATTTGGGAAAAAGTCAGCCCCACAAAGAACCAGCTGCTGGTGCAAAGGCCCTGAGGTAGGAGAGAGTTCCTGTGTCCCAGGGGTGTGTGATCACTGCTGATAAAGTCCTGGCCTGCTTAGAAGTTGTGACAATGTCGCGAGGCCACAAGCCAGCCTGACAAATAGCTAATCTGACACACAGCAAACACTACAATAAAAATAATTTGAAATTTTCAAAAGCATTATTATACCTCATCCTGATGAATATGTAGAGTCTAATATAGTCTAATTATTTTGGTAAAGGAAGTGCCCATGGGCAGCCCACAAAAAAATTCCATAGTAAATCACCATAGGGTGCAGGGGGAATGAACATCCAATTCAGATAAGGCAAACCCCACTTCTCTGATCTCTTAGTTTGAGCTTTTTATTCTCCTGTGCTCTTATTTTGGTGTCCTTGACAACCATGCATTTTGCAGAAATGCCATAAATTCCTTCAATCCAATAGACAATTTGGGTCTAGAGACTTACAAGATTTTAGAAGCAAAGAAACCTCAAATGTACCAGGTTATTGATGAATAAACTAGCTAATATCCCAATAGCAAAATGGTCTGCTATATTGGCTTACTTGCATTCAGACACCTAGATTGACCCTGTAGGCCTGGAGTCAGACAGACCTGAGTTCAAATCTGTGAACTCCCTGTTCTCCCACTGACGGGTCCCGGGACATGGAGCAAGTCTCTGGGCCCCACTCCGATTGAATGGGCGCTTCATTCGGTCTCTGTCTCCTAACCTGGAGCTGCCTCGGAGAACAGAAGACATGCAGTACCAGGACAGGCACGTTCTCTTCAGCTCACAACCGTCTGCAGCTTTCCAACCAGAGGCCTTGCTGGCACATTTCATTTCCCACAGCCAGGTAACCAGCCGGCTAAGCCACACAACGATGTGCCCACCGCGTGTGAATGCTGACCAAAGCTGGCAGAGACATCTGGGGTGCAGAACCATCAGCCACGTCCCTGCCCTGGGCCCAGCGCATGCCTTGCCATCTCTGTGGCTTAGGCAGGCTTTTCCTTTGCAGAGGAAACAGCTTTCATGAGAGAGATTGTCTCTTTCCAGTAGCATTCTCAGAGAGAAGGATGGAGTCCTCACACATTTCCCTGAACCTTCTCACTGTCCCAACTGTAAAAAAAATTAATCTAGCTTCTTTAATCTACAAGTGTACGAAATAATAGAAAACTGAACCTCCGTATGCCAGGCACCGTGCTAAGGACTTTACAAACTTTGCATTTAATACAAAGCACTGGAATAAGGGCGTGAGCACTAACTTTGTCTATCTTTTTTCCTGTTTTACTCCTAGCAGCTTGCCTAGCACAGAGTAAGTTCTTTTAAAAAAGAAAAGAATATAAGAGTGTATCAATGAACGATGGAGATGACATTCACAAAATGCTTGGCACATAGCTGGCGCTCAAAAAATAGTAGCTTTCCCCATTTTTTTGTGTGTTTTCCAACTCGGCCCTGCTTCCGCAGGACATTTGGACGTACCCTGAAGAACGCACGGACCCTGTTCATTTTGGCCTTGTACCCACTTTACAGATGAGGAGGTGGAGGCTCTGAGGCAACGATCCCAAGGCCATGGGTGACCAGGCCTGGGACCATGTCTCCTTTGCTAAAAACCTCCGAGTCTGCAGAGGTGACTGTGCTAAGAGCATCCGTAGGACTAATAGGTGTCCCCATGTGTGTCCTTTAGTCAGTTTCTGATGGTTCGCACCAGGCAGGTCCAAACTCAGAGGCCCAGAGGCAGCTGCCCTGGACTCAGCAAGAGTTTGGTTTAGGCCTTTTGGGTTGTTTCATTTTGCTTTTTAAGACAAGTCAGAGGCGGGGATGGGTGTGAAAAACCCGGACGGGGCCTCTGACCCAGGTGGGAAGTTAGGAAGGAAGGTGAGTGACCTGAGGAGGCTGAGTCAGCTGCTTGGAAAAGGCCACACGGTGACCTCTCCAGATCCAGGAGTCTTTTAGAAGGCAGATGGAGTCCTGGGCCTGTCCTACCCCATCTTAAAATGGAATTGGAGTCTTAGCAGATGCACAGGCCTAGAGTCAGTTACCAAATATGGGCTACAGGCAAGGGCAGGGGTGAAAGGTTAAGTCATGCTTCCCCCACCCTCCGTCCTCAAGGTGCTTACAATCAATGTGAGCAGTGAGCAAGGTCATGGAAGAGAGAGGCTCATTCCACAAACATGCTCCAGACCCCAGTGCAAAAGTTCGGTCTTTCACCTCCATTAAACTAAGCAAAACAAAAATACCAACCAAAAAAAAGGTCCAAAGAAGAGTACATTGAAAAGGAACATAGAAACATAGAAAAGCAATGAGAGATTCCTCCAAACTGATTTGTTTCATCTCAAAGGCCACCCAACCTGTCTGGGGCGTCCTGCCACTGAAGAAGTCAGTATTTCACGGCCCACAGGCCCCGAATCCCACTCCGCACAGCCTGGAATCAAGGAGTGCATTTAATGGGCGCTTGGGCGATTTCAATTTCTCTAAAATTCCACATCCCTGCCTGCCGAGGGGCTGATGTGAAAGATGCCACTCCCGTGCTGTGAATTTGCAGCCTGCCCCATTAACAAAGCTCCACTCAGAAAACATTTTTAGATCAACCCTGCTCCAGACACTCGCTCCCAAGGACAAACTAGAGGAAACTCTGGTCCAGCTCAAACCCTTCTGAGCTCTTTGATCAGAAATGAGTGAAAATGTTGGAACGCGTGTGATTAATCCAGGTGGTCTCAACAACCTTCCAAGCAAACCTCTCCTCTGGGCTCCTGGAGGCACCGTGCAGGCAGGGCTGGCCCCTTTGCCAGAATTCCTGTTAGCCAGGCCCGCCCCTTAAAACAAAGAGACCTCAGAACAATGCGGGGAGGGGGGATCAAAGGTGAGGAAAGGGAAGAGGAAGCAGGTAAATGAAAGAAGGGGAGGGGGACTTGAAACCAGTTGCAATTAGCATGTGCTTTGTTTTATTTAAAAAAAAAAAAGATAAAGTGCTCAAATGGCACAGCCCCCTCCGAAGCCCCCTTAGTTCAGCCTCACACAACTGGGAAGTCAGACCCCAGCAGCACCTGCATCCTGTCCCCACTCACAACACCCCAGCACTGGCCTCACCATATGCAACCGCCTTTCTCTTTCTCTTGGGCGTGGTGGGATGGGTGTTTCCGTTTCCAAACCTCAGAGTGCTTTGCTGTCAGATAAACAAACATCTCAGCCTCTGCCCAGCCGCCCAGTGGGAAGTCGTGTTGCTCAATGAGTGGCATTTCCAGCACTTCAGCGACAGGCTGGTGACAGGCTGGAATATGGCGTGGGGGGCAATCAGATGCTGTTACAGGAAAGAGGCATGAGGAGAACATAATCACAGAGGGGCACAGGAATCGTCATCATCATCATAGCCCTCATTTATATAACATTTTTAATTGCCATGACCACAAAATGAGCAAGCAGGTCAGTCGTTCACAGTCAGACAGACCTGGGACAGAATTCTGGCTCCTCCACTTTCTGTTGGTGCAACCCCAAGGAACTTGCTGGGCCTCTCTGAGCCTCAGGGTCCCATCTATTAGGGGTGGGTAATGATCTCTCCTTCATAAACTTGTTTAGAGGTTTGAATGAAATAATGTCTGTAAAGCATTTGCACCTTAGAAGTAGACTAGTAGTGGTAGTGTTGGTACTATAGGTAGTATTTTCTATTATTCCAACTGGTATTACGTACTATTTCATTTTGTCTTTACCTCATTTAGGGGAGTTTAACCCTATTTGGTTGAAGACTAAACAGAGACCCAGAAAGGTTAAATGTCTTTCCCAGTCAATATACGAAGTTAATGGGAAACAAGAACTGTGTATTACTTTCTTATTGCTTCTGTAACAAATTACTACAAAATTAATGCTCTAAATCAAGCATGTCAAACTAGTGGCCCACGGGCCCCATGCAGCCCACAACAAATATTTTTGCAGCCCAGCCAATATAACGGTAAGAAACGTTTTAATAAAAATTTCGTAACTTAATTTTTACAATATCCTGTCATACATAATTAATAATGAACTACAATGTTCGCTAGTGACTGATTACTATAATCGTGTTGCATTCATTTCCCTTACGCACCTTGCGCGCAGGCGCACCATTTCTCCCCACTAATACTAGCAGCAAATATCTTAGCAGCCAATGGCCATGTCATTAGCCTTGGACTGACTTGTTTGGTGTGTGCAACAGGAAATATTTTGCTTTCAGAGAACAAGAAAAATAGGTTTATTTGCGTTACGCTTATAAATTTGTGCAGTTATTCAGTGTCTGGTAAGTTAATGTTCAAGAAAAACATTTAATTTTTATTAAAATGTTCTATTATTTTATGTTAATGATTTCAGCCCTTTGAATTCAGCATGTCTCTATCGAAATAAACCTACGTTTCTATGAAAATTGAAGCTTTTGTTTTCTTGCGGCCCACATAAACTTAAACCTTGTTTATTTGGCCCATGTTAGCCTTTGGGTTTGACATGCTTGCTCTAATCAACACAAATTATCACCTCACAGCCACTGGAAGTCCTAAGTCCTCCATTCAAGGCATTAGCAGGGCTTTGTTCCTTCTGAAATCTCTGGAGAGAGAATCCGTTTCCTTGTTTTGTTCAGTTTCTAGAGGCTGCCGGCATTCCTTGGTTCACGACCCCTTTCTATGTCTTCCAAGCCAAGCAGCATAGCATCTTCCCATCTCACTCTAACTCTACTGTCTCTCTCTTATAAGGACCATGTGATTGTATAGGGCCGCCCAGAGAATGCAAGATATAATCTCCCCATCTCAAAATGCTTAATGTAATCACACCTGCAAAGTCCCTTTTGCCATATAAGGTAACAAACAAACATTCACAGGCTCTGGGAATGGGCATGTAGACATCTTGGTGGAGGGGATCATTGTTCAGCCAACCAGCCTGAATCCTGTCCTGCAGAACATAACTCTTTGGGTTTGGGTTGGTTTATTTTGTTGTTGTTATTCGTTTGCTTTTGTTTTTGTTTTGCTTTAAACTTGCATTTATTTATTCAGCAAATACTGTGTGCAGGGCACATGTATAATTTATAACCTGCTCCTCTCTAGATATAACTGCATCAGAATCAAGCTTCATTAGTGAGAAATAAAGGAGGTTTGCACACATATCTCCTAAAACATCACTGAAACCCAGGCTTTAAAAGTGAAACAGACCTGGGAGACCATTAGCCAATCATCCTATTTTACAGAGGCAGACTCTGACCCAGGGTGGTAATATGACATCCCGGTGTCAGGTAGCGATTTTGTGGGAGATTGAGGGCCTGAATTAGAACTGGAGGAAGAAAAGCAAACTGAGAGGTATTTTGGAGACAAAAATCAGTGGGATTTAGTAACCCGCCGGAGATGGGGTTAAAGAGATGGAGAAATCAAGGCTGCCTAAAGTTCATAGCTTGAGGGTGCCATTGACTGGGCTGGGGATATAGAGAGGACAGAGCACATTTCTAGGAAAAATAATGTATTTAATGTTTCCTGGAACTTGCACCTCTTTTGGTAGGACTGGCTTAGTTAGCATCAGTGTGAAATTTCCCTTACTCTTTTTTCTCTCCATGTTCTCTCGTAAGTGTGGTCATGGGCTATATCTTCATCTGACCACCACATGGCAGTGCTTTTATTTTCAGAGCACATTTGGTTACAGCAAAATTGAGCAGAAATTACAGGGAGTACTCATATATTTCCTGTCCCCACAAACATACAGCATCCCCCGCCAGAGCGGTGCATCTGTTACCACTGGTGATCCTACATTGACACATCATTATCACACAAAGCTCATGCTTTATATTAGGGTTCACTCTAAGTCACCCCAGGTGGCTCGCTGTATGGCCTCAGTTCCTATGACTGGCCAATGTTGACCCAGCGATCTTTTATTATATCTTTCAGGGTTGGTCTTTGGTTGGGGTCGAGGGTTATTCATTTTGTAACAGTTTTTGACATTGTGGAGACAGGAAGTATGGTATAAAGAGGCACCCACTCAAGATGTACTCCCTAGGTTCTTCAAACGTCTTCCCAAAAATGGCAGCTCCCCTGTCACCATCCTGTAGAGCACTACCCCCATGCTCCAGACGTCCACCTTCAGGCCCTCATAGGTTTCAAACCGGAACTACTCTGGGCCATATAGAGGGCAGTGCCACAGAAGGTGCTCAGTTTCCCTTCTGTAAATTCCCTACTGAAGCCACAGTCTGCTGAGTTAACATTCATCTCACCATCTAGAAGTATGTCCTCCGGCTTCAGGTCCTGATGTACGATGTGTCTCTAGTGGCAGTAACGGACAGCTGATAGCAGTTGTCAGAACGGGCTTGGGCTTCCTTCTCCATCATGGGGCCACCGTTCTCCAAGTGGTCAAATAAGGTTCCTTCACTCGCATGTTCCATGAAGAGATACGCTTTGTCCTGGGTGGTAATGACCTCAAACAACTTGGCGATGTCAGGATGATTTAGTTCCTTAAGAGAATGCACCTCTTGGAAGACACGAGAGGAGCCCTGCCAGTTCATAACTTTCACAGCCACCTCTGTGCTGGTGGCAACGTGCCAGGCCAGCCTAACCTCTGTAAAGGACACCTTGCCAATGGTGTTGAGAATGAGGCAGTTGCCAATATGGCACTCCTCGTTGGCAAAGATGGCTGCAAAGTCATCAGACATGGTGACCTAAAAAAATAAAAAATATTCTCTGAGATCACTGTGGCTTCAGTGAAGTGGATCAGTGATGAAAATACCAAAAGAAAAAGGAGGAGCAGGAGGGGGAAGAGAAGGAGGAGGGAGAGGAAGAGGAGGCAGAGTAGGAGGGAGAGGAGGAAGAGGAGGAGGAGGGGGGAGGAGAAGAAAAAGAAGGTAGAGGAAAAGAAGGAGGAAGAGGAGGAGGAGGAGGAGGAGGAGAAATAAAATAAAACACAAGAAAAAAATTTTAATAAACAAAATGAAAAAAAAGAGAGAAAACAAGCCACTAGTCCAACTCCAGCAGGTCACTACCAATCAGCTTCCTGGGCTCTAATCGACTGAAAACTCAGCCCAGCCAGGTCCTGGAATTGAAAAACACAGGAGTGGTTTGCAGTTCCAGGACCTTATACAGGTGCCTTATGAGGTCAGAGCAAGAAATCGACCAATCATGGCTAGAGATAGACCACAGTGGTGTTCTCACTTTTGAGTCTCATGACCCTTTAGCCTGGTAAAAAAAACAAAATGACCCCCAAAGAGCTTTTTGTTTATGTGGGATGTTAAAGATTAATATTTACTTTGTTCAAAATGAAAATCTGTAAGATGCAAAAAAATAAAATAAAAATGAAAAGTCTGATTTATCCTCATGCTCCAGGTCTCAGTTCAAATGCTCATTGTGACCATTCCCCCTGCCAGCCTTGAAGCGAGGATGACCACTCCCTCCCCCCACCAGTATGCAGGCGAGAAGGACCATTTCTCCAGCCAGCCTAGAAGTGAGGACGACCATTCATGAAGCCAGCACCCCTTCAGGCTCAACCCACTCTGCATAACCCAAACCACTTTCCAAGGAGACCTTTCCCAGAGGTGCCATGGAGCTGGTTAACCCGAGAGGCAGAATAGCTCAGGTGCAGGCTCTGTGTATGCAGCATCACGCCTGAGCCTCACATCGTGCTGAGTAAGAGGAGCCAGGCACACAAGTGCATGTGCTGTATGAGTCCATTTACATGACATTCAAGAACAGGCAAGACCTATCTCTCGTGATGGAGGTCAGAACAGTGGTCACATCGCTGGTGGCATTGCCGGGAGACAGGCTGGAGGGCACCTTCCAGGAACATATGCAGCTTGAAACTCTTGGAGCAATCTATTTAGGATTCGTGCACCTTCCTGTGCATGAATTACACTTCATCTCTATAATAATAAAAGCATAATATTCTAATCAGACCGGACGACCTTCTGGGCAAAGCCAGGGCTGCGAGGGAAGCCCGGGTCCCAGGTGGCTGCTGATGGCCAGCGGGAAGCCGGTGCCAGCAGCCGGGGGGAAGGAAGGCCTACTCTTGCATGAATTTTGTACATCGGGCCTCTAATAAGTATATAAGCTTCATCACCTTTAAAGAAGAATGTCAACTCTGGAATCAAACTGCTTGGGTTTGAGGCTATCTCTGGCTACCTCAGAGTGTTTTATGAGAAGTTAGTGAATGGCATGGGCCACAGGGGCGCACAATGAGCATTAGCATCGTTATCATTAAAGGGGTCACCCTTCTAACCAGCCATTCAAAGTGAAGGATTAAGAGAGATGCTTTTGGCCCAGCCAGAGTGGCTCAGTTGGTTGAGCGTCCTCCCGTGCATGAAAAGGTTGCGGGTTAAATTCCTCGTCAGGACACCTACCTGGGTTTCAGGTTTGATCCTCGGTCAGAGAGTGTGCAGAGGGCAACCAACCCATGTTTCTCTCTCACATTGCTCACTGTCTCTCTCTCTCTCTCTCTCTCTCTCTC
>NW_005871071.1:457584-531321 GCF_000147115.1 Myotis lucifugus | reverse complement strand
GGAATTATCAAAAAGAGAGATAAAAACAACTGAACCCCTCTGTTGTCCCCTCTGCCTCACTCTACCCACCACTGCACTGAACACGAAGGGGTGCATGTGATATATACACTAGCCCCCTCCTTCATGGGTACCACGACCCCAACAATCAGGACGGGCATGTCTCCATCATTCTCTCTCTTCTTTAGTTCCCCCAGAATTCCCGCAGGAGGCCTGCTGAGGAGCTGCCTCTATTTGCAGAACTCTTTCATCGATAAACTGAATAGTTACAGGACGTGGCGGTTGTAATTAGACAGTTTGTTTCACTGGAGATTGGGGTATTGTATCTTATGAGATATTCTTGGCAGAAGCGGCTCTTGCTCTCAGCATACGTTTCTTTACATTTCAAGGCCGAGCTGACTACCTGCAGTGAAACAGATGAACTGAGGAGCGAATGGGGCTGCCCCATACCTTTCCCCCAGCCGTTTCTGGGTGGATTTACTGCAGTATTTGTTTCCTGCTACAGTTTCACCTTCTCTTTGGAAGCTGGCTGAGTCAGAAGGAAATAAACACATGCAAGAGGGTGTTGAAAGAACATTTGATGTTGTGTCCAGAAACCTGGGTTCTAGATCCAGTATCCAGATGTAATTGACTAGCATACATTTTAACTTCTCTGCACCACAGTCTTTGTTTTGTTTGTTTTGTTTTGTTTTAATCTGTTAAATGAGTGATGGGTCTAGATTTGTGGTTTTTGAACATATGTCAGCCATGGACGCCCCCCTACAAACAGAATCTCAAGCAGAAAACATTAAAACATGAAAGCACTGTTGTTTGGGCTGAAACAGGTGTGGGCAGTGGGAGACTGTACTCTCCACTTCTGCATCTCTCCCCGCCCGACCCCCACCCCCACCCCCAGCAGCCTCCAGGGTAACTCTGTAGGGTTGTGGGGCTTCCCATCCTAGCAGCACAATCTGAGAACCATTACATTTGCCTATCTTAAAAAAATAATTTCCCAGGCAGCTAAAATCTTGTTCTAAAGTGCCCCCATTGCTCTTCATTCCATAAATTCTAATCAAGAGACCCTCTGTACTTTTAGAAAACCCCCAAGTAAAATCTTACATGATCGATATCTTCACGGGAAAAGACTGGAAGGAAATGCATAAAAACAAATGTCAGGAGAGTCGTCATCCCCAGGTGACCGGACCCCCACAACAGTAATTGCAGCAGGATGTTGTGTGGTTCGCACCTTTCTGCTTCACCACCTACAGCCAACATCTGAGAAGATGCTGGCGCCTCTCAAAGTGCCCGGGCCCGACGCCCACACACAGAGCCCGGCCTTCGCTGGAGCAGCCAGCACCTGCCTCCAAGACACCAACACACAGCGATGGGGGTGAGCTCAAGTCTACAGGACACAGCTCAGCAGGAAACTGTCCTGAGACAGGGTTTCCGCGAGTGTGACCCAGGGAGTATTAGTCCCAGAAACGCGTGGCTACAAATAGGAATTCGGGAGGTGGCAGGGGGAAGTCTACTCCAAAATAATGGAGTTTGAGAACGCTGCGTTTCATCTGCCCCTTCTCGAGATTAAATACGCAGTAAGCAGTAAGTGTCTTAACATCTCTGGCCACCGGGAAGCCTGATGAGTGTCCCTTAATACAGTATTTCTCTAATTTACTTGACCACAAAACTCTCTTTTCCCCATGACCTCTATTAATATCTCAACAAACAGGTCAGGACCAAAGACAGCTTCAGAAAGGCAATTCTTAAAACCTGAATTATAAGGCTTGAAATGAATGAGGAATTACAGGACAGGAAGGGAAGGGAGGGAAAGAGACTGGTTTGGGGTCTGGAGGACTTTGAGACAGGACCAAAAAAAAGGGGGGGGGCGGGAATAATCCATGATTCCAAAGAATGTCCACAGAATTTCCTTCCTATCTGTGAGTGCCCTTTTTCCCAGCTCATTCCTGGTAGACAGAGGCAGGGATTGCTGTTAGTGGTCCAACAGCTAGTGGCCACCAGAAGGGGACTGTGGGAATTAGAAGTGACTCTGTGCGAGTTCCTTGCCTGTGCACCTTGCTTCCTCTCAATATTAGCTCACTGTGACAACCTTTCCCTAGGAAGAGCGGGAAAATGAAATGATCCTGTGGGTTCAATTCTGCAAATACCCCGGCGCCAGCCCTGTGGCAGGTGCCAGGACCGCGTGGATGCATAAGCCACGTTTAGCTGACAGCCTAAGCGGGAAGGAGACAGAGTCCCTCCCCCAGGGTTCGCACAGGGTCCTGGGGGCACACAGAGGATGTCAGGAGTCTCCTGCAGCCTCACGAAGCACTCACCCTCATTGCTTCCAGGTAGAAGGCTGAGGTGTAGGAAGGGAAGAGAAAACTCCTGGCAGAGAGAACTGCAAGAGCAAAGTCGTGGAGGCAGGAGAGAGAGGGATGGCCTGGGGCCTCTAGGAGCAGAATGTTTGGCAGGATGGGGAGGGTGTGGACAGACAGGGTAGAACGGATCCTGCCCGGAAGTAAGCAATCGAGCTGGTTACTGCTACACTGAGTTGCACTTGCTGATAAGGAGGGGAAGAAAGAGGAGGGAGGAGTGAAAGATGACTCAGGGGGGTGATGGAGTGCCTAGAAGAAGAGAGACGTGGGAGCAGACTGAGAAATCTGGATGCAGGAAGGAGGTGGGAAGACAAGTCCAGGCCTCAACAAGTTAAACAGGTTATATAAGAAGCCTAAGCATTGGTGACGATGATGATGATGATGATGATGATGATGATGATGTCTATGATGACAACAACAGCAACAAAGATCACTGTGCACTCTCTCCTCCCTCTTTCTCTCCTGGCTGTAGGGGTTGTGCAGGGAAATGGCATAATACAGAGTTCTGTCTTCTCTAGAGAGCCCTTGGGGGCAGGTAGAGCTGATGCAAATTTCCCCATCCATCTCTGACACCCTCCACCCATTCATCCTTCTGCAGAAGACATACTGGGCTGGTCCAGCTGGTCCTGACCCCCAGCTTCTAAGGAGCCCAGGTGAGCCATCACCCTGCAGAGGCAGAGAACCAGTACCACTACACACAGAGCAGGGCCATGCAAAAAAAAAAAACAAAACAGAAAAACAGAATACCGAGGCACCCTGCTCTCGGGACGCATTCTCTTCAGGGTAGATGTTGTATTCTAGTAGCACATTCCCTGGGGTGTTTCCAAAGCCAGACATGCTGGAGCCTTGTTCCAGCCTCGCTCTGGGCCAAGGCCCGGGCTTACCTCCAGCCTCCGACCAGCTCTGGCTGCTGCCCCGTTCAGATCTGGCCAGGACCACTTAATAGGCCAGGATTGTAGCCCCAGTGCTGTGGGCAGTGAGTTCTGCTAACTCCAACCTCAGGCCCCCGCTTGCCCACTCCTGTTTTGTTATGCTCCTGCTCTTTCCTGCTGGCCTCTCTGAATGCCACTTTTTCCTGCCAAGACCTCAGGCATTGGCACATCCCAGCCCCGTCTTCACTGATCCCATGGTTCATGGTCACATACGGAGACCATCTCATTGCCACCCACACCTGGACGGGCGAGCAGGAGCTGCCTGTTTTAAAGACTTCCCAATTTCCTCCAGAGTTTCTTCCAAAGCGCCTGGCACATCTTAGCTGCCAGTGTGAACTGTGAGTCCCCAGAGATGCTGATGGCCCTTTTCTACATTCGTCACTTTTGACACATCCAAAATATCCTCGCTCCCAACACTCCATGAGCAGCAGCCCAGATGGACGGGCTGAGGAGATGCGTCAGGTCTCTGCCAGGCCTCTGAGGGGCCCTGGGCAGAGCTTCCTGGCTGAGAAACACGTGCTTTCCTCCCGCCCCCTCCACCCCTTCGAAAGCTAAGCCAGCCATGTGGGCACCTCGCTGCCCGGCTTCCAAGCTCTAAGCCAGATTCCTTTCATAGAATTCCTCACACATTGGCTGCCCACGGCTCCAAGCACTTTGGCATCTGCCAGGCCCACTTCTGCCCTAGAGGAAGCTGCCTGCTTGGGAATCACCTTTAGACTTTCGGGCGACTAAGGGCCCATGGGAAGGAGCTTGACCCTCTGACTTATTCAACAGCTGAAGTCAAGGGCCCCTGGGGCTAAGCTCTGTGAAAGCATACATGCATGGGTTTGCCGCTGGGCTCCTAAGCCTGTTCTATTGCTTGATGAATCTGTTTTTATGCCACTATTGATTACTATAGATTTTTTAAAATCAGAAAGTGTGATGCCTCCAGTTTTGTTTTTTCTCAAGCTTGCTTTGGCTGTTTGGGATCTTTTGCGGTTCTATACAAATTTTAGAATTGTTTTTTCTATTTCTGTGAAAAATGCCATAGGGATTTTGATAAGCATTGAATTGAACAATGAGATTGTTTTTTATTTCTTTTCCAGATAGTTTATTGTTTAGTGTATAAAAATGTGACTGATTTTTATATGCTGATTTACTGAAACTACTGAATTCATGTGTTAGGTCTAACAGTTTTTTGGTGGAATCTTTGGGATTTCCTATATATAAGATTATGTCATCAGATAACAGAGATAATTTTACGTCTTCCTTTCTGACTTTGAATGTCTTTTATTTCTTTTTCTTGCTTTTATTTCTTCCTCTTACTATGACTTGCAATATTATGTTAAATAGGAGTGGATAGAATGGGCATCCTGTCTTGTTCCTGGTCTTATAAAGGAAAACATTGCACCATTTGAATATGATGTTAGCTGTGGGTTTGTCATACATACCCTCTATTGTGTTGAGATATGTTCCTTCAATATCCAATTTGTTGAGAGTTTTTATCACAAGATAATGTTGAATTTTGTCAAATGTTTTTCTGTGTATATTAAGATGATAAATCATATATATATATGATTTTTGTCTTTCTATTCATGTGGTATAGCAATTGATTTGTGTATATTGAACCATCCTTGCATCCTAGATATAAATCTCACCTGATCATAGTGTATGATCCTTTGAATGTGTTGTTGAGTTTGGTTTGTTAATATTTTGTTGAGAACTTTTGTATCTATATTCATTAGGGATATCCAATGCTTATATTCTTAACCACTAGGCAAGTTATTCTCAGAATGATATGCCACCTTGGGATGATTCAGATTCTCGGGCCTCACCAGACCTGCTGAATCAGCTGCTTTGGGGATGTTTAGCTTATGGCTATGGGAGAATTCTGCCCCCCAATATAGAAGATCAGGTAAAACATAAGAGATCCTGAAAGGGAAGTATTCATTTAGCAGTGGCTTAAGGACAGAACTCTGGCTGGGTGTGTTTTTCAGTCAGAGATTGATTTCCCCGTTGACCTGTAGGCTGGTTTGGCTCCTGGAGCTGCCTAATTTGGGTGGCATGGCTGGCGCACCCAGCTGATAGAGGCAGAGACCCAGCCTAGTAGTCTCCAGAGCTGCTACATAAGGTCGATAGACTTCTCCTGCCCAAAAGAGCTGGACAAAAGGGAGAGGGAGGCTGAAATCCTCACCCCAAGCAGGGGGCTTCCTCTTCTTGGCACAAAGGCTCTTGCCAAAACATGCAACATACTGCCTGAGGGAGGTGCACAGAATTCACAGAAAGGTACTAAATAGGCCGGCAACGACCTCGGTAGGTAAGTACCAAAAAGGATCTGGAAGAAACTATGTTGGGTCAGACATGAAATGGAAGAGATGGTAGGTAAGTTCTAAAAGGATGGAGAAATGAAGCATTAAAAGCCAAGCTCCGTGTTAGACGTTTCACTGAGTTTCAGCCAGTTATCATATTTACAATTTAAGAGAAAGAAAGTGAAGCTTCCAGGTTAAGTGAGCTTCCCAAGGTCACACAGCTAATAACTAGAGAGTTATTCATTAACAAATGATAGATCAAATACAGAGCCAACTGGCTCCAAAGCCAGTGCCCTTTCCACGAAACTATCCTGCCTCTGCCATTGTTTTCCATGGAGCCCCAGAAATTGTTGGGGTACATGTCCACGGTCTGAAGGGGGCAGACAGCAGTGCCTCCAGACACAGGTGTGAAGGGAGAACATGGGTCCAAAAGAAGATCTTAGGGAGAGTGGAACAAGGATAAAAGCACATGCCCAGAGAAGGTTTGCAGTCTCGGGACCTAGACGTATGGATAGTGAGATAGAGAACTGGGATTCTGGTCTTGGTTTAATTTTTTTAGCCAGAAAACAGCTGTGCTATAGACCCCAGGGGGGTCTCAAAGGAGATGAGGGTTACCAAGGGTCTCAGGAAAATAGGCTACAGCCATGACCTCAAGTTCTGTGAGCCTTGAGGTGACATATTGATCACACAGAGGCTCATCTTCCACATTCTATAGTCCTTCCCTCCCATCAGGACTAGCCTTTGACTTGGAATCCCCGAGATTATCTGGGGAATTGGTGACATTACTCACCAGCAGGGTACTCTGGCTGCCTTCACACCAGCCACCCTATAGCTGGGTAGGTGCCTCTACTATTATTCACTCATTGAAACACTTACCAAGCTGTGTAACAATTGTCTATTTACTTGCCTCCAGCATAGTTCTTAAAAGCACAGCTGAAGTTCTTAAAAGCACAGTCTTTCTGCAATACTAAGCACATCCTGCCACATACTAGGTGCTCACTAAACGTGTGGTGGAATGAACGAATGAATACATGAATGAATGGGATCATTGTGGGCTCTCAGTCTCCAAGATGGAAGGTTTAAGAGAGGCCAATGACCCGCCCTCTCAGCACCAGCCACCACACAGGGAAGCCTCAGGGACACCTGGGGGTTGGTGGGTCAGGAACATTTCCTCTTAGGGAGCCCCCAAGCCCCTGCCCTAGAGAGCATATTCCATGTATTCACTCCCATTTCCATACACACCATTCACTTTGCCTTAAAGAGTAACCTTGGGCTGCTTTCCTCCTGCTGCAAGTGTTTATCCTTGCAAAGCGTCCGGCTCAGATTCCAGCACAGGAGGGAGTGTCCTGTGGGAACAGAGCCAGGAGTCCCAGCTCCGACTCTCACTTTTCTCTTTGCCTGATTAACTCTGGCCTCAAAAACACTTCTCTCTGGCATCTTTTATTTACTGAAAGTCAGAGATAGGACAGACTTAGGACCCACACACCTCAGAACCAGAGGGATTCTGGCATCTTCGCCCCACCTCTTATTTTCCAGAGGTGGAAACTGAGGCCAAGCCGGTTCGGAGGAAAAGCCAGGTCTTGACCTCTGGTCCAGTTGACTCAAGGGACGAGGACATCTCACTGTCACCATGGGGGGCTCAGATCCGGCTGGCCCAAACTCCCCACTTTCCAGATGAGGATTTAGGCCTAGAAAGTTACATGACTTGCTCAAGATCAACCAGGACAAGTTAACCAGGGCCTCACAAAGATCTGCCAGCACAGTCACATGTAATCCACCAATAGCTAAATAGTCCGGTGTGTCTAAGGCCACACTGTCTCGGCAAGCAGATGCTGCAGACCCAAACACTAGCGTGCTCAGCTGCTCGCCTCATGTGACATGCCTTTGCTTCAGGCTCTGAGCTCTCTTCTAAGTCAGCACATAAAGGCAATTCAACACAGCCACGCTCTAGACCAGTGGTTCTCAACCTTCCTAATGCCATGACCCTTTAATACAGTTCCTCATGTTGTGGTGACCCCCAACCATAAAATTATTTTCGTTGCTACTTCATAACTGTAATTTTGCTACTGTAAACAATATGTAATTATATGTGTTTTTCGATGATCTTAGGCGACCCCTGTGAAAGGGTTGTTCGACCCCCAAAGGGGTCTCGACCCACAGGTTGAGAACCGCTGCCCTAGGACAAGCATGTCAAACTCAAAGGCTAACACAGGCCAAATAAACAAGGTTTAAGTTTATGTGGGCCGCAAAAAAACAAAAGCTTCAATTTTCATAGAAACGTAGGTTTATTTCGATAGAGACATGCTGAATACAGAGGGCTGAAATAAATGAGTAATCGTTAGCATAAAATAATAGAACATTTTAATAAAAATTAAACATTTTTTCTTGAACATTAATTTACCAGACAAACTGAATAACTGCACAAATTAATAAGCGTAACGCAAATAAACCTATTTTTCTTGTTCTCCGAAAGCGAAATAGTTCCTGTTGCACACACCGAACAAGTCAGTTCAAGACTAATGACGTGGCCATTAGCTAAAATATTGGCTGCTAGTATTAGTGGAGAGAAATGGTGCGCTGCGTGCAGGCGCGTAAAGGAAATGAATGCACACAATTATAGTAATCATTAGCGAATGTTGTAGTTATTTATTAATAATTATGTATACCAGGATATTGTAAAAATTAAGTTATGAAATTTGTATTAAAATGTTTCTTACATACTGTTATATTGGCTGGGCTGCAAAAATATTGGTTGTGGGCCGCATGCGGCCCGCGGGCCACGAGTTTGACATGCTTGTTCTAGATCTAGACCTTGGGAAGCGCAATCGTGAAAGACCTATTTCAATGACCTCATGGTCAGCGAGCCTCCAGCGGGGTGCTGACGGCCTAGCAAAGGATGTTTATGAGTCTGTCCCAATGGGCGACTTTAACATCCTGGACTGCAGAGGAGCTGCTCTTGTCATGAGGCTCAACTCAGTCACTTCCTGTGACTTTAGTCAGGATACTTATTCTCTCTGAGACCCAGTTTCCTTTTGGGATAAGGACTTGGGGGGCATTATGAGGACTGAATGAAATAAGGAATTCTGAGTTACTAGCAAAAAGTACATGACAGCCACATAAACAGCCCTTTAACCTGCCATACCAATTCCACCTGCTCCCCAGCACCCCGTCATCACCTTTAATGAGAATGTGTGGGTCTTGTGGGTTCTTAGGTCGGTAATAACCGTGGCTGACACCCTGTGAGGGACTGACTTGTAAGATTGCTTCAACTCCCATGTCAGCAAACGACCTCACCATTTAACCAAGTAATTCCGTACTAGGTGATTCATCCTGGTGGAAATAATTCTCTGGGAGGAAAAGCTCTCTGCTGAAGTTCCTTGCAGCTCTTTTTATGAGGGTGAAATATTGGAATCATACTGCTTGTCCCAGAGAGGGAAATGGCATCATACATTACAAAACAGTCCCATATGGAGTATTACTCAGCCTTTAAAAATGACGAGTATGAACACTGTAGGCATATGGAGAGATTCTTATTATGTAATACGAAATGAAAAAAAGCAAAAAGCAAGCTATAGCTGCACAGTTACATGAAAAATACATTTGCTTCTGGATACAGGAAAATAAAAAGCCAATCCATTTGGATGATGAGGATGCGAGTGAGTGTATTTTTTAGCATTTTGTTTTCTGCTGTTCCTCCGCTTTTGTGCACCAACTACATTTTTTAAAGAATAAGGAAGAAAACCTGATACTTGCTCCAAAAGCTACTGAGCTGTAGGCAAGTTTCATTTGTGGAAGAACGCCTGGCACAGAGCAGGTACTCGCGAAGTGCTGGCAGAAAGAAGGATGCATGAGTCGTCCTAGAAACTACGAAGTCAGTGCTGATATGCACGGATCGCGGGCCTGGCCACAGCAGCCAAGGTCAGAGCTATGGCTGTGTTTACCTCAGGTTTGTCCCACCCTGAGCAGAGGCCCTCTCCCCTAGTCCCAGGTCTGAGGATATTTTCAGTAGTTGAATTAATAAAAGGAAATCAACACACGCACACACACACTAACACACGTTAGCAATTTACAGCACGAATGTGAAGATATTTCACAAACAGCTGGCGCATATTAATGCTTGCGGCTGCTGTCTTAGGCACCTATGTCCCCAGCTGCAGCCAGCACCTGGGGGTGGAGGGGGTGGGATAAACATTGGACTGAGTGGAGGCCCCAGCCCAGGCATCCCGGACAGAAGGCAGGGCCTGACTCCTGGGGCCTCTGCTGCAGAACCTTTGGCTGTCCCCTGTGCCAGCTCATTCATTGCCTGCAGCCACCCACCTAATGATGTCCTTACCCAAAAGAAAATGAAATCATTTGTTCTTGTATGAACTATTAGGACCCCTCAAACCTGAGGGCTCACTTAGGAATAGAGAAATCATTGCTGCAAGGAATGTCATATTAGAAACGTAATGGCTGCACCCAGCATCTTCTGACTGATGTGAGGAAGCTTTGCCGCCTCGGGATCTTGCTGTCACACGGAGGGAACCCCAAGCCTCCCCAGCCTGTCACCTCACTTCCCAGGTGACACGGGGCTGACTCCCTCAAAGGATTTGACCACTTACCGTAGTTAATAGTCTCTCAAAACCACCACCTCATCCCTGATTCTTTTTTTTAAATTTAATTTATTAGGGTGGCATTGGTTAATAAATTGTATTGGTTTCAGGTATACAATTCTATAACACATCATCTGTATAATGTATTGTGTGGTCACTACCCCAAGGCAAGTCTCCTTCCATACCCTAGATTGTTATCATTGGTGTGTCTTTATCTCCTCCAAAGACACGAGAAAATGATGATTTCAGAAGACGTGCCTGGGGAGGGAGCTGCTCCTACTGAATACCATTGCAAGAAATTTCCTCACTCATAACAGAATGTGAGGTGTCCTCACAGCTCACTCACAGACTTGCTCTGAGGCTTAATTGGGTTAATACAAACAAGACTGTGAGAAAAGTCCCTGGCACAGAGTAAGCCCTCAATAAATATTAGCTTAAAAGGTGCTGAAAGTCAATCTAGATATATATGCATATAAAAAGAGAGATAAATAAAATCACACCTAAGGAGCTAATGACTCTACTTTTGGGAATCTATACTAAGAAAATTCTCATAGATTCAGAGAAAAATTTATGTATAAAAATGGTCACCGGAACATTGTAATAGAAAAAAGGAGAAACCCGGGAACAACCTAAATGTCCAACAAAAATGGAACAAGTAAGCCAACTATGCCACTTTTCAAAAGCACCTTTTTGAAGAATCTTAATGCTATAAGAAATTATTATGCCAGGTGAAAACCATTCACATAATATAGTCTTGGTTATAGACACTCCACATAAGTACCCATGAAACAAACACCTGTTTGGGAGGAAATACTCCAAATATTACTTGTGTGGTTTTCTGAATAGTGAGATTCTTTATTCACTTGGGCATTTTTCAGATGGTATACATATGCCTAGCATGTACTAATTCTACAAGTAAACAAATTAAATATAAAACATATACAAGTCTATTACAATACCACCAACACAACAACATAAAGATATGGTCCTAGACCAGCCCAGCAGCAAAGGCAGCTGGGATATAATCCTGATGGCCCCAGGGGGTTGCCAAGGGGACCGACAGGGCATCTCAGGACAGCTCTAAGCTTCCTAGCTTGAGAAATTGCATGGATGAATGATGGTGTTACAAACCACAATAGGAAATGTAGAAAGGAGGAAGAAGAATGGGTTGGGAGGAACGAAAACCAACCCAGTTTGGCCTCTCTGGGTTTGCAGTGTCCCCAGGTAGAGATGCCCAGTCAAGAGCTGGCTCTATGTGGAGCTGACGCTTGGGGGAGGGGTTTCAGTGAAGGTGTGGGTGTGGGTGTGGGCCACAGCAGTGAGCTCTCGAAGCCGTGGTGTGGCTGAGGAGGATCCAGTATTCTGTGTTCTGCAACAGGGACAACCAGACAGTCATGGCGGCTCAGACACGAAGGCTCCAGAGCTCCACTCCTTCCACCCAAAATGTGACCCAAAGTGGCCCTGCCTCCCTCCATAGTGAGGCTACTGCTGGGTCACAGTGAAGTGCCTCGCAGAAATTCACTACTGCCAGTGAGGCCTGGAGACCACTCTCAGAGTCAGCCACGTGAAACTTGCTGACTGTGTGGGAACGATGCTCAAGAAATGGCCTCTGCCTCACCCGGTGACCTTTTTACAGTAAACCATAAGGAAACTATTTTGGGCTTCAGGGTCAGGAGAGTGTGAGCAACTAGACGCCATGAATCCTATAACTGCTCCTGTTTCCCGTTTTGCTTTGGCCAATAGGAAGCTCGGGATAAAATCTGTGGCCCATCTCCAGCAGCCTGCGAGGATCACATACTGTGCGTGTTAGGGTGCTAATCTATTTACATTTTCTGTCTTTGTAAAGGTTGTACTGCCTTTTTTTTCTCTTCATTTCTATTTCTTCTACCATGAATTTTTGTGAACTACTCAAAGTAAAAAAAAATTTCTTCTATGTCATGCCCATCCATCGATTCCTAATCCTCCCAGCTAAATCCAGAGTAAATACATATAAGACAGAATTGGCCATGTGAGGGCAACTGGGGTAAATTTTCGCAGAAAGGGTTTCACAGATCAAAAATGCAAAGTGCTGAGTGCTCCACTCTGTCCTTATTTTAACCACACAGGCCTACGTAGCTGCTGATTATATGCCAGACACCAGAGAGACGTGAGTTTAAATCCCGACTTTGCCACTTATTGGCAGTGGGATTTGGGGTGAAATCTTCATCCTCCCGGAGCCTCTGTCCCTATCGCCTCTCCCATATGCTAGTGTCCTCCAGTTACTCTAGCTGCTGACGGGCTGGTCCTAGGGTCACCGGATGGCAGGATGAGGGATGGCCCTCCCCACCTCTGTGTTGGGTCCTCCTAGGCCACCCTCCATCATCTCCCAGGAGAGAAGTGGTCATTCCCCTGGAAATGTTCTTTGGGGGCCCCCAAAGCTGCGGCTCCTCACTGTCTCCAGCACCTCACAGGAACCCCATTGGCCGGTGTTCTGCAGAACCTGCGGGTGGTCCCGGAGCCAGCAGAGGTGGGAGAGGCGCCGGGCTAAGCATCCTCCTTCCTCTTCTATTGCAGAGCCGTTTGAAAGGAGCACTCGAGCTGCTAGAAAAAATGAAACGTTGCAGGAGACGAAGACCAGGTTCCTGCTCTTTGAAGGGGCGACTGATAGGGGCTGTCAGATTCAGCTCCACCGCGCAGACACGCTACAGCAGTGCGGCTTCAACGCCTCCCTGCCGCTGGTGATGATCATCCACGGGTGGTCGGTAGGAAATGCTGACACATCTCTTTTGCTCTCTGCTCTTACATTTTCTTTTTTTTTCCTCCCTCCCTCGTGTGCTCAGTTCTAATAAAAAGATCGGGAGCTGGTGATAACAGCTTCATGCATAATAATTTTTGTAAAGCACATTCTAATTTTCCAAGTGCTTCCCCACACACTATCTCAGTGATGATCTCAATTCCATGAGTAAGCAGGGAGGGGAAACATCATTATCTCCGCATTTCAGGTGATAAAATGTGACTCAGAGAGGTCACCCAGCACATGAGGGCCCACAGGGGTTGCGGTCCATGCAGGTGAAGCTGCATGACTCGCAGGAGGAGGTAGGAAGCCAAGGACATCGTCTCTCAGTGAAATGTTGTCTCTGTCACATAACAATCCAGAGATAGGTCATCCCAAACTGGGCACATGGGAAGTCCTCAAGGACCCAGCTCATTGCCTTCAATGTGGCCCTCGTCCTCATAAGTCCCAGACGGCAGCTAGAGCACTAGCCGTCACATCTTTACTCCAGATAGCAAAGGGTGCGTACAAAGGAGTCAAAGAGCAGGGTTTTTTTAAACAACTTTATTGATATATAATTCACATTCCATACAATGCAGCCATTTAAAGCAGCGGTTCTCAACCTGTGGGTCGCGACCCCTTTGGCGGTCGAACGACCCTTTCACAGGGGTCGCCTAAGACCATCCTGCATATCAGATATTTACATTACGATTCATAACAGTAGCAACATTACAGTTATGAAGTAGCAACGAAAATAAGTTTTTTTTAAATATATATTTTATTGACTATTTACAGAGAGAAAGGGAGAGGGGTAGAGAGTTAGAAACATTGATCAGCTGCCTCCTGCACACTCCCCACTGGGGATGTGCCCACAACCAAGGTATATGCCCTTGACCGGAATTGAACCCGGGACCCTTCAGTCCGCAGGCCGACGCTCTATCCACTGAGCCAAACCAGTTAGGGCCAACGAAAATAATTTTATGGTTGGGTCACCACATGAGGAACTGTATTTAAAGGGCCAGAAGGTTGAGAATCACTGATTTAAAGTATACAATTCATTGGCTTTGGTATAAAAGAGTGCTTTTTTAGGTCGGCCTCCCGGAAGCATCTGTGAAGTGCCTCCAGTTGCATCCATGGGCCATACCTAGATGGAAAGGTGGCCGAGACATGTGTAGTCTCTCAGAGGAAGTGTGGCCCTTTAGTGATGCTAAGAATGCTATTACCATGGAAGAAAGGAAGAGAATATTGTGGGCAATACTGAAGTCAAACTAAGTGAGGCCTCATCTCCAAGCGGGAATTCTGACTCCCTGGTTACCAGCCCGCCCACAATTTCAAGCTAAATGCACAATAAGAAACTTCCAGGACTCGGGGGTCTGGTTTATGACTTGGAAATCTTCCCCTGCCATCCAGTTGGAAATTCTCCTGAAACCCTCATCTGTCTGCTCTAGAGAACAAAAGAGGCCCATCTACCACACCGCTCTTTCAACACGCACTCTCCCAGAGCCTGCCACGTGCAGGCTAGCAACCGCACATGAACCAAACAGACCCCATGCCTGGCCCCTGAGGGTAGTAGGGTGCCACATGATGCCACGTGGGTGCAGCCACGAGGTGGGTGGCTTCTATTGCCATCCCAGAATAGCACAGAGGCTCCTGCAGCCCGCCAGCAACTTCCCCCCAGGATTTAAAGGGGTCCCCGTAGAGAAATGGGGGTTGGCAGTGAAAGTGGTGGGGGACTTTTCTGCCCAACCAACTGAGCTACCCGGCCAGGGCTGGGGAAATCTTTACTAAATGAATGGATCTTTCCCCGGGGGACATGCCAAGCCATCAGCTTTGCTCTGCACCTCTGCCGGCTAGTCTTCAACCACACCTTCCTTTTCTCCTCTTCCCAGACATACTGGGCTTTCCCTCTGCCATCTGCACCTCTGCCCGTGCTCTTCCTTCTAGATACCTCCCCCCTCAACCACCACCACATCCATTCCTCTCAGAGAACTCCTAGTTATCCTTCAAGACACAGCATAAATGTCTTTGCTCTGTGAACCCATCAGAAGTGCCCTGCAAATTGGTTCTCAAACAAGGTGCATACATAGAACAATTCCCCATAAATGTTTATTGAGCTCCTTCTATGTTCTGGCTCCTGGTGCTAGTCCCTAAAGCAAGCAGGATGCAGTGAGGGCGGGGGCGGGAGGGGGACCTGGGTGGGACTCAGAGGTACAGCAGAGCAGGCATCAGGGAGGGGCTGGTGTGGCAGACGCTGGAAGGAGAGGTCCGCTTTCAGTACCCGATTGACACAGATGTTCCCATTGTTTCAAGGCTGGGCGAGTCCTACAATAGGGAAATGCTGACACAGTGGTTCTCAGTTGGGGGTTGGAGGTGGTAGCCCCCAGGAAGTATTAGGCAAAGTCAGGAGAATTTTTGGTTTTCATAACTGGGGACAGAGGGTGCTGCTGGCATCTCGGATGGAGGCCAGAGATGCCGCTAAACCTCCTACAGTGCACGGGACAGCCCACGGCGTACAAGCATCTGGCCCCAAATTCATTTCAGCACTGGGGCTGGGAAACCCCTTGCCAAGCCCTTTCTCTTGGAGAGAAGGACCCAGCGTTAGGCAAGAGTTGGAGAAGAAAAGGGGGTGAATAGGGAGAAAGAGGACATCAGTGCCCCTCCTGGTGATGCTGACTGCCCTGTGGGCCCACGGCAGGTGGACGGCTTGCTGGAAGACTGGATCTGGCAGATGGTGGCCGCGCTGAAGTCCCAGCTGGCCCGGCCAGTGAACGTGGCGCTGGCAGACTGGATCAGCCTGGCCCAGAACCACTACGCCGTCGCCGTCCGCAACACCCGTCTCGTGGGCCAGGAGGTCGCGGCAATTCTCCGGTGGCTGGAGGTAAGACCTGCCCAGCCTCCCTTCCTCTCCCTTCCCCTCCGAGGCCAAGTGCATCAGCTGGTCTCCACCCCAGCCCAGACAGGAGAACCTCTCTGCCACACTCGCAGGAATGGGAAGGCCTGGGACCGAGACCACTTGCACCCCATCCCCATCCACTATTCTTCTCCTCCCACCCTACCCACTACTCCTTTTATGTTCAGCCCTTGGACGCGCTAAGGCAGTGGTTCTCAACCTTGACTGCACATTAGAATCACCTGGGAATCTTTTTAAAATCCTGATTTCTGGGCCTCATCCTCTGGAAATTCTGTTTCTTTGTTTACTAATGTTGTGGCCCCACCGCATAACAAAGAAACAGAATTTCCGGAGGATGAGGCCCAGAAATCAGGATTTTTGAAAAGATTCCCAGGTGATTCTAATGTGCAGCCGCCAAGGTTGAGAACCACTGAGCTAAGGGATCTAAACACACCCTGGCAACCACCTAACCCCACACACATGAACAGGTGGGGTCGCTTCTGCAGGGCACTCATATCCGGGGAAGACGGGCAGGCAGGCGGCAGCAGCACCAGGCAGGGCCCAGGCCGCTGAGCCTGAAAGGAGGGAGGATGGAGTCCGCAAGGGGAGGAACCAGAGTGTGAACGAAGTGACTCGTTTGTGATCAGGTACAAAGAACAGGGTGGGAGCCTGAACAAGCTGCACCCACGGAGGCCTATATCCAGGCAGCAATTCCCTGCCTGCAGCCGTCTCCCCTGCCTTCCAGGAATCGGCTCCGTTTTCCCGAAGCAACGTTCATCTCATCGGGTACAGCCTGGGCGCGCACGTCTCGGGGTTTGCTGGCAGCTACATCGGCGGGAAGCACAAGATTGGGAGAATTACAGGTACCCATGCCTGATGACTAACAACTGTCGTCTCCAAACTGCGCGGGGCATGGGGCACACACATGCTTTCCGACAGGCTCACAAAGAACACGCCCCCCCCCCTCCCTGGCGCTGTGTTGGGGTTCACGGGAGGACTGGGAGCGCCGTGTGAAACGTAAGCCCTGCCATAGGCAGATGTTCCGAGAGAAGGCGGAAATCGCAGCCTCCACTCCCACTGCCTTCCCTCAAACAAATGCCTCGCCTCGTCAGGCCAAACAGGATCAGAAAAGTAGACCTTCTGTACACTTTTGTAGCAGGAAAGTTTCTTTTTCAACCTGTAGTTTAAAAAGCCTAACCTGAACCAGTTAAAAAAAAAAACACAGCCCTACCTCCGCTGTAACATCAGCTATGTTTGTGCCTCAGTTTCCACATTTGTGAAACACATGGGTCTTACTCTGGGACCCATTTGGGTTGAGGGAGGAAGCTCTGCATCAAAAACCTCAGCCCAAGCTCTACACCAACTCGGAAATTGTGCTGCGCCAGCACGGCCAAGGGTGAACCTGAATGCGGGGGGGGGGGGGGGGGGGTGAAGGATTTAAAAAAAACAAACAAAAGGATAAAAGCTGGGTCTCGGCGAGACCCTGCTTCTCTGATGGAGATACAGCAACAGCGCCCACAAGCCAAGTCTTTATTTGATAGCCCGATTCCACGAGGCAAAGTAAGGGTGTGGTCAAGATGTTTACAATGTTCTAATCTACTCAACTACATGCACCTGAACTCTATCAAGCCCACGTTACTCAGACACGTGGGGGCACGTGTTTCGACCATAGGTGCAAGCTTACAACTACAGCTGTTGGCTATATTGTGCTGGGAAGGGCTCTGCTCTCCAAGCTGGGACTTGCACGTGGCCATGAAAGGACTGTTGCCTTCTCCTCAGTCCGAGGCTTGGAACTGGTACACACATCTATAGCCGCTTCCCACGGGAAAATAGCCCTGGTTACCCAGGAAGAGAGAAAAATATGCAAGAAGGCCTCTCCTCCCAGGTGTCCCTGACACCAGCCTCACTCCCCAGGCTGCCCCAGAGTCACATCAGGAAAACACACTTGATCAGACGGTTCCCCAGCCACGCCCCGAGGCCCAGGATTCCTACAATGGCCCAGGCAAGGCCTTCTCAGTGCCGTGTCCCCGAGCCCCAGGGTCTCCTCGGGCAGTTCCCTTCCGGTGATTCTAGGCTGCCAGAGCACCATGCTTTTCTCCCCTTTACAAACACGCCGTGGCCTCCTGTGCTTCCGGGCCTTTGCATGCACTGTTCCCTTTGCCGGGAGTAGCTTACTGCCACTCATCCACCCAGCCGTAGTCTACCTCAAACTCCTACTCATCCTTCAAGACCGAGCAGGCTAAACCCACATTCACAGGCTAAAACGATCCAAAGGAAATGTAAGATGAGTAGCATTGCTATGACCTTTCATTTTATCAAGTAAGAACATTTTTAGCAACTACTACCTACCGTTATCATTACTTCATAAAAGACATTTAATTTAATTTGAAAAAAGATAGGAATAATGGCAGACATGTAAACGAAGTAAATCGGTCGTTATGAGAATCCTTTTTTTTTTTTTTCCATCTTGCTGGTGACTGGGAGGCCTGGTCCCCAAACCAATCATTGTGCCCCCACAGCTGTGATGTAACACTCAGTAGCCGGGGTGTGAGCAGACCCTCCCTCCACAGGAACCGGACCTAAAGGCTGAGCCAGAACCCCAGAGGCCACATCAAGCCTAGGACCCACTTCATTCTGGGCCTTATTAGCCAGGCCCACACGTCAGAGGCAGCTGATTCCCCTGTTGATATCTTGCAGTCAGCCTGATGGAGACGGGAATATAAATCACCCAGACGTTCTGTGTGTGACTGCACAGTGCCGGAGAACAGGCACGCCCAGGCCCCCTGCCCGCTCCTTCGCCCCCGGCAGGGATGAAAGCCAGGGCTCCTGTGGGACATCACAGGGCCCTCCAGAGAAGGTGAAGGAAGGAGAACAAAACCTTGCGTGCATAAATGCTCCCCACCTGGGCTCAGCCAGGAGCTGCCACTCGCCTCAGGCAAACACAGCCGGCCCTGGAGGCCCAGAGCTTGGGCAGTCCTATCTGCTCACAGTATTCTCACCAGGGAACGTGATGTCCCGAGGCTGAGCGGGACAGTCCAATGAGATGACATGAGTGTAGGAGAAAAGCCAGCTTGTTTGGGAAAATTATTGACGACATGCTGGCAAATAAATCCGTGTTCGATGGGTAGGCAAGAGCTACTTACCAGGAGCACAGTGGGTTTTTTGTATGCAAACAGATGCTCCTGAAAGTAGCTTGAGAGGCACTTAAAACTGATTTGCTTAAATAAATCAAGCATTCCCTCATAACCTGATCTCCATCACTACATAGCTCCTGCAAGCCGCTTTTCCCCACAGATAATGCGCAGCCTGTGTTCAATTTTCAGCGCCACGAAGTACTGGGGTTTTACTGCGCAAAGGTTGTGGCAAGATTTCCTAGAGAAAGATTAGGCTCAGGGATTTTCTTCTTCCTGCTACTCATGAATGTGTAACAACGTGAAAAAACTGAAAAGAGCACTTCCCCTCTCCTTCCCTGGTGCCACTGAACCTTGCCCTTGCTCTCCGTCAGGGTTGGACGCCGCCGGCCCCATGTTTGAAGGAGCTTCCCCCAACGACCGTCTTTCACCAGATGACGCCAATTTTGTGGACGCCATCCACACCTTCACCCGGGAGCACATGGGCCTGAGTGTGGGCATCAAGGAGCCCGTCGCACACTATGACTTCTACCCCAACGGGGGCTCCTTCCAGCCTGGCTGCCACTTCCTAGATCTCTACAAGCACATCACCAAGCACGGCCTAAATGGTGAGGAAGGAGACGCGGCCAAGAGCACTGGCCTGCACTCCCCGCGCTCACACAGGGCCTCTGGATCCAGTGGAATCCACCCACTGTGTGGATTCTGGGAAGCATTTGGCAAGGATGGGGGGCCCCGGGTGTGTGCTCACCAAGTCCGTTCAGAGGGGGGCTTGTGGCAGTGAGTTCCCCCAGCAGCCCCTCCTCTTTTCAGACAGGGGTCCTTGGAGCCCAAGCTCTGAGGATGAGCTGAGGGCACCGCCAGGAATCCCCACCCTGACCCCCACGCGGTGCAAAGTCTCTCCTGGGGTAGTGGTCCTTCTCAAAGTGGAGTCCTGATGCCTGTGGCTATTCTACCTTCTCCAGACCCTTCCTCGCTCAGGCGGCTTCCACTGTCCTGGCTCCCATGAGGATCCACACAATAGACGGGACTTCTTGATCCCTGGTCTCACAGAGTGGGAATCCTCCTCCCTCCCGGTGAGGTTTCATCAGCCGGTCCTCCCGGACAGACTGAGATTCTTCCCGTTCGAAGTTCAGCTCTAAATACCTCCTCATGACTTCCCGTAGCTCAGGGCGAGCACCAACTGTGCCGTCATCTGGGTTGTGAGCTCACGTCTCTCTCAAATCCAAACATTAACAGGTACATTGATAACAGGCACAGGATCAAAACACAAAACTGACAGCAAATACCACTTTCCATAAACATTTCAAATTTCTCGTTATTACTAAATATTATCCTAATTAAAGCATGCCAGCTCACTGAAAGCCAGCTGGCGACGCCCACCGCCGCACACCACTGTCTCACCCCGATCATCCGACACCCGCTGAGAACACGCTCTCTGTGAGTGCGTCACCACCACCACCTCTCCCATATCAGGAGGACCTTTACATTCGACATTATCTCATCTTGGCCGGACGCCCGGCCTTCCAGCCGCCCACGCCTGAGAGAGCCTTCTGGGCACTTCCCCTGCCGTTCCTTACATCCCCCTGGAGTCATCGCCCCTCCACGCTGCCTGTCCACCCAGCCCTCCTCCCAGGCCCACACCTCCCGGAGTTCAGCACAGACCTTCAGGATGGCGCTTAGTAGCTAGCAGCCCAGGACATGCCTCCCTGACCAATGAGTGCTATTGGCCCTTGTGTGCTAAACTCCAAAGTGATGGGGCCGAGTCCATTTACTTAGCTTGCCTATCCTCGGCGTGGTTCTTCTCCGTGTTCTTCATCCTTGTGTTGGAAAGTGATCCCATTCTGGGTGGTTCTCACCACCATCGCTGGGCAGAGGGGAAGTTGATCGCTGCTTTACCATCCTCACCGCCTGGGTGAGGCCAGGTGAGCTCGAGGGAGTTGCTGAGTGTCTTCACTGGTAACAGCTGCCTCGAGGAGCTGCGTGCAGATGCAGGAGTAGAGGCAGGAACTGTGTGAAGATGCAGGGAGTGGATGAGCGGGGGCAAAGTTCCCTGTGCTCCGCCTTCCCATTAGGTACTTCCCATGCCTGGTGGTGGCTCCTCAACACTCTTGGAGCATCATTTACTAAAGATGAGGTTAAGATTTGGAGACTTCAGGGGAAGAAAACAAAAGGTAGCGAAACCTCCTAAGCTTGCTGGAGCGGTTAGGGCCGTGAGGACCTGGTCCCTGGGCTGTGTTCTCTGGAAGCCCATCCCCCAGCTGGTGTCCCAGGCCAGTTACCCAGGGACGCAATGGCTGTTTCGGGGCAGAAGGGAGACCGTCAGAGGCCTGGGCTCTCAAAGACCCTTTGTGAGCCACTAGCACACCCAGCCCTCGTTTCCCTCCCTTTAGTTAACAGTGGTTCTCAACCTTCTGGCCCTTTAAATACAGTTCCTCATGTTGTGACCCAACCATAAAATTATTTTTGTTGCTACTTCATAACTGTAATGCTGCTACTGTTATGAATCATAATGTAAATATCTGACATGCAGGATGGTCTTCGGCGACCCCTGTGAAAGGGTCGTTCGACCGCCAAAGGGGTCGCGACCCACAGGTTGAGAACCGCTGCTTTAGTAAGAGCAGCGGCGTCCCCCACAGCCTTTCCCGGCCAACTCACCACCGAGGCATCAGCATGTGCGTTTTCAACCACTTTAGAAAGAAATGTTTCCAGTGGAATTACACTGTCCTGCTTGCTTAGAAAACCTGATATTTTCTTAGTGACTTGGAGTTCCTTTCAAAACACCTACCGTACGTAGCACGCTGTGGTCGCGGGGTGCCGGGGACCAGGCCGTAACTAAGCGGCTGAGAGAGATCTCCTCTTTCTGACGTTTTCGGCCACTTAAGACATGCACCACTGTCAGCGGGTCGACCTCAGCAGCACCCCCTCCCCGTCCTCACGTGCTGCTCCTCTGCCCTGAAGGGGCGTTGGATTAAAGGTGGCTAACGTCCCTCTTGCCCTGTGTTCCAGCCTTCACCCAGACCATAAAATGCGCCCACGAGCGGTCGGTGCACCTCTTCATCGACTCCTTGGAGCACCCCAACCTGCAGAGCACGGCCTACCTGTGCAGCGGCATGGACAGCTTCAGCCAGGGCCTGTGCCTGGACTGCAAGAAGGGCCGCTGCAACACGCTGGGCTACCACGTCCGCCAGGGCGGGCAGAGCAAGAAGAGCAAGCAGCTCTTCCTGGTGACGCGAGCCCAGGCCCCGTTCAAAGGTGAGTGCGGGCCCTGCAGCCTTCGCGCTACCTGAGGGCCCAGAAGTTCCCCCAAGTCCTTTCCTGGGATGGCTTCCGGTTCTGTTTTAGTGTTTCTGAAACTGCATAGATTCCACGCAGTGACATTGACAAGGCCTCGCTCCTGCCAAGAATGTGGCCACCGTGCTGCCAAGTGCTAACAGAAAAGCCTGAATTCTTTCTGGAACAATCCGTGCTGGTGCTCCAGGCCCGTTACCCGAGGGTTGGCCTCGCTTCACCCATTGCCAGGGTGCCCTGAAGGTCTCGTTGTTACAGGGACCGGGTGGTGTCTCCAAATCCTGGCTAGGACCCTGTGCTTTCCTCTGCTCCTGGCCCCCAGGGGAAATACAGCTCCAGGCTACATTTGTGGCTCCTCTTTTCCCCAAAAGTTTGAATTAGCTGATGTTACAGGAGATCATGGCCCTGTCAAGGCCTTGCCAAGATGAATTTCAGCTGCCAATGTTTTTCCCAGTCAGACCCTCACCTCGGGCAGAAACCAAGCCCCTGCCCTTCCCTGGGTTGAACGGGAGGTCAGAGAAAGGGCTGTGGCCACGGCTTGGGCTGAAGCCAGCAGAGAAATACTCCAATGAAGCCTACATTTTCCTGGAGGGAAGCCAGGCGACATCTGTTGCCATTCACATTTCTGCCTAATCCTTAAACCAGCTCGTGAGTGAGTTAGCTCATGCTCGCCTGCGCTGGGGGGTCCGGGGGAGGGGGGTGGGGGGGGCTGTGGTTGTGTTGTTTGATTGCTTCCATGCAAATATTTGCTCCTGCAGAAGGTGAATGCATCATCACATCATTTTGCATTTGCACAGCATCTTATGCAAAACATGAGATGCAGCCATGGATTCCTTGTGGCTCCCACATCAGCCAAGCAAGTTGGCCAGGCTTGTTGCTATGTCCCCTTTTAAAAGGAGAGCAAAACCCTGATGGGGCAATCTGCCCACAGCCTGGAGGGAGGCCTAGCACCAGGCACATCGGCTCCCAGTCCAGACCTCCTTTTCACTCCCAGGCTCCCAAGTTCAAGCTCCCGGCCACTTATTTTCTAGGCGCAGGATTCCTCTGTTTATCTGGACTTGTGCCCTCCAGTTAGATTTCCCTTCCCTGGGCCAAGCCAGCCTAGGAACCACAGAAATCCACCGTGGGTGGGTGGTAGCTTCTGAGAGTACTTGGGTGAGGACAGGATCTTTCCCACCTGAGGGCAGAGGGTCCCCCCTGCTGCCTATGCCTCGTGGGTGGAGAGGCCTGTACCTGGGAGCAGGGGAGGGAACGCGGAAGGCCTCCTGTTTCCGGGAGCTCCCCCGCCACAGGCCACAGGGCGCCAGTGAGACATCCGTTTGGATTAACCAGTGTTGCGGCCAAAGGTAAACCGAGTGGGGGGGGGGGGTGAAAGAATTAAGGAAAGACAGACAAGAGAATAATAGCTGGGTCTCGGTGGGACGCTGCTCCCTGATGAGGAGACAGCGCCAGCACCCACAAGCCGTGTCTTTATTTTATAGCAGATGCCACGAGGCAAAGTAGGGGCGTGGTCACGTTGTTTACAGCATTCTCGTGAGTTCCAACCTCACTCAACTATATGCACCTGAACTCTACCACAAGGCACGTGGGGCCACGTGTTCGGACCATAGGTTCAAGCTCACAACCACAGCCGTTGGTATGATTGTGCTGGGAGGGCCCTGACCTCCAGCTGGGACTTGCACGTGGCAATGAGAGGACCCTGTCCTTTCATTAGTCCGAGGCTTGAACCTGTCCAAACACTGTACCTGCGCCCCATAAACCAGCTCATCTTTTACACAGCAAAGCCACCCGGAGTAATTAAGCCTCTCTGATCATCACCGTTCACTGGCTCTACTTTAATCCCGGAGTGCTAGCATTTTGAGGGACTGTTCAACCCGCCAATTTCACAGACAGGGAAACCGAGGCCCAAATGGGGGAATCATTTGCCCAGGATCACCCAGTGGATCCTTGGCAGCGCCAGCATTCAGACCCAGACCTCCCAACAACTGCTGAGTGATTGTCGTCACCCCAGCAACCTGCCCTGGTCTGCCTGTGGGGGTGACCCAGGCAGGAGAGGGGGGGCGCTGCTTTCTTCTTGCGATCAGCTGGAAAGTAGGGTCATTTTCTGCTTCCAGGGCTGGGCTGTGCGTGTGACGTGAGGAGCTTGGCCCAGTCCTAGGAGATCTGCTTGAGGCCTGGAGGTGGGGGAGGGAGAGGAGTGTCCACAGAAGGGCGAGGGGAAGAAAGAGCAGCCGCACAGCCAGGCCGAGCTCTTCCCTTCCCCAAGGTCCCGCGTGCCTGACCACCCCAGGCTGCGGTGTGAGCTCCCTTCCCTTTAAGGAGGCCCAAGAATCGCATGGGGGCAGCAGTACTCACACAGCAGCTACCCAAACTGATGTGATCACTTACTCATTTCTTCTTCGAACATTCCTCGAGCCAGGCAGGCAGAGTCCCTGCCTCAGAGGGACAGGGGGAGACCAAACCCCGCCACGCGGCATGTGCTCACTGCTGTCCCAGGAAGACAGGCCAGGAGGGCCCTGGAGACCACACTCGGGTCTCTTTATTACCCACTGCCCATATGGATGAGAATCGGACCTACAGGGCCGGTGATCCTGGAGGCAGGGCTGCCTGAAGCTGGTAGAAGCCAAACCCCCAGCCCCTGACCGAGCTTCCAATGATACACTGTGGCTGCTTGGCCCCCTACCTCCTCGGGCCCTCCAAACCCTCCCCAGTTCTGCCTCAGTCCTTCCGGTGGGCCAAGTCCTAAACCCCTTATTGGGAATCCCACGCGGGTGAGACTCCGCCTGTGTGGGAGCAGCTGCTCACCGGGTGCTGCAGTCTGTGTAATGCTGTCATGCAATATGGCAGCCGGCAACCACACGTGGCTATTTAAACTATTTACATTAAATTAAATAAAAAACGTAATTCCTCCATCACCCTTGACACCCTTCCAGTGCTCAAGTGCGTGGTGGCCGGAGCAGCGAGCACAGACATAGATCCCATCGCCACAGTTATGGCCGGTGCTGGCAGGAAGCCTGTAAGCCAAGCCACCAGAGCTGCACCCTTCCCCACCCACCGTGGCCACCATCAGCTCTGACTCAGGCCCCCAAAGCCTGTTTCGCTGGCCGCCTCCAGCATCTGATGAGTGGGTACCAATCTGTGAAAGAACAGACTTGCCCAGCCCCGGTTACAGAGAACCCACAACCCGCATTCTTCCAGGACATCTAATTGCACTATACATTTTAGTGCGGGGTCTGGCTGGGCAAGATACAAATCACCTCCTGGCTGTAGCTGCACAGAGGATGACTAGGCCCTCGTTCCTCTGGGTCCCAAAATATTTCAACACAACCATCAAAGGATCTATTTTCTGCAACCGTCCAGCCCTCTGCCAGAACGCGGGAAACACTGGGAGAGGACAGCGTGGCAGGGAACTGGGGAACAGGAGCTGAGTGGAAGGAGGCAATGTGTCGCCCACTTCCCTTCTCACTCTTTCAGGAGGAATCTTTACCAGCTTGGAGCCAGTTTTTTAAGAGAAAGGGAGGGAAGCAAATCCGAGTTGAGGAAATCCTCCTTGTATCTAATTAGTCCTGGCGGCAGTCAGATGAGGCAGAGCGCGGAGGGGAGGGAGTGGCACTCAGAGGCGCCCTGTCCAGGCTCCACGCGGGATGTGTATGTGCGGCACAAGTGACCTCGTTTATTCTTTAGTCCTCACGATGACCCAGAGCGACCGACCAAGAGCTAGGTGACAGGCAGAGACAGGTGGGTGGGGACGGTGATTGATGACTTTTCCAATAAATAAATTGAGTTTCAAAGAAGTTAAATCTTCCCAAAGCATATCATTGTGAGTAGCACATGGCAGGGTTTGACCCTAGGCCTCTGATCTCACTGCCCTTGCCCCTTTCACCCCACACACCTCCCCCAATCTCTTGCTCCATCTCTCTCTTCCTATCTCTCCCTCTCTTTCACTCCCTTCCCTCTTTCCTTCCCTTTCCCTCTCTTCCCCCCCACCCCACCCCCTCTCCATGTCTCTCTTCCAGTCTCTTCCTCTCTCTCTCTCTCTCTCCCCCCCCCTCTCTCCCCCTCCCCCCCCCTTCCTACACTGGGACCCCGTGGGAGCGTGGGAACTTGCTTGCACTGCTGCTGCAGCTGGCAAAGCACTCCTCTCCTGGTTGGCGAGATGACCAGCTGTGATGGGGGAGTCTGTGTCTTTGGCTTTTCCCGGCTACCTCTTTGGAAGGTGTTCACTGATTTCCAGGCAGAGCTCGGAGGAAGCAGCACAGACAGGAGAGAGAGTGCAGGCTGGGGTTTAGGACAAGGAGTGTCCAGAATTGGGTTTTGCTGCCAACCACATATATGACCTTGACCCAATGACAAAACCTCTGCGGGCCACGAAGTGATTGTGTGAATGGGGTGAACCACTAAAACTGGCACCGATGGGTGGGGCTCAGACCCGTGCCTGGTCAGTCCAGCATGTGGGACAGGAACAGGTGTCGCTGGGTTAATACCTTCTAGAAGCAGGCATTTCTACACATGCCGTCACATCCACAACCACCCCGTGAGGGAGCACAGCACCCTTTTAAAGGAGGAAACTGAGCTTCCTTCCGAGCGGCTGTGAGAGCTCCCCAGCACGTAGTGGTAGGTGATGAGCTGAACTGCAGCCTAGGTGAGGACATGCCCATGAAACACCACGGACAGACAGTGGGCAGCAGGACACCAACCACACACATACACATGACACAACATTCCTACACACTCACACACACACACTCACACACACTCACACACACACACACTCACACACACACACACACACTCACACACACTCACACACACACACACACACACTCACACACACACACACACTCACACACACACTCACACACACACACTCACACACACACACACTCACACACACTCACACACACACACACACACACTCCCCTATCCTCTTACCCAGCACAAGAGCAACTACCCACAGAAGGAACAAGCATCCAATCTTGTGACATCGGGTATCACTTAAATGGGGGTTACAGTTAAGCCCAATGTAGTCACCAACTTAGGCACACGTGCGCATACACACACACACACACACACACACACACGATAACGCCACCACTCGCTCCTTTTCTTCCTCCTTCGAGCCTGCTCCGGGTTCATTCCGCCAGCGCCCCCACAAGGGCTGGCCGCCTCACGTGGTGGCCTTCTGCACAACACCACCCGTGGGCCTCTCCGTCCCATGATCATCAGCCTCCCTCTTGGGTTGGAGGCACTTCAGATGGAGGAGCAAGCCCTCGGTGCTGCAGGAAAGCAGGAGATCCACCTCCCATCTCCACCGGAGAAAATCGATACACGGGAAAGCAGGCCGCTTTGATGTTTGCAAAGGGAGTCCTGCTGTCTCCCAGAGCCAGTACCTAACGCTTCAGGATCATGTCTTCCATGAGCCCAAAAACGAAAAGAAGAAAAATGTTCTCTCTCCATCAATTTCACAGCCTGATGCTCCCCGTGCTGCCTGTGGAAACCACTCTAAGCTGTTTGAAGTGGCACCAGTGGGTTCACACGGGTGAGAGCCCAGGGTGTCTGAACCCAGAGGGCTGGTGAGGAGGCTCTTCAGGGGCCGGCGTCCCTGCCGCAGGGGGAGTTTGCATGATCTCAATTGGGGTTCTTGGACTATTTCCTGGTTTTCACCTTTCAGACCTGAAATAGTCTGTCCTGCTGCCCTGAGGAGTGTGTGTGCTGGCTGGCCTCCTTGCACTCACAGGGTCAAAAGCATTTTCCCTGCATCACTCTTTAAAACCCTTATTAAACATGTCATAAAGTGAGCAAAATTACTCACGCTTTTTCCCTTAATCTTCTTAACACACCATTGCTCTGGAAGGAGGCGTGGGGATGATAGACAAGTTGTCTTTTCTTTTTTCCCAAGAAAAACACATAGAAAAATTCAAAATAAGAATAAATACTACATAAGTTCTCAGTATGAAAGGCCCTTTCTTTTTTAAAAATATGAATGTCAAGACTTCTCCAAAAAAGTGACTTTCCTTGTGCAGGGGACGCGGGAGTCCCTGTCTGCCGGCGAGCGGGCTCCCATGGACACGAGGGGCCCTCGCTCCCTCGCCTCTGTCCCTCCTCGCGGTCCACACATCTGTGAGCTCACTCGGCCCCTACAGCTTACACACACGGCAGGTCCTGACTTTCTGCAACGCTCCCACCCCAGGGAGACCCCGTGGGATGAGGAGGAGGGACAGATGCTTCTCATTCCGAGGATGCGAGAGCTACAGGGACCTTCGCAGTCTTCTCAGCGGACCTGGGTTTTACACAAGCACCTGCCCCAGAATCAGGGAGCCATGGCGTCTAAGACACGGAAATCAATCTCCTCCAACTGGCAATTTAAGAACAAAGGAAGACAAAAACCCATCTCCAGCACAGAGACAGGGAGCATTCATCCCCGCTCGGGCGAACATTCCGGGACAGGTGGGAGGGATCCCAGCAGCGACAGCCCAGGATGGATGCCCACGGTGAGAGCGGCAGTCATTTGGTCTCGGTGGCTTCACCGAGCAGGTGTTGACCACAGCTTTCCTTCAGGGGCTGAGTGTCTGCCCTTGTGTTCAAAGGGCAGATCCAGCTTAGGGAGCCAGAGCCCCAGGAGACTGTAGGAAGGGTCTTGGGAATCAGACAGACACCTGGGTTCAAATTCTGCTCCACCTCCTACCATCGGGGGGACCTTGGACTGCTCTCCAAGCCTCTGCCTCCTTCTCTGATTCTCCAGGATCACTGACAGCCTATCTGTCTGGGTTTCAGCAGAAAAGAGGACTCCACTGGCCTGAGTCACCAAAAAAAGAGCATGCAGGACTCCTTACCCTTGGCAGGCAATATTAAAGCAACCAACGTAGGGTGTCACTGCACCCCTAATCTGACGACAGGCCAGGAAGAGCGAGGGGTGGGAATAGCCCAGGGGAATGGGAGCTGGGGAGGAGTGGGGTGCAGTTACTGTGCTGTCAGGCTCCAGAGCAGGAAGAAACTAGAAAAACAGCCTGACCTCTCTCTGCTCTCCTGCTGATGCCTCCCAAGAGGTCAGTCTCAACCACAAACCATCCTGCAAGGCAGCCTGGGCAGTGTAGGCTGTGGGGTCACACCTGGGGTTCAGAGCGGGCAGAGGGTGAATGGAGACAGCAAGGGTCGGCGTAGAACACGCTGTCTAACCAGCATGTTGTCCTTATTTGGTCTTGTTATGAGGACAAAAACAACGTATGTAAAACACTAGTACCTAGCTGAATGCATAGTAGATCTCAACCAATAGGAGCTATTTTCTCATTAGTTCTATTCACCTGTAGGTCTTTATTGCCTTGTTTTCACACAAAGGGCCCTAGCAGTCCTTCCATGCCTGGTGTGTGCTGTGCCCTGTGGAGACACAACATTAATATAACCAAGACGGCCTCGGGAGATAAGACAGGGACTCTGGTGCCCATGAGGCCGGGGGTGACACAGGCACGCAAGCCCTCCCAGCTGCTAACTCCCTTGCTTTCTTTCTTAATACTTTTTAAAGCTTTTCTTTTTCCAACGAGATCCTGAAAGAATACATGCTTATTGCAGAAAAGGCGGAACTTGTAAAAAAGCAGAGATGAGAAATCACTCTACCCTCTCCAGAGATAAGCACTCTTAACCGTTTTGTGGCTGCCTCTCCTGTGCATTCTGTTTTAGAGTCAGTCTCATGTTACATGTGCAGTTTAATAGCCTGGTTGTTGTTTGGGTCCCCCCACCCCCTCTTTTGTAAGCATTGAAATCATTCCAAAAGTATCTTTTAATGAGCTCATAAGAGTAAATCACATGGCTGGGAACATGAGCTTGGAATCAGCAGACTCGCGTCTAATTGCAGCTTACCAGCTCTTCCCGCACGACAACAGGCAAGTTCCTTACCTTCGGCTTCTCTGTTTGTACGATGATGCTGGAGGGAGAACGAAGTCGGCATCTTACAAAGTTGTTGCAGAGAGAAATGAAATATTTATTTAGGTGCAATCATTAGCTCCGTGTCTGGGACACAGTAAAGAGCTAAATGGTAGTTACCATAATTGTCACTAAGAGTCCATAGTCATTCCTCTACTCCTGGATATTTAGGGCGCTTCTGGTTTATTTTTAATTAGATAATTCTGTTATGACATTTTTAAACTTAAATCTTCTTTCCACACTTCAACTTTTTCCCTAGGGTACATAAAGCTATTGGTCTCCGGTTTAAATATTTTACTAGTTTAATTCTGGAGCCAGATACATCCCAGCTACACTACTTACTACCTGTACCCTCTCAGTGCTTCAGTTAGCCCTGCTCTAAAAGATCATGATATAAGAATTAAATGGGATAATAGATGCAAAACATTTGGCAGTTAAAATAAATATTAGCCCACATTATTGTCATGCATACTGCCAGTTGCACCCTCACTTGTTTACCTCTGACAGCTTTTAGCACTGGGCTGAGCACCAGGAGACTTCTGATGAATACATAGTAAACTAGGTAAACATTGGTTGCTAGTGGTGTCCTTGGGTACTCTGGAAGATGCTCCGCCTCCTCACTAGGACGTTGCCCCGAGTTCAGTCCTCCCACCTCATGCTGTCCCCGTCATCCCCACGTCCTGGACCCATGCCTATGGCCAGTATCTTGGGGAAGACCTTTCCTTCTGGCCTTAGTTCAACCAATAACACTATTCTCTTGTAACAGAGTTCCCTAGACAGACCTTAAATAGTGTAAGACCTCTCCAGAGGCTTCTGGGATCATAGGACAGAGTCCCTGTCTTCACCACCACCACCCAAAGGTTTGGGGACCCTTCCTGGGACTTGACCCACAGTCCTTATCTTACTTCTCACCCACAGTCCTCTAGTCCTGAGAGTATCAAACTACTTTGTTCTGGGCTGGAGGATTTAAGCACCTATGATGTACAGGTCGCTGGAGTAAATCCACCGCAAAGCCCAATGGGAAGGTCAGTTTGTGCCAAAGGGTAGGTTTGTATAAATAACCCAGAAACCCAGCAATACAGGCACACCCTGCAGCTGGGATGTTGGCAACACTCCATTAGCCACAGCTGCTAGGTTTGTGTGCAGCTACCAACCTCCGGTGGAAATGCGCCTTTCAGGAGTTAGTAGAATGATTCATGAGGATGATGAATTTCCACATGCTGGGTACACGAAATGGATGGCCACATGGCTAGCTCTAGGATCTCTGCTTCCCAGTAGGAATTCTCGTATAACAAAGCTTGAAACTCAGGCCTTGAATTCTAGAGGTGATTTTCCATCTTGTTAAATGTTACTACATATCCTGATACTCCCAATTGAACTATCAGGTCATTCATCCCACAAATGTTAAGTAAGCACCTACTACGTGCAAGGCACTGTGTCAGGACTAGTGGACTAGTCAGTATCTACAACAGGAAAGGCAAGTACGCAGCAAACATACCATAAATCCCCTATCCTTTGTCCAAGACAGACGCTTGTCTTCTCAAGAGCCTGGACATGGTCTCAGAACCCATTTCAACTTAGGGCTCTAGGCAGTCCTTTCAATCAAATTATCGTGCCACATTAAGCCTGTTTGCAATCTTGGAGCTACCAGTAAAGCGCTGCAGGGCCCTGATCGGTTTGACTCAGTGGATAGAGCGTCAGCCTGGGGACTGAAGGGTCCAGGGTTCGATTCCGGTCAAGGGCATGTACCTTGGTTGCAGGCACATCCCCTTGTGCAGGAGGCAGCTAATCGATGTTTCTAACTCTCTGTCCCTCTCCCTTCCTCTCTGTAAAAAATCAATAAAATATATTTTAAATAAATAAATAAAAATAAAACGCTGCAGGTACTTATAGAATATGGGCACAACAAGGAAAAGAAGTCTGAGCAGCCATCAGCCTATTTGGAATGAGGTAGGGGAATTTTGAAAACAGCCTCATAGCTGGTTGGTATAACAATGCAGGCAAAGCCAAGGCCATCTCAGGAACCTTGGCGATGGTTCCTAAGAGCACAGAAGCTGCTGTGTGACCTTGAGCTAGTCACTTCGCCTCCTGAGCCCTGGTTTTCTGATTTATAAAATGAAGATAATAATTACACTACCTACCTCATAGAGTTGTGATGACAAGTTAATGAGATGATGCAATGTGAAATATGTAACAACACCTGCCTACTAGTAAGCAATGTGTTTTTTTGTTAATGAAATATAGACTGTATTTAGGTAAAAAAGAATAAAGTACATTTTCTCTTCCAAACAACCCAGTAGAAGGACATTCTGGACATTTGCTCTGATAGAAAACTTTTGGGGCCAAGTCCTAGAACTCGAGTTATCTATTTCCATTGGAAAATGTGCTCATTGAACCCCCCAGAACTAGTTCCCAGGAACCGCCCCAGAATATGGGTCTGTGGTCACTGAGGCATATGTCTCAGCTAGAATTCTGCCTCACCCCAACACTGACCCCATCAAACAGGCAAACGTAAACATGCAGTGTGTCCTCTTGCCTTTGTCGGTGCCCAAAAGGCATATACTCTTTGATCTATGAAAGGGGACCCCTACTAAATACATGGGGTAGTCCAACAGAATCGCAACCAGAAGGTGGGACGATGCCAGATATACTGTACTCCTGTTCTACCTCCTTTTGTTGGATAATGCTTATTATTAATTTACAAACACAATAGAAGTCTTCTCAAGACATTTAGGAAATACAGAGAAAGAAAAAGAAAATAAAAGGCATTCATAATTCTATCACCTGTGAATAGAATTATGGGGGAGGGGGGAAGAGGTATGTACTCATCCAGACTTTTCCCTCAGCATTTTAAATTTAATTTTTTTCTGATTAAATTCTCTTTCTCTCTCCCTCTCCTCCCCCTGCCCCGCTCCCAGTTTATCATTATCAGTTCAAGATCCAGTTCCTCAACCAAATTGAGAAGCCAGTGGAACCAACGTTTACCATGTCACTCCTGGGAACAGATCTCGAAATACAGAAAATCCCCATCACTCTGTGAGTACGAGGAGCAGCCCATCTATGGTGATGGCAGCTGAGTTTTCTCGCAGGGACTAGATGGACTCTGGACTTCTCAAGGGTCAGGCCAGATACAACCTGCTTTTCTCAGTCCATAGGACTGCCCCAAACACCCTAGCAGATGAGACATCCACCCAAGCCCAACGCCCTGTCATCCCTCCCTGGCCTCTCCCAGTCCCACCATTTGCTTTACGTTGGTGCTACCTGTGTATGCGACCGGCCCATGCCATGTGGGCTGAGCAGAGAGGAGACCAGCGGGGCCCAGCCCCTGCGCTCAGTGCGGGAAGCAGACGGGGCAGGGAGGAGTGGTGAGGCCAGAGCAGGTGTCCACCGGAAGGCCCCGGGTGCCTGCCTTTCCAGTGACTTCTGACAAGTAGCCCAGAAATAAAACTGGTATCATTCAACTTGGCACCAATTTCCCATGCCAATCCGCCTGCACTGCCAGCCCTTCCCATCTGTCCCTCGTCCTGCTACACACCTGCTCGCAGCACAAGCCTCACGCCTCCCTCAGAGGCTCCCAGCTTCACCGGCCAGGAAAGGCCCATGAGCTGCTTTTTCTCAGCATCTCGACTCGCAGTGTGGGCTCTTCTTGGGAAGTGACACTAGCCCTTCACTCGCTCAGGGAAGGTCCTCAGCTTCTGAAAATTGCCCCCAGGGATTGATTTCTGGTCTCACACTGCTTCAGTCATTCGAGAAGCATGTGCCGGTGCTCGCCCTGGAGGTAGAGAGGACCCTGTCCGGAGGCTTCTCCCAGTGTAGCGGGTGGAGGCATTCCTAAAGAGTCCCTGTAACATCCGGCAGGAACAGCTAGATGAGCAGCCCTGCAAGGAAACTCTCCATCCGCTGTCTCCCTAAATCCCACGTTACCCTGCATTACCCAAACCTCTCCCTGGGGGGCGGGGCTTGTTCTAAAGAGTGGAAAGGGCATCTGGGTGCTCTCAATGTTGGGCATGAAACTGATACTTATGATGCCCGTAGATATGCGTTTAAATCTTGCTCTAAATTGGTGCATCCTTTTTTTTAAATTTCTTTATTGGTTAAGGTATTACAAATGTGTCCTCATTTCCCATTAACCCCCAACCTCTCCGACCCCCCCCCCCCAACACACACACACACACCTGCTCTCATCCCCCTGTTGTCCGTGTCCATTGGTTTGGCTTATATGCATGCATACAAGTCCTTTGGTTGATCTCTCTCCCTTACCCCCTCCCTCCCCTACTTTCCCTCTGGGGATTGATAGCTTGATCGCTGTTTCTCAGTCTTTCGATCTGTCCCTGTTCCTCAGTCTATGTTGTTCTCTATATTCCACAATTGAGTGATATCATGTGGTAATTATCTTTCTCTGACTGGCTTATTTCATTTAGCATAATGCTCTCCAGTTCCATCCATGCTGTTGCAAATGGCAATAATTCCTTCTTTTTTACCGCAGCATAGTATTCCATTGTGTAGATGTACCACAGTTTTTTAATCCACTCATCTGCTGATGGGCACTTAAACTGTTTCCAAATCTTAGCTATGGTGAATTGCGCTGCTATGAACATAGGGGTGCATATATCCTTTCTGACTGGTGTTTCTGGCTTCTTGGGATATATTCCTAGAAGTGGAATCACTGGGTCAAATGGGAGTTCCATTTTTAGTTTTTTGAGGAAACTCCATACTGTTCTCCACAGTGGCTGCACCAGTCTGCATTCCCACCAGCAGTGCAGAAGGGTTCCTTTTTCTCCACATCCTCTCCAACACTTGTTGTTTGTTGATTTGTTGATGATAGCCATTCTGACAGGTGTGAGATGATACCGCACATCCTGAATGTATCTAAGCATCACTTTGCTGTTACAAATACACTGACCATGTCTGGTTTCCTTTGTATCTTCAAGGGGCGAAGGAATTACTAGTAACAAGACCTATTCCTTTCTTATCACCTTGGATTCGGATATTGGTGAGCTGCTCAAAATCAAATTCAAGTGGGAAAACAGCGCCGTGTGGGCCAATGTCTGGAACACAGTCCAGACCATCATCCCGTGGGGCAGAGGGCCCCTCTACTCAGGCCTCGTTCTAAAGAACATCCGAGTCAAAGCAGGAGAGACCCAGAAAAGGTGAGTGCTCGTTCAACTCCTGACATCTAGTAAGCACTTTTATAATGTCACTAGAGGCCTGGTGCATGAATTCATGCACGGGTGGGGTCTGGCCGGCCTGCCCTGACTGGGGCCAATCAGTCTAGGCTGGCCTGGGGGGAGGGCTGTGGGCAGTTGGCCAGCTGGCCCACTCCCAATCGGGGTGTGGGGGGCCAATCGGGGGCAGGACTGGTCAGGGGGAGGGGCTGTGGGCAGTTGGCAGGCAGGCCCCGCCCCCTGGTTGAACTCCTGGTTGAACTCCTGGTCGAGGGGACAATTTGCATATTAGCCTTTTATTAGATAGGATACTTGCATTTATCCTATGAGGTGGGCATTATTATGTCCTAATAATGGAGGATAGACACTGAGAAAGGTGAAATGTCCAGCCACAGGTGGAAGGACCGGGATCTGCACCTGGGTCTTCCGAGCCCCGGGCTAGCCTCTTCCACGGCCTGGGTTCAATAGCCGCCTGCCTCCGGAGCCTGAGAACCCCCTCGCTAGCCCAACACTTCTCAGATCCCAGCCTGTGGATGCATCATGGGGTGATGTCAGTGTTGCTTGGCCAGGGACCACACTTTGGGTGGCAAGGCCCCAGATTCGACATTTCTTTTTCGTTGCTTCCTCGGAGGAATGCTCGTAACAGATCACAATCTTAACATCCTGCTCTGTGGTGGTGCGTTTCAAATCTCAGAGCGCCAGAGAATCACGGGGAAGCGTATTAAATATGCATCATGCCCAGCCCCACCCGCAGAGCTTCTGACTCACTGTGGTCTGAGAAGGGAGCCGGACACACGTTCGTTACTGAGACCTTCTGACGTGGACCCATGGGTTGCCTTTAAGAAACCTGCTCTGCGTGATTTAGCTTCTCCCTTGGCCCCAAGGTGCTCGAGGACAATGAGGGGTTAGGGAGGGGATGGGGAATAAAGGAAAGAAAGGGTTGTCCAGCTGCTACTCCAGCAGAGCAAAGAGATGCCCAACACGTTTTGCCATGGCAACCACACTTGTTTGCAGGTCTCCACGAAAGGAGAATTCTGTCCTCCCAGACCTTTTCCTGTCTCTTCCCCGCCGTGTTCAGGACACTGGCCTCTCCTCTCCCACTTTTTTGTTGGAAGCTCATTTCTCTCTTTGGCTTGTCCCAGGAGGGACAGAAAACAGCAGGCTTCTCACTCCTAAACTACACGCCAGGTTTCTCTGCTGGGGGTGGGAGGTGGGGGTTTTGAAGGGGGCCAGGGCAGATGTATGCCGTCTGAGGCCCCTCCACAGCCCCACTCTGAGGGCCTCTCTTCCTGGGATACAAGGTCCTGGCTATCAGGAAGAGCTCACTCTGCAGTCTGCCAACAGACTTCTCCACATGGTCAATTTGGAAAATTAAACTGCTTCTCCTCTTCTACGCTTAGCTGTTCTTGCCTGAGTTTTTGGCCCTTTCCATCAGCTCTGAGCGCCACCCCTCCCACGTGCTCCCAGCTAGAGAGTGATCCCTCCAGGGCGGTGGCTGCTCCCCAGGACAGTCCCATAACTTGGCCTGAAAGGTTGTAAGAAAGACAGCGCTACCTTCTCCGCTGGTGCTGAACTGCACAGCTCTCAAGAAAGAAAGAGGAGGCACCGGCCGGGTAGCTCAGTTGGTTAGAGCATCGTCCCTATATGTCAAGGTTGTGGGTTCAATTCTCGGTCAGGGCACATACAAGAATCAACCAATGAGTGCATAGTAAGTGAAACAACAAAGCCATATCTCTCTCTCCCTCTCTCTCAATCTCTCTGTACTCCTTTCTCTGTGCTCTGAACAGTCAATACATACATGCATGCATACATACATACATACGTACATACAAGAAGGAAAGAGGGGAGGGGAGGGAACGGCACTTACGGAGCTCCTACAGCAGGCAGGCCTGGAACCGAGTGCTCCAGGGCAGTCATCTCATGGAATCTTCCCAACCACCCTCTGAAGCGGGTAGTGTTGGCTGCACAGACCTGGAACCTTGGGCTCACAGAAGCTACACAGCTTGGGGACTTTGCTAGTAATTGTCCAAGCCCAGTTCCCACTCAGGTTTGCTGGAGCCATTGCCCATGTTGCCCGTACACTGTTCCCAGCAGGTCCTTCCTCCGTTACTCTTGGCCCCACTAATCTGACTCTCCTCAGTGGAACCGAGCGGAGTGCAGTGCTGGACATTAACACACGCACGCCAAGCCCTTCTTCGTGGCTGTAGGAGGCACATGCTGGAACGAGGGGAAGGGCTATGGGACCTAGAGTTTTCCATCAGGAAGCACTCGGCGCCTGCTCTGTGTCTCCACATACCACACGTCATGGAGGGAGACCAAAAAAATCTGAGTGTTGGCTGTTGGCATAAATGAAAACAAGATGCGTTAATTTTAGTAATAATGTGCTCCATCTCAGAGCTTCTCCAGCCTCAATGTCCACACGGGTCATCTGGGAATCCTGTTAAAATGCAGTTCTGCTTCAGTAGGTCTAGGGGTACGGGCTGGGGGGAGGAATGAGATTCTGCTTCTCTAACAAGTCCCTGGCGCTGCTGATGCTGCTGGCCAGGGCCTGGGACTGCGTGGCCTAGGAAGTTTAAGAAGCAAGTTCAGGTTGGTGCTGGGGGGCTGAGCTGCAGCAGGCTTTGGGGGGGCAGGAGGTGTTCCTAGAGAGAGGCAGGGAGCCAGGCACTAGGTGAGCAGGGTCTGGTGGCCCCGGCATCAGTCAGGCCTAAACTCTCATTTTGACTTCACTGCTTACCACCTCTGTAGAATAAATATGTAGAATAATTCTGAGAACAACTGCACCTCTCTGAGGCTCGGCTCTTTAATAATAAATGGGAATTATATTATGTATCTCATGAGACTAATAACAATTACTAACGTTTAATTACCTCCAACAAACCCAAATCCCAGAGCCAGGATGCAAACGCTTAACCTCATACTCTCAATCTCTCTGCTGACGGCAAGGCGGGGCAGGAGGGAGGGGGAAGTTGATTATGTCACCTGCTCTGTGACTCCGGGACTGATTCTTCTCTCCCACAGGCACAAGGTCAGGGACAAGAGGGCCTGTCGTGGGGTGAGGAGAAAGGACAGAAAACATTAGCCCTACAGGACATAAAAAGCAATAGGCTAACCGTAATGAGATATTGCACTTCCACGATAATCATATAATTCAAAACAAAAAGCAGTGAGAGTGTCTCTGGCCAACCATCAGTTGGGCGGGAATTAGAGGAGCTAGCATGCAGAGAAGGTAAAGGTGTGGAGCAATGGGCTTTCTCCTCCTCATAGTGGGAGTGAAATTACAGAGCGTCTGCAGCACCTGACTCAGCAACTGACGTGGCGAGCACCTGCCTTATGCCAGGCACTGCTGTGGGCCCCAGATATACAGCAGTGAACAGAGGAGACGACGCCCTTGGTCTCATGGAGCTCGCGTTATCAAAAATGTCCGTACGCATAACATATATGGCCGAGAATATGGCATGACACAGAACTTTACTTCCAGGTGTCTGTCCTGGAGAAATACTAAGTATGTCCACAAAGGATGTATGTGTACAAAATGTTTGTTGCAGCACTATTTGAAAATAGTAAACCATTGGGAAAATCTCAATATCTCTCCATCAATAGGAAAAAGGCTCTGTGTGTACCATGGAATCCATGCAGCAGGTGGAAAGGAAGGAAAGAGATTTCTATGTACAAATATGACTGGTCTCCAAGTACATTATTTGGTGACAAGGAAAATTTTCAGAAAAATACCTACAGAAAACCCTTATGTTTGCATATGAACATCAGGATGTGTGTAAATGTCCTAGGAAGACAGAAACCAAACCATGAAGAGGAGAGGGAAGTGGCATTGGTGAAGGGTGATGGAGAAAAGGGTCTTTAATATTTGACTATATTCTTTACTACTTGAATTTTTCAAGAATGCATTTATAGATGACTCGTACCACTTTCATTTCAGCTTCATTGAAGTATATTTAACAAAATTGCTAAGGTATTTAAAGTACATCATTGTGATTTGATATACAGGGTGGGGCAAAAGGAGGTTCAAAGTTGTGCAAAACAGAGTTTATTCTAGCCTTATTTATGTGTATTACAACTATAAACCTTCTTTTGCCCCACGCTGTGCAAATACACTGTGAAAGGATTGCCCCATCTAGTTAATTAACACTTCCATCACCTCACATATTTATCATTTTCATTGTTTTGAGAACAGTGACGTTTACTCTGTTAGCAAATTTCATTGATACCATGTAGTGTTACCCACTATAGTCACCATGTTTCACATGAGATCATCAGACCTTCTTCACTCTGTAGCTGAAAGTTTATACCAGCTGCTCCCTGGTCCCCCTCTCCCAGCGCCCTCGGAACCGCTCTTCTCCACTTTTTCTATGAATTTGATTTTTTTTTTTTTAGATTTTGCATATAAGCGATACCATGTAGTATTTGTAGCTTATATACTACTTTAATGTTAAAAGTTTATGAGTCAAGACTTGACCTCAGATGCAATTCAAAGAAAAAAAAGCCATGAACTAGAATTCTCAGTGACCACTGGAGCGGGTAGCACAAAATAGCATCTCAGGCCAAGCTGTGGGTCAAAGCAGACTGGCCGCTAGCTGGTCTCCAAAAGAGGCCCAAAGCATTAGTGACGGCCTCTTTGTCTGGAGCGTCTGCACCAATGAGAGGAAGGGGCAGGGCCTACACGACAGCCAGGCAGGGGCTGGTGACAGTGGCCTCATGCCCAGGGACCTTTAAGACCAGCATTGACAAATTGGAGCGGGTCCAAAGAAGGCAGGCTGGAGAGAAGCCTGTCTGAGCAGAACAGTTGAAGGAGCTGCGAGTGTTTGCCCAGGAGCCAGGACGATGTCGATTTGGTGAAAGGAACAGTAGTTACCCTCAAATCTTTGATGAGCGGTTACAGGGAGAACAAAGGAGGACTGCCCCTAGGACTTTGCGTTTCTATAGATCTGAAATCAGCCCAGAGCAGAGCCTGACGGATGTGGTCACTGACTTGGGTTTTGCTTTTCTCTGAAGTTATGAAAATATTTGCAAACATAAGAATCCAGTTTGTTTGTTTTTTAAAAAAAAACATAGCATGTGTTATATCAATTGAGTATTTAACAAAAGATGAAACACTTCAATAAGCTCCATCTAAAACTTATGCTGTCTTTGCTTTATGTTTTCTGTTCAGAATGGTATTTTGCTCAGAAAGCATGGAAGACCTACAGCTTCACCCAACCCAGGAGAAAACCTTTGTGAGATGTGATGTAAACTCGAAAAAAATGAAGCGAAAGAACAGATGAGTTTTAATAAAGACCCAGTGTAAAGAATAAATGATCTTATTCCTTATCTGGTATGGTTGACTTATTTGGAAACCAGCTATATAAAAGAATCTTGCATAAAGTTTAGACTTAAAGGGAGAATACATTTCACTATTATAAACTAAGCTTTTAATAACTATATTATGTAACTTTATTCAAATATTAGCGTACCCAAATATTTCCCAATTTTATCTCTGATTAAATGGTAATATATGCAAATAAGTACAAATGTAAAACCTATTTTAGATCTCTTGTCCTAATTTAAAATGTCTTTTCCAATTAAGTCAAATTTTCCATAATTCTTTGCTAGTTTATTCTGATCAGTTTTTGAACCATGCTGGAAAAGTACTTCTTTATTACATAACTGGCGCTTCAATAAAGGGAAATAATCGCCAATTGTCCCAGTTTTCCTGTTTTACAATGCGCACAGCAGAAGGTAATGGAGCCCGGTGGGTGTGGCTCAGTTGATTGAGCATTGCTCCCTGCACCAGGGGGCCGCTGGTTGATTCCTGGTCAGGGCACATGCCCAGGTTGTGGGCTTGATCCCCAGTGGAGGTCACGAGGGAGGCAGCCAATTGATGTTCCTCTCTCCCTCGCCCTATCTCTCTCTCTAAAAAAATAAATAAATAAATAAATAAGAACATTTTTTTTAAAAAAAAAAAAAGGTAATGGAGCTCTAGCTGGTTTGGGTCAGTGGCTAGAGCATCAGCCTGGGGACTGAAGGGTCCAGGTTCAATTCTGGTCAATCTGTAACCCTTCCATGGCGCAATGTGTCTCTGCCACATCGGTGTTTCTCTCTGTCTCTCCCTCTCCCTTCTACTCTCTCTAAAAATCAATGGAAAAATATTCTTGAGTGAGGATTAAATAATAATAATAATAATAATTAATTTTTAAAAAGGTAATGGAAGACTTGGAATATCTCAAAGAGGTATCAAACCTCAAACTGTCCAATAAATGAAATAACGATGTTTGAACAGCAAATTCCATCGCAGAGCATGTGAAGGACATACTAGGTGTGGTAACCACGTGGGTGTGTGTTTCAAGTAATTCGGAGAGAAGGAGCACGCGATGCACGTTTCACCACCTGACCTGACATCTGCATGGGCCCAGCTCTTCCCAGCTCCTAGGTCACATGCTCTTCGCAGGGGCAGGTAAACCAGGGCTGGTGAGCACAAGAGTCCTGAAGACGCGTCTGCCTGTAAATCAGTGTAAGTTATTTTGCATGATTCACTTTTATTTCCCCTGGAAGACCCACTAAGCTAAAGGGTATGGGGAAAGGGAGAGGAAAAACAGCTGCGTCCGTGTTGGATTGTGTCCTGAACGCTGCTGTTGCCTGCAAACGTATCTGTTCACACTTTTAGGTGAAGTGTGTGTGCGTCTAGAAAGGATAGGTATTAAAATGAACAATATTTCCCATTGTGTCTAAAATACTAGATTTACAATAAAATCATGTTTGCATTGGATTGGCATGTTTGACCATTAAGTATCCAGAACAGATTTGAAATACAGTACCCATCCCCCATCCCCATCCCCTCACCTCGGTTTCATTTTCCCAGTTTCTGTTAACCTTGGTCAACCACGGTCCAAAAATATGACATAGAAAATTCCAGAAATAAGCAATTCATGAGTTCTAAATCGTGAGCTGTTCTGGGGAACGTGACTAAATCTCGAATTGTCCTGCTCCTATGGGGTGTGAAGCGTCCCTTTGTCCAGCACCTCCATGCTGTCTACACTCCCCACCCATCAGTCACTTAGCAGCTGTCTCAGACATCAGCTCCACTATCAGGTATCCCAGTGCTTGTAACCCTTCTTTTACTTAATAATAATGTCCCCAAAGCACAAGGGTAGTGAAGCTGACAATTCAGATATGCCAAAGAGAAGCTGTAAATGCTTCGCTTAAGTGAAACGGTTTGTGTGTATAGGAGAAAACATAGCATATGTAAGGCTTGGTGTTATCCATGGTATTGTCCGTGAAATCGCCACAACCAGAAACAGCCCCAATATCCACTAGTACAATGCACAAGTGAACTGTGGCATATGCTTACTTACGGAATATTAAACAGCAGTGAAAAAGATGAGCCAAAGCTATACGCACAGGACTGACTCTGGAGGAAGGCCAGGAGGCATTCAGGGTACAACATTTAAAGAAGCACTCACAGGCTTGTGCATTTGCACAAAGACACAAAATTATATATATAATATGGTACAAACAAAACTACACTATAGCATTAGGGATGGATAAATAGGTGGTAAAATTCTAAGTAAAAGGAATAAAATCACTAGCACAGCAGTGACACTGTGGGAACCCCAGGAAGGAGGAAGTGCGCACCAGAGTTCCAGGTGCCTGCAAGGCTGTACTTCTCACTCTAGGTCAGTGGTTCTCAACCTTGGCTGCACATTAGAATCACCTGGGAATCTTTTTAAAATCCTGATTTCTGGGCCTCATTCTCCGGAAATTCTGTTTCTTTGTTACTAATGTTGTGGCCCCACCCCATCACAAAGAAACAGAACTTCCAGAGGATGAGGCCCAGAAATCAGGATTTTAAAAAGATTCCCAGGTGATTCTAATGTGCGGCCAAGGTTGAGAACCACTGCTCTAGGTGGTGGTTGCACAGGTGTTCGTGTTTGTAACCATGTTTAAACTGGACCTATCCACTTAACGCACTCATTTTTGGCATGAATGTCACATTTCACAATATAAAAAACAAACAAACAAGAACATAAAGGGCAGAGTTAACACCATTTTTCTACTACAGTGTGATGCATATCTCTATTAATACAGTTTCACACAAAATATAATTAGGAAATACTCATCTTTCATAAGAAAACTTGAAGTGACACAGCATAGCCTAACATCTTGGGCAGAGAACTCAATAAGCAACAACATAACAAATGGTTCACCGGAACATTTGCAGCTCCTCCCGGCATGGATCATTTTCTCTCGGGAAGATGTGCTCATCGACATCCCACTTTCTGAAGTACATCTTACTGGGGAAGTCAAACAGGGAAACTGAATAATGCAGCCACATCTCTTCATCGCACGTGCAAAATGCTGGCTCATGCGCTGATTGTACGCACCTCTCTCCAAAGAACCCGTGCTTAGGAGCCCACTCAGGAGAGATCATACCGGCTTCTAGCCTTTCAGGCAAAAGTCTGTTTGTGCTTTTACTTATAAGAGAGCATAAGGAAGAAAACGGGGCGTCGATTACTCTGCAGCTGGGCTCTTCGAGGAGCCTGACTCGGAGAGGAGGAAACAAGCCCTCTATTCAACACTGAAATGAGCGATCTCTCCTCCACCGCAAAGCTGACACCCTCAGCGTTCACCTTGATGATGTTGCCGCAAACATTGCAAAAGCTTTGATTGCACTTAGGCACACCTGGGGCGGCAAAGCAAGAGGCCAAGCGGCCCAGTGCAATGCCTGCTCTCCCGCCGAGGAAAGTCAGGAGGAAAGAAAGTCAAGTGGGTGGGAAATAAAGAGACAAGCAGGAGGCCGCCAGACGGGTAGAAGTGTGGGACTAGGTGAACAAGGTGAAGGGAGTCATCCTTAATGTTTCCTCTGCTCTGGCCCCTCACCATCGAGCAATCACCAAATCCTGTGGATTCCACCCATTCTTCTTAAATGTGTCTACATATCTCCACCTCTGCTGCCGTCCCATCCCACCACTCTCTCCAACCTGGATGTTTGCAACGATTTTCCAACTCTGCCTGCTGCGTCTGAGAAGCTCAATGTTAGCTAAGAATGTTGTTAGTGGACACTACTTTCCATTCTTGTTATATTAAAAGTTTTAATGGGTTGCCTTTATAATACTTTTTTTTTTTTAGTTTTTGCAAGTAGACTTTATTGGATTTATGTGGTTTTGTTCTATTCTTTTCTTCTATTTTTATTAGAGATGGCTGCTGAAATTTAGGAAATGCTTTAGTAATATATGTTTTCTTCCTCTTTAATTTATTCATAAAATAAATTATGTTGATAGATTTCCTGATACTGACTCACTCTTACATCCTTGGAATAAATCCTCCTTGCTTACAATGTACTTTTTCATAACATTGCTGGACTTTACTTGCTAAAATTTTACTTAGAATTTTGCATAAGTGAAACTGATCCATGCCTTTTTTTTTTTTTTTTTGGTGCTATCATTTTCATGCTTTGATATTCTACAGCTTTCACCAATGGCCTTGAATAGTTTAGATAATATTGTGATGATCTTTTTATTTTTTTAAATAGAGAAAAACTCAGTTCTGAAACCAGCTGGTCTTGTGTTTTGCATATAATATTCTTAGGTTTTCAGCTTTTACTTATTGATTGTATATAACATTTATTTAAATTATTTTGTGAAATACCTTCAAGCAAGAGAAGCACAAAGTTATATATGGTCTCAGTAATGAGTAAATGAAAGTGTAACATTAAAAAATGGAAAAATCACAAAGTAAACTCTGAAATTCTAATAATTCTTCCTGAGGTAATTGAAGCAAATGCACACATTTTTCATGGAAAATAAGATTAAGCTACAGGAAAGCATTAAGTGAGATATAATACACAAAAGGGGGGGGGAGGGAAACCAATAGATTATAAGGTTAAATAGCTCAGTTAACTGTCAAAAGAAACTATGTTGGAGAACAGTAATATTTCTCCCAATTCTTAGAGATACGCTCCTTAAGAGTATATTTAAATACTATCCTTTTAGAAAGTATACTTGGAGTAATGTTGAGTTCTTAGAATCCCTGGTAGGTTGGAGGGTTCGTTTATTGCATGGCTGATGCTCTTGAACAGCACACGCATTTGTTTTCTACCTTTTACCCTGAAATTTCAAATGGAATATGATGTACAGTGAATCTATTACTACTTGTATTTTTAAATAATGACATAGAATGACATGTGTCCGCCTATAAAATAGGCCCATTAATTTAGGAATATAAAATAAGTTAAGGGATCCAATGCACTTACAAAAATTTTCTAAAAAGACACAGTTAATGGACATTAAGTTCTTTCTGTAAGAACACTTCTAGCTCTACTCTCTCTTCTAGACTGGAATAAAAGTAGCAAAACTAAAAGGTCACAATAGCAAGTGTAAATTATATCTGGATTATTACCAGTTTAATTAATTTTAAAAAGGAGAAAGAAATACAACAGAACAATGTTGTTTTTTCCCTAAGAAAGGAAGTTTTCACTTTCATAGTCTGGGCCAGGACTAGGAGGCAAGCCGGCACCTCGGTCATACAGCCCCGGAGGCAGGGTTGTGCAGGTGCCAGCCCTCCCTGTGCCGAGGGGGAGGCGCCAGGGTGCCAGGGTTGGCACTTCTTGAATTTTATACCCGGAGCACGTCACTTGCCTCTCATAGTCCCAAATCTGTTTCTATTAATTCCTTATTCAGACTTTCTTTTGCTTTCTTTTGTTTTCCATAGAGTTTATTCCATAGAAAAACAAGTCATTTTATTTTCATTCTTCTTTAATAATAATTGTATGTAAGTTTACAAATTTTAGCTGTTCTTCTTTAATAATAATGTAAGTTTATAAATTTTCCTCTAAGTACAGAATTTGATATAAAGTATTCTCCTTTCCACTGCTCTCTAGACAGTTTGCAGTTTTAGCTCTAAATTCCATTTTGTTCCAAAGGTTATCCAGAAAGTATTCTTTAATGTATACTAGTAAATAGACTGTTCTGGACATTTTTTAACTACTTCTAATTTTATTGAATGTGGCTACACAAATTTCTCATTTCTAAGGCTTTCTTTGTGATCAAGCACACAATCAATTTTTATAATGTTCTATTAGATATATGAAAAAATTCTATGTTTTTTACTTGAGTGTCTTATAATGATCTATATATCTGTTCAATTAAGTATGTTGATTGTACTATTGACTTCTTCTTTTCCTTATTTTTTGGGGGGGTATTAGATCTGATCCTGAAAAAAAATGTTTTCAAGTCTACAATATTTTTATCAAGTTGTCTTTGAATTTACATTGTTTGGTACACACAGATTTACCAATGTTAATTCTGCATATGAGTTTTATGTTGTTTTATAGTATCCCTCCTATAGTGCTTTTAAATCTTAAATTCCTCCTTGTCTGCTATTAATTTTGCTTTATTCCTATTTTCTTTTTTATTATATTTAATTGGTATCTTTGTAAATCCCTTTATCAACTTTTCTTTATGCTTCGTTTCTATAAAGTTTTTATACGTATTCTTTTTATTTTTTAATTTATTGATTTGAGAGAGAGAATGAGAGAGAGAGAGAGAGAGGGAGAGAGAGAGAGAGAGAGAGACATCAATTTGTTGTTCCACTTATTTATGCATTCATTGGTTGATTCTTATATGTGCTTTGACCAAGGATCAAACCCGAAACCACAGCATATCAGACAATGCTCTAACCAACTAAGCTACCCAGCCAGGGTCTCTAAAAATTTTTTAAAGGTTTTCTTTTTCTAGATTGTGTATAGCTGGTTTATATTTTTAGCTCAATCTAAGTGGCTCTGACTTTTAATGGGAAAATCCAGTCCATTTACATATAGTGTAATGATTGGACTCCTCCTATCTGATTTTATTTATTGGTTTATTTTACTTATTTCCTCCTTTTACTTGTATTTATTTTTGCAGGTTGATCAAATTGCCATTATTTTCTTCTTTCCATCTTGTTAATATGACTCCTCTTGTAGATTCCCATTCTATTTTTAGCTATTTCCACCCCCTGATGCTCATAACCAGATACAATTTTCTTTACCATTATATGAAAGTCAGACACATATTTCTCCCACGAAAATACTCTATTCTTCCACTGCGTCCACTCCAAACTAGAATGCTTTCACTTCCCCACCAGTTCCACAGCCACTCCCCAGATGAGACCTTCGGAATGCTTCCCTCTTTCAACCCACCCCCAATGCCCGGATTTGCTGAGATTTGCTCATTATTTTTAGTTTCAGATTGTTTTTAGAAGAGTTGTCAAGGCAGACGGTGATCATTTCAGGAAAATAATAGTCTTTTACAGAGTGGGGGACCCAGCCACACTTAACAGTCAGATGGACGGGATTCTCTGGACTTTGAGTATCAGTGTGGGCAATACACCCTGACTTGGGTGATATTCTCCTGAGATTGTATATTCTCCTGACCCTTCCCCACTCTTCTGGAGAGTTTGAGTATATTTGCTCACTAAGTAACAGCAACTGGTAATATATTCTTAGGTTATTTCGCAAGACCGGGCGATCGGAAGACACAAGACTCTTACCTAGATCCATTTCCATACAGCCTCCTGTTCTCAGTGGTCAGCAGTTTTTATATTGTGGCTTCTGGTGTTGTAGATAAGCCGTCCAATGTTAGGGTGATTCTTTCTCCTTTGGGAGTAATTGGTTCTTCTCTGTGGGAACTTGTAAGATTTTTCTCTGTTCTTACTAGTATAGCTCAGAGAATCGACACCCCTAGGAGGCTTTTATAAATTCTTCCTGGAACTCTGTGAGATAAAGTCTCTCTCCAGCTCAGAATCTTCTATTATATTATCGATTGCCTCTTCTGTTACATCCCCCAGCCCCTCCTCTTCATCTTCATGTCTCTTTCTATTTTTGCTCTGTGCTTGGAGGTGCATCATTCTCTTATATTCCAGGACACTAATCCACATGTCAACAGTGACCACTGTCTCCTTCAATTCTCTTGAAATTTTTACATCAAAACCCTCTTTTTTGATCTCAGAAAAAAGTTTGTGTGTGTGCGCTGCATTTAGATCTCAAGTTCTGTTTCTTTTTTGTTTTGTTTTGGGGGTTTTTGTTTTGTTATTTTGTTCATGTTATCTATGCCAGCAGTTATTTCTGTACAGAGGGTTCTGCTTGTAACTCTTCTCCCTGGCTGCTGGGCCACACTAGGAATCTCCTTTTCCTTTGTTTGCTCACTGGGGCTGTTTCAGCCGCTGTGGTATCCTAAGTGGCAGCATTTCCAAAGCAGAAGGAACAGGCACAGCCTCCCCCTGGCCCCAGCAGCAGATGGGTGGCCAGTCCTCTTCCCAGTCTCCTCACCACTCCAACGCAGGGGTGGTGGCCACACAGCCGGCACAGTCAGCTCCTCAGGAACCAAAGAGGCTAGGTGCACGCACACAGGCCTTCCCCACCCCTTCCCTGTTACCATTCTCAGGCAGGAAGCCTGTCCTGCCCCGCCTCTCTCTGTCAGCATTTCTGAGGCCTCACCCACATCCCAGGCCTCTCTGCCTCCTGCAGGTCCCAGGACCCAATTTTCCGGGGACAGGCAGATGGGCTGAACTGCATAGAGAAGAGAGGCAGGATGCCTTCAAGCTTTCCAGGAGCCCCTGCTCCCCATCCCTCAGAACTTCTTGACTTCTTGTTTATTTTTGCTCAATAGATAGGACTGAATAAATGCCACTACCTACCTCAAATGAGCACAGTCTGTTCATTGTGATGCTTTGGGAAGCTAACTCAAACTGGTTTAAATTTTTTAAAATATATTTTTATTGATTAATTTCAGAGAGGGAGAGAGAGAGATAGAAACATCATTGATGAGAGAGAATCATTGATCGGCTGCCTCCTGCACACCCACTACTGGGGATCGAGCCCGCCACCTCGGCATGTGCCCTGACCGTGAATCAAACTGTGGCCTCCTGGTTCATAGGTCGATACTCAACCACTGAGCTATGCCAGCTGGGCCTGACTTAAAAAAAAAAAAAATTTTTTTTTTAAGAGAGAGAGTGGAAGGGAGGGGAAAGTCAGAGAGAGAGAAACACATTAATTGGTTGCCTCCTGCACTGGCCCTGGCCAGGGCCAGGGATCGAGCCTGCAACCTAGGTATGTGCCCTTCACCAGAATTGAACCCAAGACCCTTCAGTCCGCAGGCTGACACTCTATCCACTGAGCCAAACCAGCTAGGGCTGGTTTAAATTTTTAAAAATTTGTTTTTAATATCACAAAAAAGAAGTCCCAAGGTAGGCTGGGTCTAAGATGATGCATCTTTTCTTTGCTCTGCTTGGCCATCCTTGGTGTTGGCTGCTGTGGTTCCAGGCAGCACACTGAGACATGACAACATCCATAAAAAGAAAAGTAAAACCCCTTCTTATGTTATTGGCCAGATCAGGTTCCATGCCCATTCCTAATCTTGGCACAGGAAATGAGACAACCAAACACCAATCATCCCTAACCACATGGCTGTGGAGAAGACACTTCAAAATCAGGGAACACCTGCTCACGAGCTAAATGTTCTCAGTTCAGCGAGCAGCCTTTCACGTGGAAATGAGAATGCTGGCGTTTGAGTGCTCACTACTATATGCAAGGTTCCTTACAAACATTCTCATTTAGTCCTCATCACAGTCCCTGAGGTGGCAAATAGTATTATCTTTCTTTCACAGATGAGGTACCTAGAGCTTAACTAACTTTTACAAAGTCACACAGTTAATGAGCCATCATTTCCCTCATTTATAATAATAAAAGCATAATATGCTAATTAGACCGGACATCCTTCTGGACGACCTTCTGAATGAAGCCACGGCTGCAAGGGAAGCTCAGGTCCCAGGTGCCAGAGGGAAGGCCTACTCTTGCACGAATTTCATGCATTGGGCCTCTAGTACATTCTATAAGCATATAAATGCAGCTAGCAAGGCAGTCAGCAGCAGAAAATGCCCTTGCCCTTTACATATTAATTGTCTTGGACCGGATGTGAGAGCTGTAATTAGGCCTCTACTTTAAGGCACTGTCATATTTCGGAGCCTGGTAACTAGCTAACAGTGCAAATCCTGCATGGCGGACCACTAGCTGAGCTCTCCCTAGAGCTGCTGGGATATGTGGAGACATTTGGCTTTGCCTTGGAGTTTCACCTCTTTTATTATATAAGAGGTTCAAGAATCCTCTTACAAAACAATCCTCAGATCTTATTATGGAACAGCTGAGCCCTATACATTAAACACTCTTGGCTTGCACATTTATTTTATATATTCCCTCAGGCCCTAGTCATTTTGGCTTAATGGATAGTGTTGGCCCAAGGACTGAAGGGTCCCAGGTTTGATTCCGGTCAAGGACACGTACCTCAGTTGCAGGCTCCTCCCCGGCCTGGGCCCTGGTCAGGGCTCGTACTGGAGGCAGCCAATCGATGTGTTTCTCTTACATAGATGCTTCTCTGTCTTTCCCTGTCTCTTCCACTTTCTCTAAAACAGAAATAAAAATTTAAAAAATCAATGGAAAAATATCCTCAGGTGAGGATTTAAAAAAAAAGAAAGAAAGAAACTAACAAGAATCTGGGAAGTCAAACAAGTGTTTCATACTCATGTCTACATTTGAAACTCTTTGCCATGGGGCTCTGCAGTGTGTGTTTACTTGTTTCCTCTTCCCTTTATAAAAGCAACAGATGCTCACAGAACCTATCAGAGGAAAGGATCCCAAAGTTCTCCCCAACTCTCCTCCAACCCCCAAGATAACCACTTAACTACATGGTGTGTTTCCATAGACTCTTTCATGGCAATGCACTTATCTTTATTTATTTTTAATATTTTATTATAGAAATATTCAAATATACATAAAAGTAGAAATAGTATAATGAAGCCCAATCTTCCCATTAGTCCAGCGTCAACAATCAACATTTACAATGCACTTGACATCACGATGTACTTAGTGACTTTAAAAGTTATTTATTATAAAAAGAACCTGAGTCAGTGCTCCACGCCCAGTGAGAATCCCATAGGCACGGAGAACCTGTTCCTGGCCGGCGACCCTGCAGAAGCACCCGCCCTCTAAGCAGCAATTCCCAAAATGTTTCTGCAGACCCCAGGCTCTCTAGCGGAGGAAATAACACACGTTCACTAGTTTGGGAGCATGTAAGGCCATCTTACAGATCATGGTCAGTGTTACTAAACTAAGTACCTCATTTGAAAAACAAACACGTCAATAAATGAAAAAAGCAAAAACCTGTTTGATTTTTTTAAAAAATATATATTTTATTGATTTTTTTACAGAGAGGAAGGAAGAGGGATAGAGAGTTAGAAACATCGATAAGAGAGAAATATCGATCAGCTGCCTCCCGCACACCCCCTACTGGGGATGTGCCCGCAACCCAGGTATATGCCTTTGACCGGAATCAAACCCGGGACCCTTCAGTCCCCAGGCCGACGCTCTATCCACTGAGCCAAACCGGTTACAGCCCCTGTTTGATTTTAACTCAGCATTTCTATTTGACTCTGGAATCCATACCTACTCCCAACTTTTTTTTCCCTATTTGTTTATAAACCTAAGGAACTAGAATTTTGTGGAAAAACTTTGTACAAAAATACTGATCAGGAGGTTTCCTGCAGGAAAATATCACCTACAAAATGGTTAACTTCCACTTTCCATTATGAAATAGTTGAATACCACAGATAATTAGCTAAAGAAAACGCTTGTCCACACACACAAAGAACGAGGACCTCCAAATTTAACTTCCAAGTTGAGCTTTCTGAATCCACTTCCTCTGCCAAGAGTTATAATTTGTTACTTACACATTCCAAAGCTAAGCAGTGCTTTTCCCATTTGCGCAAAACATGGTGCGCACATTTTATGTTCTATAAATAAAAGTGCATATTAGATTTTGAAAGAAAATTTCTCCCGGGGAGTGAGGGGCGGAGGTTGCTCTGCCAAGAGGATTTAGAACCAGAGATGTCAGAAGTATGGGTGCTGATAACGTTATGACGAGACTAACTTTTGAGCTTATCTTGTGAAATTAGCTTCATTGCCTATTTACAAAACACACCGCCTTTATTAAAACACCAATGTTTATTGAACACTTACTATAACCAAGTCCAAGGAAACAGTAATAAAGTGCAGTCCTGTAGAACCAAGAGGGAGGGGCATCCAGGCTAAGGGAAAAGCATTCCCACTGGCATGAAGCGTGGTCAGGGAACTGCCCTGAAATGTCACTGTTTCTAAAAACTTAGGACAGGAAGTTTGGACTGGAGCAAGATTTTTGTTAAAGCAAGTTCATTAGAGCAAACTTTTACAGAAACTCTAAGCCTCAGCTCGAGCCTAGCTCCTTGGGGAAGTCTTGGCTCACATATGCATGTCCTCTGAGCTCCTAGATACCCTGTGTTTGTATCTTTCACAGCACAAATCCTTCTGCATTATAATTGTTGGGCTCTTTCTTTCCACCAAACTATGAGCTCCCAAGGGCATGGATTACATTCCCTGGGGGCTGTCAGTGCAAGATGCAGTTAAGTTGATGTGAATGAAAATTGAAGTGGCCACTGAGAACAGATGATTCTTTCAAGAGCGTGGTTTACACGAGGCAGGATTACATTGCAATGTGGAATGTGCTATGACAAAGATGTGCAGAATGCCAGAGAGCAGATCAGAGGCACCCTTCACTCAGTATGGTAGGAGGTTTAATGTCCTCATTCTCAGTATATGGTTGTAATATCTGCCACAGTAGAAGCCAGCTCTTCAGTAAACTAGTACTAGGCAAAAATGAAAAATTTTTTTAGAAATACACAAAGGCTAAGCTTATATATAATAAGATCAGGATTTAAAACCCTATGTAACCTCTTTTTTTAAAATATTTTTTTTATTGATTTTACAGAAAGGGAGAGGGTTAGAGAAATAAACATCAATGAGGGAGAAACTTCAATCCGATGCCTCTTGCACGTCTTCTACTAAGGATCAAGCCCATAACCAGGTATGTGCCCTGATTGGGAATCAAACCGTGACCTCCAGGTTCATGGGCCGATGCTCAACCACTGGGCCACACTGGCTGGGCTATTTAATCTCTTTTAATCCTTTAGATTTGGGCTCAAGCATTACTTCCATGGGGAAACATTCCTTGCCCTGCCCAACTAGGTCCCACCTCCTCCTTCAGTCCCATCCCAACATGATGTGCATGGATCCCCAAAAGCTCCCAGCATAGCATTTATCGTGGTTACAATTGCACATGTGTTCACAATTCTTTGATTGATGACCATAAGCTTCACAGGGCAGGGACATTGTTCAGTTCACTATTGTATTCCTATCATCTAGCAGAGGTGCTGGCACAGCCAAGTGCTTAAGAAATATCTGTCCAGCCCTAACCGGTTTGGCTCAGTGGATAGAGTGTCGACCTGCGGACTGAAGGGTCCCAGGTTCGATTCCGGTCAAGGGCATGTACCTTGGTTGTGGGCACATCCCCAGTGGAGGGTGTGCAGGAGGCAGCTGATCGATGTTTCTCTCTCATCGATGTTTCTAACTCTCTATCCCTCTCCCTTTCTCTCTGTAAAAAATCAATAAAATATATTTTAAAAAAAAGAAATATCTGTCCAATGAATAATTGAGGTAACCAGTCCATGCAAATCAGCACATGTATGCCATAGGAGCCAAAGAATTCCATACAGCCTATAGGATTTCAAGGGAGAAGGGGAAAAATGGTTAATAGGACAATTCACTTAATCACAAAACTAAATAATGATAAATTAATCACAACATATTGACACCTTAATTTATAAAAACTTACTTGTGTTTAGAAATATAAAGGCTAATCATATATATATACTTAGAATGAAAAATGATGGCTTAATTTTTTCATATTAACAAATAGCCTTCACTTTTCCAAAATGTTTTCTAAAACTTATGCAATGAAAGCACTTTTTATATAAGACAACCTACACTATAGGAAATTATTCTAATTCCTCTATGCTGAGATCACACAAGGTGTCTTTTTAAAGAGAGATTTCCACCTCCAGGGAAAGGAGAGCATAAAGAGAGATTTCCACCTCCATTTCAGCACGAGCATAATCTAGTTTACTGTACTGAGCTACTTAACATTTATTCTAATAAGGGACACACAGGTTACATATGGATAATCTGATCACACTCCCTGACATGTTTTAACAGAAAATAAACATTTTCTTTAAATAGCTAGCAATCCCCCCAATAACCAGTGAGCAAGGAGGGAGCTAATGGCCTGCCTGCGAAAACTGCTGAGCGACTGATAGTTTCAAGCATTCACCCTAGCCTTTAAAATCAATTAATCATTCCTTATAACTGGAACAGAATATAATTAATTATGTTAACTTGGCTAGTTCAAGTTTAATTCCACTAAAAAATCATTATAAAAATCATTATGAATATAGGCCATCATCATGAATTATTGCTAGAATAAAAACAGTAATGAATGAATTTCTAGAATGAATTTCTAAATGAATCTTATTCACATTTTTTAAAAACCTTTGTAATATAAACACTGGGAGAGAAAATAGTATACTGAATCCCCAAGTACCCATCACCCAACTTTAACAATTATCAATTCATGTCAATCTTGTTTCAACTATATTCCAACACACTCCCCAACTCCAATTCCTTCATTATTTCTAAGTAAACCCTAAATACCGTATCATTTTAAGCATTTGCATCTCTAAAAAGGGCTTTTAAAAATGTAACCATCACCACACCTAAAAATAACTGTAAAAATCCTTAAAATCATCAAACATTGTTAGTTTTCCTATTTCCCCAATGGTTTTATTTTTTATTGTTTGTTCAAATCAGGATCCAAGTAAGTCTATAAATTATATTGGTAGATATATCTCTCAAGTCTCTTTTAATGTATCTTTTTTTCTTTGTAATCCCATTGTTGAAGAAACAGGGTCACTCGTCCTGCAGTTTTCCAGTCTGGACTTTTCCTATTAAATCCCTTGTGAATTGCATCATTTAACATGTTCCTTTGTTTCCTATATTTCTATCCTATATTTCTAGTAAAGAGGTGATTAGATTCAGAGGCTTGATCAGAATCAGATTTGACTTTTGGCAGGACTGCTTCGTAAGTGGTGTATTTCCATTAGGAGGCACAAAATGTTAAGACTGCTATCTCTTTGAAGTTATTAGAAGTCACTGGTGACCATTGTCTGAATCCATTCATTGTTGGAGGATAAAATGGTGATAATCTATCACTCTTCAACTTATCAGCTAGGATATCCAAAGGTAACTATGATTTTGTGAACTATCATTAGTAACTCATGGAGTAAAATAGGAGCTTCAATCTCTTGCAGATATTATCCTTACTGATGCTAAAATTACCTCAGCTTTGGCTAGTGGGAACATCAAGGTGGCTCCTGAATCTTTTTTATTTTAATCTAATAGCTTCCTTGCTTTCTAGTGATAGTGTTTTCTAGGCTCTTCTTGGGTATTCCTTTCCCTAGATCTGGAATTAGCCTTTATCCAAAGATGTCCAAAGCTAATAAAGTCAATTAAGGAGGAGTCTTCTACTTTTGTTTCTAATAAATTCATGTGGTTGTGTACCTGTGAATTTTTAAGCATGGAACCCTCACATTTAAAAGAAAAACGTTACCTATATGACAATATGCTAATGGTGGAAGTATTCTTACATAGTAATGGAAGGAGCACAACTTGGTACATCCAGCTGGAAGACAATGTCATAATTTTTATCAATGACAGTTAAAAAACCTTTAACCCAACAATTACATTTTTAGAAATTATTAGGCTTAGGATTTCCCCTCTAGGATTGTTTAAAATAATGAACAATCTAAAAGCCCAAATGTCCAAACAACAAGGAATTGGTTAATTTTTAAATGTACAATGCATTCACAGAATGAAGTATTTAGTCATTAAAATGTAGATACCAATGTATTGTTAAACAAGAAAGGTGGATCACAAAAGTATGCATATTATGCCTTTAGCCACATGCATAGAAAAGTATATTGAAGGCTATATTCCAAAATCTTAGTGCAATGGCTGTTCTCATGTTGCCACTGCTGGTTTAGAATTTGGAATCCCTGGGTCTGTCTGCCAAGTCAAATACTACTCTTCTGCTTTCCAGTTCCATTTTGTTCTTTTCTCCAATACTCCTTGTCCTTGTTGGATTATGCTTTTTTCTTTCTCCAATTGCTATGATTATAGTGGAAATTTTAAGAAAGAGCAGAGGTTAATAAACATTTTGCTGAACCCTCCATTTTTACCTATCATCTTGTTGCTTTTTTATAGGAGAAAACACTCTGAAGAGCTTATCAGCTATAAAACATATGAATTTCTACTGAAAATAGTGCATACATGTATATATCTAAGACACACAATATAACAGTACAGAACACACTTGTATGCTAATAATACAAAGTGTTGGATACAGAAACAATAATGCAAAACTAAACTGGTAATAAATGGAAAAAGAGATTCAAATGAAAGTTGTTTTTAATCAAGAACATAAAACCAGAAATGCTGAAACTGAGCTGAGCCCTGTGATCATCTGTTTAGTTACTTAGAAATCAAACATGGTTTTATGGAAACCATAATTTCTTACAATTTTAATGACTTCTCTACAGATGAACTGTCTCTGGTAGCTGTTTAAAACTATACCCAACTTGCTTTCTAGTTTTGGGAGACCTGATCCTGTAAATCTGGATCATGAACATTCCCTCTTATACCACTGAAAATGGCTGTCCAGTTTTATAATGCTCTTGGTACAGTGACTCTCTTAGACTTTCAATTAAAGGGATTAACCAAAAAAAACCATAAATATATAACACAGGCACTCAGACAACAGTGTGGTGAGATAGCCAGAGGGAAAGGAAGGAGGGGGGGTTGATGAGGGAGACAAGGGGGGGTGGGGAATGGGGACTGAAAGAGACTTTGCCTGGGATAGTGGGCACACAATGCAGTGTGCAGGTGATGTTTTATTGAGTACACACGTAAAACCTGTATGATTTTGCAAACCAAAGTCACCCCAATAAATACAGTTTTTTTAAAGAAGAAATAACAAGAAATTAAAAGCCTTCTCAAGCACAAGCACCCACAATTGCACAGCTGCCAAGGACACTAATCCCATCCTCAGAGAAATAATAATCATTAGGTCTTAAAATGTACAGACCATACAAACAGATGTAAGGATTTAAGAGGAGTAGTTTGCTCAACTTGGAGAAATCTTCAGTTTTCACTTATCTGTGAATATGACAAAAATAAAGTTCCCAACCACAAAGTGCTGAAGATACCCCAGAAAACAAAACTGATCAGATAAAGTTTGTCTTTCCCTTAAAGAAGTCCTTTACCAAACTATATGATATTGCCTGATATTACAAGGATCACTAAGTCCAGAAACTGTAATAACTGACTTTACTGCTGATTTTGTTTGTAAGTTGTTGCCTGAATTTAGAAAACTGGAAAAAATTCTAAATAAAATCTAATCATTCAATTTTAAGTAAAAACAAATTTGCAATCATCTGAATTAATCAATATTGACAGTTTCATGAACAAACAGAACTAAACATAATATACATTTTAATGTTTCTAAATTAAAGTAACTAAAAAGTAGGGCATGTTTATTCATTTAACAAATACTACTTACTTATAACTGGCCTCAATTTTTAAAAAAAAGAAAAAGAATTGGGGGCAGGGCACCATTGTGGACTTATAATTCTTTTTCTAGATAAGACTGAAATGTCAAGTCTCTCCTTATTTGCTATGAATTTGACAAAGCAGAAAAATGAGATTCAAAAATTTTAAATATATCTACTAAACTAGGCTTTTTAAAAAATTAGGTACTTAGCAAACTTTGCAAAATATACATTGGTATAGTAGGTTCTCAAATAACATCGTTTCTTCAACATTTCACTATAACTTTGATGAGATGTTGTAGGAACTTAACTCTAGTTTATGTCAATTAACCTCTGATAAAACTGGTTTCATTATACATCATTTTGCTTTAAGTTGCAGAACCTATGGACCAAGTTAAGTGAAGACTTAATGTCAATAAGACCAGTTTCCAAAATGCCAGCTCTTCCATCAAGAACACTTTTAAACACAAATGAATAGTGACTAGCAATAATGTAAAGCAATTGAGATTATTTCAGTGTTTTAAAAATGTTCAATGTATAAATACAAAGATACCTAATTAAAATTTTTTACATGGACTCCTAACTAGAAATAAAGATATCTATACTTGTGTGGAAAGAGACAACCCTCTTTCTACTTAACAATCTCTTTCATTTAGGAGGAAGTTGCCTAGTGGGAAGCTTCTTTTGGTAGTTCTCAGAGTTCAAGAGAATGGAACCTTCAAGTTGATTTCATCAAGTCTATTTATTAATGCATTTCAAGTTTCAAAAAACCTTACATCTTTTCACAATACTTTATTTTTTGCAATTTTTAGTAAAAATTTCCAAAGTGAACAAAAAGATACTGTATAAAACACAGTGGACATTAAACTGACAGTAGTATTAGATCTTATTTGTCTTGATCCTTTTGTTTTACCACATCTTGATCTGCCGTGGAGAGTTCAGTGCATGTATCTCTTTTCAGAAAACATTTAACTTAGACTCAAAATAAAACAGGGCAGTGTATACCTGCCAAAACCTCACCACAGGATAACATTACAAGCAAAAAATGTACATGTTCCAAAGTCTACCACACTCAAGAAGTTACTAAGAACCTTTGCAGAATAAAAGTCACCATTTTAGAAATGCAAACCCACTTCCAACCTTTGCACAGTCCAAAAACAAAGGCATTTAAATGATTTAAAAGCAATTACATACATATCTACCTACTTGTTTGTTTAGAATTATTTATAGTCTATCTGGGGTTTCATGTACAAAATTTGTCTCTAAATCATGTACAAAAGGCTGTATTTTGAAAAAAGTCACCACGTACTGTACAAGTTTACAAGGAAGAGATCCCATTATTTTCTCTAGCATTTTTGGCCTTGCTGGCTTGCGTCACATTATGAGAATGATTGTGTAAACCTTATACTCTTAAGAAAAAAAGGAAAAAAAGAAGCCAAAACACAAATTTTTTCAACTTTCCCTAAATTTGCCTCCTACATGAAGCCAGGGAAATCATAGCTATTTATGTCTAATTTAAGTGATGTAGTTGGAAAACAGAAGCAATAAATATGTCACAAGCTTAAAATATTCTTGTAATGCCCCCTTCCATTTCTGCATAGCAATAAGCCTGTTAATACATTAAATGCTTTTGCTTTCTTTCTTTAAAAAGCCAATTATTTACATCTGTTTAAAAAATAATTTTTGAATGGGACATTGTGCTGTTTCACCTCCATTGCTGTTAAAGTATTTTACGGGGGAAAAAAATGTCAGAAGGCCTATCTACAATTTACTAGTTGAGCAAATCACTCTTCTTTAGTGGTTACCAATGGTCAGTGATGATATACAGAAAAAACTGTTCAAATATTTTGATAAAAGACACAGCTTTTCTTTTCCATATCAGACAAAAATCAAAAGCATAATTAGCATACTTTAGATGTATGGAAACACAAATAAGAGGTTACAAAAAGAATCATTTCATTGGCATAATTTCTACTGAAACATGAATAAAATGTCACCTATTAATTCAAAAATGGAATTGAATTAGAAAGTTTAAAATAAGCAGAAATCAGACACTCACATAAAGAATTACTCTGAAGTAGTATGCTGCATATGTCCAGTTTGCACAACACAACTGTGTTCTTCAGCATAGTCACTCATGTGCTCTTAGCAGCCATTTGATAAAGACAAAATGAATATCAGAACCAACTCCATCATAAGAAAAGGGTAAATTGATTCTCATTTCAAAACTACCTGTGTAAAGCATTACAGAATCCTGGACCACTGAATACCACCATTCTCTGTTATCCTGAGTATGTCAATTAAACAGTAATTTTTCATTAAGAGCAGAAAAATTTTATAATACAAAGAAACATCCATATTGCAATTTCTGTTTACAATTGCACACAGAAGTACAGTGTACGTAAGAAATACATGTCTGATATAACAAGGTATGTACATTGGCAAGTGATGTCTCCAATGTTGAGGTGGTCGAGCCTCCTAGCCTTGACTGGCAGTTGAAAAATATATATATATATATATTTCAATTTGTGATAAAAGTTTATAGAGAGCCAAGTTTGCCTGCATGTGAAGAAAATGCAGCAACGAAGAACAGGGAACACAGGGCACACAATAATATTCTAAGATTTTGTGCCATTAGGTTAAAAATATCTGTCCATAAGAAAACTGGGTTCCTTTTCCACCCCCCACCCCCAAATTGGAATTTTCAGGCTTTAAAATTTAAGTAATTCCACCTGGTCTGAGGACATGATCTCTTGCCATTTTTTTCTTCGACTGTTATTTGTGAGGGTTTAGTTTGGGGATGACTTAATAGGTGTCTCTTTGGAGTGAAGTTTCCCATTGTAGGCACTAGGAAGAACCAAGGCAAAAGCTGCAGTTAACGTCTCATGTGTCCCATTTGATAACTCTCCCGGGGCCTCTGACGCGGGGGTTGTTGAATGGGCTGTGGAGGTCTCCTCCTCTTTAAAGTGCCTGCAAGTCACAAACAAAAGTAAGATAGATTTACTGTGAGCTTTATACTCTTTAAAAAGAAAGCTGCCATATCAATAAGAAAGGCTCTAGACTGGTACTATCCAATAGAAATATAATATAAGCCATATATGTAATTTTTAAATTTCAGTAGCTATAATAAAAAGTAAAAAATAAATACATTGAGTATTTTTTATTCTACTGAATCCAATATAGCCAAAATATTAACATTTCAAGACATGATCGAGCCCTGGCTAGTTTGGCTCAGTGGATAGAGTGTCAGCCTGCGGACTCAAGGGTCCCAGGTTCGGTTCCGGTCAAGGGCATGTACCTTGGTTGCGGGCACATCCCCAGTGGGGAGTGTGCAGGAGGCAGCTGATCGATGTTTCTAACTCTCTATCCCTCTCCCTTCCTCTCTGTAAAAAATCAATAAAATATATTTAAAAAAGAAAGACCTGATCGATAAAATAATGAAATATTTCATTTTTTGTATACTAAGCCTTCAAAGTCTGATATGTCTTCTATATTTACAACACATCTCAATTGAGACTAGCCATGCTCAACAACCACAACTTTATAATAGACTAATGTGATTTCTGAGGACATGATTCATGACAAAGAAGTTACTGAGTGTCTTTGAGCAAATGACTTAACCTCTCTGCAACTCTAATGCCTTGTCTGTAAAAACAGAGAAAATATCGAACTCATATAGGCTATATGTGAGGATGATATGATAGTGAATATAAAAATGCTTAACACTTTTTGTGAGGGTTCAGTAAATGGTGGAAAGCGTTTTGTGGGGGTTTTTAAGTTTTAAAGATAGAATTTGCTTAAAGTGAAATTAAGTACAAGAATTTTTCCAATAAATGATTATAATTGGAACTAAATTATAATTCGTAACTCATCTAAAAAGTGTTATGAGGTCCTTAGAAGTGCCTAAGAAACTGACAAAAATTCCAGAGGGCTAAACATTGTAAATTTATGAAAAGCAATGCTATAAAAATCAAATTTCCCCTGGTTCCCACCAAGATACTATCCCAGCATGAATACTGAGCTCTCTTGCCCTAAGGTAGGTAAATGCAGGAAAACAACTAAGGGAACATGGAGAACATTGTATGAAACCCCCTGTTTTAATCTGCTTTCTGTAGGGTAGTGAGTTGGCCTGAGGCAAGAGGAGTCAAGAGGAGTCTGTGGGAGGGAGAAGAGGCAACTGCTGTGCTTTAGCTCTGGTTCTCCTCTGGCATTGTCTTGGGACAATGTCTACCCAAAACCAACAGTGAACAGAGTGCTGGTCCAGGAGTCCGGAGGGCAGCATAAAAGTCACCAATACCTTGGGGAAGGTAAGGGAGCAATATATACGAACTAAATAACCTGGAGCAGTTGCTCCCTACCCTTTTCTTCTGTAAATCCCTGGAACTCATCTAAATCCTTCCTGAGGGGAAGGGTGAAGACCAAACCTTAGGAATTATTTTCAGAGATGAAGAATGGTCATTAAGTGACTAAAAGCCTCCACCCTAAGACTCTTCCACGGACTGTATTTCCCCATAAGCATCATCCCTAGGGAAAATAAGCATATGTGCCAGAAAATCGCTGATAAACATGAACATTAAAAACAATAACAGAAGCTTAGCTATTAAAACACAAGGACCAATAATCTAAAACAAAAATAAAAAATTTTAGAATATGAAAAGAAAACAAAAATTAAGAAAATAAGTGAATAAGTACCAAGCAAAAACAAAACTTTCTAAGGTCTAAATGTTTTTAGACACTCTGGGTAGATTAACATTAAACTGTCCGCCATTAGCTAGATTGGACTGATTAAAATAAAATAAAATAAAATAAAATAAAATAAAATAAAACAACACTTAAAAATCAAGTAAATAATGCATCTAGTAATCCCATTCTCAAGGAGAAAGTGCTATAAAATCAGTTACTAAAGACTCATTCATAATTCAATTCTTCCTGCTGAATTGTTCTGTTATAAAAATACATACCTTGCTCAAATTGTCTTACCTGGAAGAGGTTTAGGAGGAGGCAACTTTGGATTACTACTTGGAGTATGAACACTGCATATCTTAATAAATCCAGCCATTAACATGATCAGGGCAATTCCCATAAGCAATACTGCCCACCAATTATCCTAGAAATAAATAGATTTTCAATTTTAGAATATTTATCTATACATATAAAAGCCTAAGTGACCATCCAACCGTTCTACCATCCAACGGTAGCTATGATGTGCAATGACCACCAGGGGGCAGATGCTCCGACCGGTAGCTATGACATGCACTAACCACCAGGGGGTAGACGCTCAACACAGGAGCTGCCAAGCTGCGGTGACTTGGCAGCTGCGATTCTCGGGTGACACACCCCAAAACCAGAGAGGAGGGAGCCCAATTTCAGGGTATGTCACCCAAGAACCACCCTCTTGCAATCTGGGACCCCTTGGGGAATGTCGGAGAGTTGGTTTCGGCCCAATCCCCACAGGCCAGGCCGAGGGACCCTACCGGTGCACAAATCCATGCCCCAGGCCTCTTGTATTATATAAAATACAGAATAGAATATATTACACTTTAATTTTTAAAGAACATTTGTTGGCTGGAAGTTATATAGATATCATATATGAGCACATACATATTAATTTTTTAAGTATAAAAAAAGTATAAAGGAGAAAACAAAAATTACCCATAACTTCACTTCCTAAAGGAAATCACTCAATCCTATTTTCCTATCAGTCTTTTTTCCATATAGCTATGTCATACACGTGGATAAACACAAAACTGGGGTCATCCTGGATATAGGTTATACTGTATTTTTCTATTCTGGTTTAAATATTTCCCCTTTTTTGGTCTACTACTCATATAGACTATGCTATGTTTGCTTTTATATGCTCCACTGACTTGAAGGTATATTACTTTAAATTCTACTACTGCACAGATTTTTATACTCTTTCCATTTTTTTCTACTCGTCAAAGTTAAGACTAAAGTTTTACCTTTTTTGAGGCTCCCTTTTCTTATTACTCTACTTCTTTTGCAATTTGAGACCCAGTCTACTGTTGTAAAATTATTTTAATATATCTTAATTTTCATTCTATTATGCATATATATCATAGTGTCTGTTATATACACTGAGTGGCCAGATTATTATGACCACCTGACGGTTGTAGGCAAATTAGCTATAATTTCACGCTGAAGTTGCTAGCGGGCCAGACCATTATAAATAGGGAAGCGGTTGTTTACCATGACAATAGAAGTGATTTTTTTTCTGAAGATATGGGTAAACAACGCGATTTAACAGCCTTTGAATGTGGGATATATTTGATCGTGAATGGCCAGATTATTATGACCACCCATCAGTACTTCGTTGGGCCACCTTTTGCCTTCAATACTGCAGCAATTCTTCTTGGCATTGACTCCACGAGATGTTGAAAGGTGATGCGAGGAATCTGTCCAGTTCTGTGAGATTTGATGGTTGTGGAACCAGCTGCCTGATGGCTCGTTTAACTTCGTCCCGCAAATGCTCAATTGGATTGAGATCTGGTGATTGTGGGGGCCACCTAAGCAAGGTAAAGTCTCCCTCATGTTCTTGAAACCACTCCTGCACAATACGAGCACCATGGCATGGCACATTGTCTTGTTGAAAGAAGCCATCTCCACTGGGATAAGCCATCAACATGATAGAATGAACTTGATCAGCAACGATACTTATATGTTGTGCTATTCAGACGTTGTTCCACATGAATTAAAGGGCCCAAATCATGCCAGGAAAACATGCCCCAAACCATAACACTGCCCCCACCAGCTTGAAGGGTTGTACTCATGCATGTGGGGTGCATGCTTTCATGCTGTTTCCGCCAAATTCTCACTCTGCCATCTGCATGATACAACTAGAAACATGATTCATCAAACCACATGACTTTTTTTCCAATGCTCAACTGTTCAATCCTTGTGTTCCTATGCGAATTGGAGATGTTTTATCTTGGTAACTGCAGACAGCAAAGGTGTTCTAACAGGCCTTCGGCTTCCATATCCCATACCAGTGTATGGTTAATTTGCCTACAAACGTCAGGTGGTCATAATAATCTGGCCACTCACGTTCAAATATATCCCACGTTCAAAGGCTGTTAAATGGCATTGTTTACCCATATCTTCAGAAAAAAATCACTTCTACTGTCGTGGAAAACAACCTGCTTCCCTATTTATAATGGTCTGGCCCTCTAGCAACTTCAGCATGAAATTATAGCTAACTTGCCTACAGACGTCAGGTGGTCATAATAATCTGGCCACTCAGTATATATAAATTTATCTAAAGGTTAATGGTCTTTTTAATATGAAAAGTGGAGGATGTACATATTCTAGAATCAGGCAAACTTTATTCAGTCTAAAAAGGGCCTAAAAATTTTACTTCTAATTTAAATCATATTAAACAAGTCAATTAGCTACACAAAGTAATAACCTTCAACGTTTGAAATAATTTATAGGAAAGTTACTGTTTCCATTCTTAATAAATTATAAGTCTATTTTGTAATTCAAAATATTCAGATTTTAACATAGCATGTACAAAATAGTCACAACTTTAAAACTATGAACTTTCACATTGGCTTAACACAGACTGTTATAATACATATATAGCCATTGCTAATTATTACTAATTAGAGGCCTGGTGCATGAAAATTCATGCACTGAAGGGGGGTCCCTAGATCCGGCCTGCCCCCTCTCACAGTCTGGGAGCCCTCAGGGGCAGGAGGCGACCCAGCGATCAGGGGAAGGCAACGCTCCCATCACACCTCTGCTGCTGCCACTGCCGGCAGCACAAGCCTCGGGTGGCCCTGGGCAGCTGGGCAGCCAACATCCGAGGCTTGCGTGCGCCTCGGGCGGCCCTGGTTACCTGAGCCTCGGGTGGTCCTGGGTAGCTGGGCAGCTGACATCTAAGGCTTGCCTGCACCTTGGGCGTCGGCTGGGCAGCCACCATCCGAGGCTTGCCTGCGGCTCAGGCCGGCCCTGGGCGGTTGGGGGGCTGGGGGGCTGGGGGGCTGAGGGTGGGTCCAGCCACACCGTGCGCCCGACCCCCTCCTGCTGGGCTGAAAGGACTGTGGGACTCCGGCGGTAGGCACAAGGAATGGCGGGTGGGTCTGGCCGCATCATGTGCCTGCCATCCCCCCGGCAGGGCTAAAAGGACTGGGCGCCGCCATCTTGTGGCTATGGGCGTCGCCATCTTTGTGACAGTGTGACGGTCAATTTGCATATTCCCTCTTTATTAGACAGGATAAAAATCTCATTTAAGAAGATTTTTTTTTCTGATCTGGGGTCTTACAAACAGCCTATTTCTTTATCCATCAGTAACAATGTAATTAAAGTAATAGAAACGAAAACAACAATGCATGCTGTCGCAAAATACCCAGGTCACTTTTCTGTATGTGAAAAGCCTTTCCTATATTTACATATTTTTAATTTGTTTAATTTTGAAGGAATCTCTAACTTATTGAAAAGTTGTAAGTATAACACAAAGAACTTTTTAAAAACTGGAACCATCTAAGAGAACATTGCTAGCATGATGCCGTTATACCTAAACATTTTAGTATATAGTTTCTACAATATTAGGGTGTTTTCCTAGATAACCACAACACAATCATCAATCAGGAAATTAGCAGAGATACATTACTACCACTTAAACCTCAGACCCAACTCAAGTTTCACCATCTGTCCTAATGCCATCCAATTCAGAATTACATGTTGCATTTAATCTCCTGCAATCTAGAAAAATCCCAGTCTTTCCTTGGTTTATATAATCTTGACACTTTGGAAGAGTATAGGCTAGTTATTTTGTATCAAAATGTCCTTCAATTTGGATTTCTCAGATGTTTCCTTATTATTAGATTCAGGTCATACACCTTTGGTAAGAATATCACAGAAGTGATGCTGTGTTCTTCTTACTGCATCCTATCAGCTGATACATGATTTTAATCTCATTATTAGTGATGTTAACTTGATCAGTTGACTGAAGTGTTGTCTGGCAACTATCATAAAAACACTCTTTTATAGTCACTGAGTATTTTGTAGGAACATAATTTGGAACTATGTAAATATCCTGTTCATCAAACTTTTAACTTATTCACTTAATTATTCCCTCATGCTTCCCTATTTTACACAATTTGTTATAATCCATTACTATGATTATTGTGTCTTTTGAATATGCCCCACAACTCTTTGGGCACTTTATTTTCTGACACAAAGCAAAAGTTCTAGGTTCATCTTGTTATTTCCCTGCCCCAGCCCTGGAATCAGCCATTTCTCTACCTCGCCCTGGTTCCTTTTAGAACTGCCCCTCCTATGCAGACATCCTCCCCAAAGCATTTGTACTCTTATCCCAAGCTGCTGCCCCTTAACAGGGCACCCTTCTCACCCTGCTTGGCCTCTAACACCCCATCCCATAGTGGTCTTCTTCCCCATCCATCACTGCCCCACTCTGGTCAGGCTCCAACACCCTACTCTGTGCCACTGTAGCTCCCCCATCTGGTATGAATGCCTGCCTTGCCTGGCCTCACCTAATGGCTTTAGAAATGAACTGTTCAAGAAAAGAGAGCCTTAATGCTGAAAGACTTAGTTTTTTAAGAGAAGCTACAAATCTAAATTTTTATGTGAAATCTATTTTTAAATGCCAGCAACTCAAATTTTCTAAAAACAATATATACACCATTCAAGACATGTTTACACAGCTGAATCTGGCTTGGAAACCATAGTTTACAATCCACTTTTCTGAGCCATTTCTTGTATCCTACTGAGAATGCCAGATAGTTTTTTTGGGTTTCTATAGAAAATAATTTTCAGCGAACTGTTCTCCCTATGAATCTTTAGGATGATATTCTCTTTCCCTTATTATATAAATTTTCTATAGTTTCCTGTTAGGTTTTTTTTTTTTTTGCATTATTCATCCTCAAATAATAAATCCACTCTTTATCAGAAGTGAGGCCTGCCCTCAGCCTATCATGTGCTGACTGAGTTCTCTCTTCACTCTGCCTACTGTCACATGAAGAACTATAAGCACAGCTTCTGCCCTGTTCCTACCATCCAGAAGCCTTTAAAGTATGCTCTTTAATGAAGCAGGACTTTCTTCTACCTCCACTGTCTAGAATTCTGACACCCTGATCTAGTAAAATACATAAAGATCCAAAATCACCAGTGTGTATGTGCTCTTCCTTCTCTACACCAGTGATTCTCAACCATGGCTGCACATTAGAATCACCTGGAAAGTTTTTAAACCTCAGATACCAGACCAAATCCCAGACCTAAATGGAGTAGGGAAGAGATTCTAACATCAGTCATTTTGTTACAGCTGCCCAGATGATTCCATTAAACTGAGAGCTACTGGTCTCTACCAGGGGTCAGCTAACTTTTTCTATAATGTTTCCCATCTGGAGATTCAATCAACCACAGATAGAAACAGTATTATTTTCAATCCACAGATTCAGAAGGCCAACTATATGCACTCTTCTGTGTCACCTATATAATAAAGAGGTAATATGCAAATTGGTCCTAACAGCATCACAATAACGACCAATTTGCATATTAACAGGCCAGCAGGAGGCTGCGCATGCAGCAGGGGGCTTTCTGTGCCCGGGAACCCGCAGCGGCGGGAGTCAGGCCTGGGTCCATCACCAGTTAGAAGGCATCTCAGGGTGAGGACCATCACCTCAGCCAGAACTCAAGATGGTCACCTGGCCTGGCCCCTCCTCAGAGGCAGCCCTTATCCTCCATGTTCACTGCAGAGGACAGACAGGGATGCCTAAGAGGCTGGGGCCATGGTGCCCCATCCCTACCCAGCCCCCCGGCCTCCTTCACATGTGGCCCCCACGGAAGGGTATGTATAAGAGCCCTTCCCTGCTACTTCTCACCACTGTCTCACACAGACATATTGGCTTTCAAAGTTGCCCTACTTACTTCCTCTCACCCCCTTCCAGGGCCTCTGCTCTGGATGGGGCCTTTGGAATCCAGGGATTTGGGGTTTTACAACAAAGCTGGGTTGGGAAAGGGTAAACAGCATCAAAGATGGTTGATATGGCCACCCACCTCTGCTTCAGCTTGACCAATTAGTTCAGCCTCAGAACGTGGCACTCAGAGGGGATCCCTACTTCCCCAGCAATGGCTCTAGGGTCTTAGCCCCATTGCCAACCTCCTCTCCCCCTTGGCCCTCCCCACAGCTGGTGCTTGCTGCAGCTCCATGTGCCTTACTTAACCACCCCTTTCCTTCCTGTTCCTACAAAGGAGGATGCATCTTTGTATGTTATATTCATATAAACTTTGTAATGTTTTGGGGGGAAAAAAACAAAAAACAAAAAAAAGAAATTGACCAAGAGAATGCCGCAGTCAACATCCAGAGTCCGGCTCAGGAGAACGGAGAGAAGGGAGAATTCCATAAGTTGGCCGATGCCAAGATATTTCTGAGTGACTGCCTGGCATGTGACAGCAGAGGAAGGAGTCCAAGTATCTCAGCAGAACACCAAGGACTTCTTCCATGTTCTGAACCTTTGCTTTGGTTTTCAGAATTCCCTGCTCCCCATCTGTTGGCTCCCTCCCTCTGAGGCGTGTTGTCATCGTCACATTGGTGCAACTGGAATATTGTATCTAGAGAGGATTGCCCCAATGTACGTATCCTTTTATCCTACGATGAAAAAATCCCAAAGAATAAGAATGGAGACAGACTACTGTCCTTTAGGCTTAAAAAAACCCCGGAAGTGTCCTGCAAAGAGCTGAAACTTGGTTTTGTCCACGTGCCTCAGAGAGATTGGATGAGGAAATGGCCCGGTTTGGCCCTGACTTTACCCACTTATGTTACTCTTGAAGGTGCCTTTGCCACAATGTGAATAAACTGTCATCTTTTGGAATAGGGGCTCATACGAAAGTCTGCATTCCCAACTTTTCTTGAAAACAGATCTATGTTCTGCAGCTGTGGCCACCGTCCTGAGACCAGGTCCTGTCGCTGGGAATCAGGGGCACTGGAATGAAGGCCCTCCCTCCCCCGTGCCCTTTTACATTCAGGGATTGAGCTGAACTCACTTTGGGGGAGGCCTGGCAAGGGTGACAGGTGTCACAGATAGGAGGATAGAGAATGGAGAGGCGGACACCATGCTCGGTCCTACCCTGGGTGGGGTCAGGCAGACGAAGGCCAGCCAGCCCGCCCCACAATTGGGTGAGATAGAGTCCTCTGTGTCCACCTCTCACCCCATGGGCCCAGCCATTCCCCTCAGCTTCGGGCAGCCCTCTGTGTTCCATGACAGCACGCTCTGCCCTCACATGCTGCTCGCCCTAAATAAGAAGAGAGCACTTGGCCCACAGACAACTACACAAAAAGATAGGGCTCACAGTTGTCGAGTGCAGTGGCGGTGGCTGGAGCCTCTCCTGCCTCCATGGCAGCGCTAAGGAACAGCGAGCTCCGTGGTAAGGAGCAGCAAGTAGATGGGCAGTAAGGAATGAGGGGTCCCGGACTGCAAGAAGGATTTCCAACTGTTGGCTTAGGCCCTTTGGCTTAGGACTGTGAGAGGGTACAGGCTGGGCTCAGGGACAGCCCCTCCCCCCACCCAGTGCATGAATTACGTGCACCAGGCCTCTAGTTTTAAATAAGGAGCTTGAGCATCCCCAAACCTTGGTATCTGTTGGGGGTCCTGGAACCAATCCCCCATGGACAATGAGGGATGACCGTATTTACAATGAGGGATGACCGTATTTACAAAAACAGGGAGCAGATCAGATATCACCCCTGTTCTACAGCCACATACAATACATTAGTTAAATGGCTACCATTCAACACTACTAGCACCTCAGTTCTATCTTTCTATCCTACTAGTTGCCTGAGAGTTTTGGGGGCAGCCATGAGTACCTAATTGGCTGTAGAAAGAAAAGTCCTATGATTGGGAAGAGCTGCTCAAATAATCAGCACCCACATGGTAAAGAAATGGTTCCCATCCCTTAGTAGATCTAAGAATTATCACATATGTTTATTAACATATTAGAGGCCCATTGCACGAAGATTCGTGCAATAGGCCTTCTTTCCCTGGCTGCCAGCACCAGTTTTCCTCTGGCACCCGGGACCCAGACCTTCACTCTGGCCACCACCTTACATCTCCGCTCTGGACACAGTCTTCGCTGCGGCTGGAGTCTTCGGTCTCCGGCCAGAGCTACTCCTGTAGCTCCTTCTGCCCCCCACCCTCTCCCTCATAGCTTGATCACTGCTTCGCCTACAGGTTCCTGGGTCCCAGGGGCCCGCCTTGCCTGCGGCCTGGCTTTCTGATCACGATCACGGGCGGCAGGCAAGGTGGCTCCTGGGTCCCGGGGGGCCGCCTTGCCTGCAGCTCAGCTTTCCAATCACGATCATGATCATGGGCAGCAGGCAAGGCGGCTCCTGGGTCCCGGGGGGCCGCCTTGCCTGCGGCCTGGCTTTCCAGCAGCTCCTGGAGTCGCACATGGGGGCCTGGATGGTGGCTCCCGGTGTCCCGCCCTGCCTGTAGTATGCAAATTAGCTGCCATCTTTGTTGGCGGTTAATTTGCATATCGCGATGATCAGCCAATGACGATGGTAGCGAAGGTACGGTTAATTACTATGTTTGTCTATTATTAGATAGGACTAGAGGCCCAGTATACAAAGTCATGCACAGGTGGGGTCCAGTCAGCCCACCTCGATTGGGGCCAATCAGGACGGGCCGGCAGGGGGTGGGGAGCCCGCAGGCCTGCGGCCCCTCCTCCCAGCCGGCCCCGCCCCCTGGTCAAACTCCCAGTCGAAGGGGACAATTTGCATATTAGCCTTTTATTATATAGGATAAGATTACTGGGGTGGGAGTGGCCAGGGAGAGGTCAATGGGGTGAAAAGGAAACTCATGTAATACTTTTAACAAGAATTTAAATGAAAAAAAAAATAAGATTATTGAGCCACAACCCTACAAATCCCAATTCAGCTGTTCTGGTTGGTGGAGGGCCTAACCAACAACATTTTAAACAAGCACACTAGTGATTAGGATGTAGATCAGTGTAGATACACTGGTATTGTGGTACAGGACCATTCTGAACAGTGCAAGTTTAGCATCCCTGGTCCTCATCCATCAAATCCTAGTAGAACCCCTCAGTTACTTTTTTTTTTTAAATGTTTTTATTGGTTTGAGAGAGAGAGAGAGAGAGAGAGAGAGAGAGAGACATTGATGAGAGAGAACCATTGATCGGCTGCCTCCTGCACACCCCCTACCAGGGGCATGTGCCCTGATTGGGAATCAAACTGGCAACCTCTCGGTGCATGGGATGATGTCCAATCAACTGAGATCAGCCAGGGCGTCCTCTCAGTTACTTTGACAATTATGTACATTTCCAAATATTCTCTGGGAGGCAGTATCACCACTAATGTGAACCAATCCATAGGCATAAAGGGAAAAGGGTCTTCCCACTATTTTCAGGCTGATGAGCTATTTCTGTAATGGAAGATGCACTTCTATTCCTAATGTTCATTTTATTCTCTAACACATTTTCATCCTTCCAGTCTTCGCTGCTCAAAACCTCTTCTACCTGGTCATCAGTATTACAACTACCTAAAAAAATGGAATTGACTATGTCACTCCTCTATGTAAAACCCTTATTTAAAATCTTCCCACCAATGTTCTCCAAAATAGACCAAGTGGGAGAAAGAAAGAAAAAAAAAAAAAACTTGAGTGCGCGCGCACACACACACACACACACACACATATATATAAATTCCATTTGTTTTTTTTTAATAAATATTCTTATAATGGTATAAATAGTTTCTGAAGAATATACAAGAAACACATTTTGAGAAGATTGGGCTCCAGAATAAAAAGAAGGCATTCTTTTCAATATATTACGTTGTCAATTAAAAAAAAAAAGCCAGGCCGGAGTGGTTCAGTGGTTCAGCATCAACCTATGAATCAGAAGGTCACAGTTCAATTCCTGGTCAGGGCACATGCCTAGGTTGCCAGTTTGGTCCCAGTGGGAGGGCGTGCAGGAGGCTGATCGTTGATTCTCTCTCATCATTGACGTTTCTGTCTCTCCCTCTCCCTTCCTCTTTGAAATCAATAAAAATAAGTATTTCTTAAAAAGTCTTTTAAAAAATGACACTTTTCAAAAGGAAAAAAGGAGAAGAAAAATTTTTCCTTACAAAAATTCATAGTTTTGTGACTTTTTCAGGGACTCCCTCTTCATAAAACATCAATCTGTGCCCTTCTACTTCTACTAGTCCTTAAGAACTTAGCTTTGGCATCACCTCTTTAAAGAGATCTTCCCCAAATAGTTTCTCCTATTTTCTATTAAAACATCATAAAGAACTGGAAATACATTTCAATGTGCATGCTTGTCTTCTCTACCCCAAACTAGACTGTGAGCTCCTTCAATTTATACACTATAAACTCAGTACCTAGCGCACAAAAAAGTATGTGCTGAATTAGGTATTACAGCTGAGTCATTATTCCAAATACTCACTTTTTTGAAACACTACTAATAGCTTAGTTATTATTTCTACAAAGTCCACAAAAATTGTGGTTTTGATAGCTCTGATGCTAGCTTTTCAGTACCTATATAGAGTCTTTAAAAAAAGACGCAAGAAATATGGCAGTAAGAGAATTAGACTGGAGACATGCCTAGATTTAATAATAGTTATAGTAACTTTGTAGAAAACAAAAGTCAAAAGGACCTGCTCTCAGTTCAGATCAACTGATACTTACTAAAACGTGGCACCCAGGTTTTTGAGAACTTCTATAGTTCCTTCTAGCAGTGTTCTTGGCCTTCCTCCAATTTTTTTAGGTAACTATACATCTCAAAAACACAAAGCTTGAAATATTTTAATGACAATGATAGCTTTTCAGAGTTTAATATCTAGGAAAATGGAACATCCTGGATAGACGATAGCAAGAAAAACTAAACAAAA
>NW_005871071.1:451911-456810 GCF_000147115.1 Myotis lucifugus | reverse complement strand
CCTCCCCCCGGCCGGCCGCCCGATCGGCCCTGATTGGGCCAGCCAGCCAACCTCCCGCAGTCCCTCTCCCCATACTGGGCGAGATGGGCTAATCGGCCCCAATCACTGGCCAGACCAAGGGACCCCACCTGTGCACAAATTCGTGCACCGGGCCGCTAGTAATAAATAAAATTAAAAAAGAATTATCAGAGTGTCTTAAATGCTAAATCATAGTCTTCTCTTTTACATATAGTACTATAAAAATAGGGGAAGGAATACCAATCTGGTTAATAAATGTAAAATATGTGTTCTATCTCAAAAGAAAAGATCACAATTTGTCCACTTGTCAGAGTCTGAAAGAAAAGAGCTACCATTTATCCAACAAACATTTAATGAGTATAAATTATACACCAAGCTCTTATCTTTCATAGATACAGGAGTGTTAAGTGAAACTTAAGAAACAAAGAGAAGGCATTCAAAAGTTTATTTACCAATCTAATTTGTTATGTATCAATTATAATAGTTTTTTATTTAATAATCTAAATAAATAAAAAGGACCTATAAGATAACAAAATGATAAAACAAGTGTTACCCAAATAAACTGTGAGGGAAAAGGGACAAGACATGTACTCAAGCCCTAGCTGGTTTGGCTCAGTGGATAGAGCGTCGGCCTGTGGACTGGTAGGTCCCAGGTTCGATTCCGACCAAGGACACATGTCCTGGTTGCGGGCTTGATCCCCACTAAGGGGCGTGCAGGAGGCAGTCAATCAATGATTCTCTCTCATCATTGATGTTGGTTTTTTTTATTATTGATTTTTTTACAGAGAGGAAGGGAGAAGGATAGAGAGCTAGAAACATCAATTAGAGAGAAACATTGATCAGCTGCCTCCTGCACACTCCCTACTGGGGATGTGCCCGCAACCAAGGTACATGCCCTTGACCGGAATCGAACCTGGGACCCTTGAGTCCGCAGGCTGACGCTCTATCCACTGAGCCAAAATGGTTAGGGCTCATCATTGATGTTTCTATCTCTCCCTCTCCCTTCCTCTCTGAAATCATTAAAGAAATATATATTTTTTAAAAATAAAAATGTTAAAAAAAAGACATGTACTCAAGTCTCTTCAAACATAAAATAATCTTTGTTGTTTCTAAAGATCCCCAGAAAAAAGTCAACTATCTAATCCTTTCAGTGAATGTTCCAATGTTTAACTCTCACGCTCAGCAAACACACTAGAGACTTCCTATGGGTCACAAAACCATGTGGGACCCACAATTCCTTGTGGTGATACTGATTATGCCATCCTGCAGGGCAGAGAGCTTCCGTTCTATCCTTCAGAAGATAACATAGTCTGGACTTGGACTAAATGTTCTATCTATTCTTCAACACCCCATGTGCCACCTCTCAACACCAATCTGCCAAGAGGAAAGCAACTGAGTACTAATCTTTCAGTTTCTTAAGCTCTGCCTGGGCTGGCATGATAAAATACCACTGAAACCTAAAAACATTATAGCCTCAAAGTGAATGTGCACAATTTTTATTCTTTTCCATATAAATAATGACATTTAAGAAATCTGCTTCACTCATCTAGCAAATGTATAATGAATCCTTACCATATGCTAAGCCCTGTGACAATACTGCATCTCTGTTGTTCATGTTTCATGAGCTATGTGGCAATGAAGGACTTTAGAGTACCATAGCAATACTCCATTTACAACATATTAGAATGACAAAGTAGAAATTTTCTGTTACAAGTCTTTTCAAAAGTAGTCATTACATAACACTGATTGAAAAAAAAATGGTTCCCAAACTTTAGCAAGCACCATCACCTACTGGCTCAGTGGATCCAGGGTAGAGTTTGATAATTTGCATTTCTATTAAGTTCCCAGGTGATGATGATGCTGCTGGTCAGGGGACTAAACTTTGGATCCACTGCTCTAGCTCAGGGGATGGCAAACATCCTATATAATAAAGGCCTAATATGCTGTCTGGTTGACCAGTAGGCCGTTTTACTAATCAAGGTAATATGCTAATGATATGCTAAGGCTGCTCAACCACTCGCTATGACATGCACTGACAACAAGAGGGACAGACAGTTGACCGGTCGACCAGTCACTATGACGTGCACTGACCACGGGGGGCAGACGCTCTGACTGGTAGGTTAGCTTGCTGCTGGGGTCCGGCTGATTGGAACTGACTGAGTGAGATGGGCCAGATATGCCCTGAAGCCCTCCCGCGGTCCCTCCCCGGCTGGCCAACCTCCCACATCTCTCCCCAGCCCCAATCATGCACTGGTGGGGTCCCTAGACCTGGCCTGCACCCTCTCACAATCTGGGACCCCTCGGGGGACGTCGGAGAGCCGGTTTCGGCCCTATCCTACAGGGGAAGCGCTGCTCAGCCAAAAGCCGGGCTCACGGCTGGCAAGAGCAGTGGTGGTGGCGGGAGCCTCTCCCACCTCCACAGCAGCACTAACGATGTCCAACTGACAGCTTAGCCATCAGTCATATATCCCCCGAGGGCTCCTGAACTACAAGAGGGCGCAGGCCAGGCTGAGGGACTCTCTCCCGAGTGCAAAAATTTCGTACACTGGGCCTCTAGTTTCCTATAAAAGGCCAGATAAATAAATATTTTAGGCTTTGTGGGGCCATTACAGTCTCTGTTGCAACTACTCAAAGTGCAAAAGCAGCCATAGACCATATGTAACCAAATGGTGTGGCTATGTTCCAATAAATTATTTATGGACACTAAAATCTGAATTTCAAATATTTTTCAAAAGCATGTTATTTTGATAATATCTTTTGATTTTTTTATAACTATTTTAAAAAGTAAAACCATTTTTAGTTTGTGAGCCATACAAAAACAGGCAGTGGGCTCGATTTGGCTCAAGAGCCATAGTTTGCCAAACCCTGTTTAGATGAATGGTTTTCAATCCTGGCTCCTCATCAGAAATACTTAATGCCCCATCCCAAGAGATTCTGAATTAATGGGTCAAAGCCCTAAGGTGATTCTCATGTACAACCAGGAATGAGATCTACTGCTCTAAATGTTCCCCCAAGTGACTTCTTAGGATATTTATGGTTTAATAAGCCTTACATGAATAAAGATTTCTGGGATCAGGTAAGTTTAAAAACAAGGTTAAAAAGTTTTTTATTGCATTATTTCTAACAATATCCTCACAAATCTATAAGAGGGGATATAATAATCTGGTTTCCAGATTAATCTGACCACTAAACCCATTGATCTAGTATTCTATGAAGCAACTGGGAAACACTGTTCTAAATCTTTCATAAAGAATACCAGATACTTAATACTTAATTTCATATAAGTATAGTAAAATATGAGAGCAGAAATCAATTGAAAAATTGAATACAGTTGGTTACTATCAAAACAAAAATTTTAAAAGTCCAACTCCTATAAATCTGAACAAATTAAAAATTCAAAAAGCCACAAATAACAGGCAGTTATTTTAAAAGGGAGAGGAAACTACAATGCATCTGAAAAAAAAATCAAGATCAAAGATGGTTTGTACAACGTCAAACATAACTCAAAACATGTAGAAAAATCTGAACACATCAATAACTCTGGAAGAAACTGAAAAAGAATTATCAATGCCCTCAAACCCCCATTTAAAGAAAAGGAGATAATAATACAGGGTCTCAATAGATTTACTGGTGAATGCTCTCAAACTTTTCAAGAACTTGATAACTCCTCGATAAATCCAAAGGATTTTAGCATTATCTACTGGCTAGATAGATACACAGTAGGCACTCAAGAAATATAGTAAACAAATTAAAAAATGGGCATAGGACCTAAATAAACACTTCTCGAAAACAGACATATAGAAGGCCAAGAGGCATATGAAAAAATGCTCAAAATCACTAATCATCTGAGAGATGCAAATCAAAACAACCATGAGGTACCACTTCACACCTGTAAGAATGGTTATTATCAACAGATCAACAAACAACATGTGCTGGCGAGAATGCGGAGAAAAAGGAACACTCTTGCACTGCTGGTGGGAATGCAGACTGGTGCAGCCTCTGTGGAAAACAGTATGGAGTCTCCTAAAAAAATTAAAATTGAAACTTCCATTTGACCCAGTAATCCCACTTCTAGGAATATATCCCAAGAAATCAGAAACCTCAACCAATGAGAAAGAACATATGCACCCCTATGTTCATTGGAGTGCAATTTACAATAGCTAAGATTTGCTAACAGCCTAAGTGCCCATCAGCAGATGAGTGGATTAAAAAATGGTGATACATCTACACAATGGAATACTACACAACTGTAAAAAAGAAAAAACTCTTACCATTTACAACAGCATGGATGGACCTGGAGAGCATTATGCTAAGTGAAATAAGCCAGCCAGACAAAGGTAAGTATCACACGATCTCACCCATTTGTAGATTATAATGAACATAAACTGATGAACAAAAATAGATCCAGAGACATAGAAGCATCGAACAGACGGTCCAATTTCAGAGGGATGGCAGGGGAGGGTTGGCAGGAGGGGAAGGTAGGAGGGTAAGAGATCAACCAAAGAACTTGTATGCATATAAGCATCACCAACGATACAGACAAGGGTGGGGGGGGGGGTGTGGAGTAAAGGCCGGGACTGGAGAGTGGGGGCAGGCTGGGAGAGGACAATGGGGGGAAAAGGGACATATGTAATACTTTCAACAATAAAGAATTTTTTTAAAAAAGAAATAGAGCCCTAACCGGTTTGGCTCAGTGGATAGGGCATCAGCCTGCAGACTGAAAGGTCCCAGGTTTGATTCTGGTCAAGGGCATGTACCTTGGCTGCAGGCACATCCCCAGTGGAGGGTGTGCAGGAGGCAGCTGATCGATGTTTCTCCTCTCATCAATGTTTCTAACTCTCTATCCCTCTCCCTTCCTCTCTATAAAAAATCAATAAAATG
>NW_005871071.1:449535-451561 GCF_000147115.1 Myotis lucifugus | reverse complement strand
CTTTCTGGGCGTGATGAAAGACCAAAGCATGAGCTATTAATGTAACAAAATAAACTCTGCTGTGCTAGTGAACTCTGCAGGTAACACAAATGAGACAAACAACTTATAGGGAACTAGAAGTTTGTTACCTTATGTTTGACATGGTTAATGCCCACAAATGCAGCCACAGCCTAGTGGTACCATTCAGGCATTATGGACCAAAAGTGTTCATGTGAATATCAACAATGAAATAAAACAAAAGCATTCTACATTCAAGGCAAACTTATAGAAATCTAAAAGTGCCTGATTAATGAGTACCAGAGCACAAGAAAATACTTTACATTGCTAATTCATTGTAATCAGCATTTCACTAAATCCTCAAATCTAAAAATGAAAAAGAGGTTTTAACCAATGGACATGGACAACAGGGGGATGGGAGCATGAGTGTGCGGCGCGGGGCGGGGCGTGTGGGGGGGTTGGGGATTAATGGGGGGGGGGGATGAGGACACATTTGTAATACCTTAACTAATAAAAAAAAAAATTTTTTTTTAAATTATTTTCATTTGCTACTTCCTAACTGTAATTTTGCTACTGTTATGAATCGTAATGTGAATATCTGATATGCAGGATGTATTTTCATTGTTACAAATTGAAAATAATTAAAGCATAGTGATTAATCACACACACAAAAAAATACTTTAAATAGGTCGGACTGCGTTCCCAGCGCACCCAGGGGCGGGGCCTGGGTGTCAGGGCCGGATGCGCGGGGTCAGCGTGGGGGGAGGGGGGGGCGCCTGGTGGTGGGGGGGCGAGGGGCAGTCGCGGGCGGCCGGACCATGCTGAGTGCGGGCACCTCGGGCGCAGTGCTGCGGGGGACGCGGGGACGCGCCCTCGTCCACGGTCGCCCGTAGGTGCCTGCGAGAGCGAGAGGCCCGGAAAGCCGACCCACGCCTTCGACCTGGCGCTGCTGGAGTTCCTGGTGTGCCGGCTCTCCAAGAAGCCGCTCCGTTATGAAGCATCGACAAATGAATTGATTAATGACGAGTTGGGAATAGCCTATCCAATTATTGATGGGATCCCTAATATGATACCACAGGCAGCTAGGATGATGGCACATCAAAATAAGAAGCAAGAAGATATGGAGCAGCACTAGATAATAATTAAAAACGACGCATACAGCCAGATTTTCTTACCACCATTGACCTTTTAAAAAGTCAGGGTGGCAGGTAGTAAGTGGAAGAGGAGAATGTTTCTGTCTCTTCCTACATTGATCTCCTTAGCAGGACTGTTCTACTCAGCCTCCGTGGAAGAAGACTTCCCACAGGGCTGCACCAGCACCGCCAGCCTGTGCTTTTACAGTCTGCTCTTGCCCATCACCATACCAGTGTATGTGTTCTTCCACCTGTGGACTTGGATGGGTATTAAGCTCTTCAGGCATAATTAATGCACCCAGAGCCAAGATGGGATATACATTAATGATAAGTCTTGAGTGTCTAGCTCAACTGCATGAAAATACTGGGAGCCCACTTAATTTTCAGGGAAGATGCTGTGCCTTGCTTCTGTCAGAGGCTGAGGACTGTGGGAGGCGTACACTGCAGAAGCTTCTTTCATTATACTTTGGTTCTGCCCTTGTTTTTTGAAGGTTCTAATTTATGACTGCTGTGTCAGAAGAAACGTTTCAACACAGTGTCTTATTGGAAATTAACAATACCAACCATCACCTAATGGCTTTTCTTATCCCTTTCATCTAAAAATTAATAATTTGAAATTTTATGTTTGTTTGAGATTCAAAGTCTTTGATAGTCACATGTTCTACAGATAACTGAAATAATTCCAAAGGAGCTATGCTGTAGTTATAGAGAAATGCATTTGAACTAGTGTGATATAAAACTATAATAAAATTGAAACATTAATGGACTTACAAAAAAAAATACTTTAAATAGCCCTGGCCAGTTTGTCTCAGTAGGTAGATTGTCGGCCAGAGAACTGAAGGGTCTCAGTTTTGGTTCTGGTCAAGGGCACGTAGCTCATTTTCCAGACTCAATCT
>NW_005871071.1:432392-449435 GCF_000147115.1 Myotis lucifugus | reverse complement strand
TGAGGGAGGCAACCAATTGAGGTGTCTTTCTCACATTGATGTTCCTCGGCTCTGAGTCTCTCCCCCTCCCTTCCACTCTCTCTAAAAATCAATGGGAAAATATCCTTGGGTGAGGATTAACAACAAAAAGAAAATACTTTAAATAAAAAGATCATTCCTATTAAATACTTTAATAGGAATAAATGAATGAGTTTTTTGAAATTCTAAAAATTGAGTCAAGATTAAAGGTAATGAAGGAAAATGAAAAATATACTATTTTTAGATTACATAATAGCCTATCTAGAAAACCTAAAATATCTGGCACAACATATACTAAGTGGAACATAACTCTGAGATCACCATTATCAGATTTCTTTTCAGAACATAGTCCTCTATAGTAGACAAGTATGCTAGATCACAACTTATTCTTTTTTAAAAATGTTTTGATTGATTTTTTAGAGAGAGAGGAAAAGAGAGGGAGAGAGAGATAGAAACATTAACCAGCTGCCTTCTGCACACCCCATGAAGGGGATCAAGCCTGCAACCCAGACATGTGCCCTGACCGGAATCGAACTGGGGCCAGGTTCATCTTATTCTTAATAAAGGTAATCTGAAAAAAGAGCTGGATCTGAATTGAAAATAGGGAAGTATAAGGCCAAGAAAGGTAAGTTACTTGAAGTCACAGAACTGACAAAGGCCAGAAGGATGATCTGAATCCTTGTGTAATTCCAAAACCTGTCTCATTCCACTTGTCACAAGGCACCTTTACTTTAACTGATATTTTCTGAACACCCATTATGCATCAAGTGCAGGAGCACAAAAATGAGTAATATATTTATGTTTTAAAGATACCTAAGTTAGCTCTAGCTGGTTTGTCTCAGTGGACAGAGCACTGTGGCGTGGAGGGTCCCAGGTTTGATTCCATCAAGGGCACATGCCCAGGTTGTGGGCTCCATCCCCAGTAGGAGGCAGGCAGGAAGCAGCCAATCAATGATTCTCTCTCATCATTGATGTTTCTATCTCTCTCTCTCTCCCTCTCCCTCTCCCTTCCTCTCTGAAACCAATAAAAATATATTTTAAAAAAATAAAGATAGCCCAGCCGGGTGTAGCTCGGCAGTTGAGCGTCGACCCAGGAACCGAGAGGTCACCGGTTCGATTCCCGGTCAGGGCATATGCCCAGGTTGCGGGCTCGATCCCCAGTGAGGGGCGTGCAGGAGGCAGCCGATGAGTGATTCTCTCTCATCATTGATGTTTCTATCTCTCTCTCCCTCTCCCTTCTTCTCTGAAATCAATAAAAATATATATATTTTTTAAATAAAAATAACTAAGTTAAAAGAATTGCCCAATTATTTGGTTTAAAATCTAGGTCTCCTAATTCCAACTTCAATGATCCCTCCACCACATAATCATCATATATCTAAAAACCACATATTACTCTTTCTATGTGTAATAAACACCATTTAATGCTGGAGCTAATTCCAAAATTGTTAGTGTAGAAAGTTGTTATTCTAAGAGTACCCAAAAGAGGGACAATCCACACAAACAACTTTTTGTGTGCTTTTGAGGCATATTCAGTCCTGATACACACACAAAGTGAGGAGTCAATTTCCAAAGCAAACTCTTTCAGTTTGGGTATAGCACATTATCAAATACATCACTTGCAAGCTTTCTACTTATATTTCAATGTAATCATTTAGAAACATGAATATTTAAGTGACTTAAGATAGTCATTCTCAGAAATCTTCTAAGAAAATTTCAGGTAATTTAACATCTGTACAACTTAGAGAAATGTGGGCTTAAAAATAATACAGTTCAGTGGATTTATGTTGGAATGAACATCCATAATCATTAACGAATCTGCAAAAGGCTCTGTATCTGATCTAACCCTGTTCAATATTCCTATCACGGACAAGATGAAGACCCAGAAATTATACTGAAACACCAGAAAAAACCTTCAGAAAATCACCAATTTCTCTTTCATCTCTCCTGTTCAGCAAAGTAGAACCCTCAGCTGGCTATCTGTCATATTGAGACAAGGGAGAAGTATAAAAAACAAGCAGGGCTTTCCAAAACAACTAGAGGAAAAACTCCCATGAAAATGCCCTAAGCATATGGACCAAAGCAGGAAGTAACCCATCAGGACAGGAACTAGGGAGCAGAGTAAAACAGAATGACTCCCATCACCTACCAACCAATCTATGAATGATACACATGCAGATATTCTGATCACGTTAGAAGAAATTAATACCCAGGGATATTTGAACTTTAAAATCATTCTTGAGATAAAGTAATTCCAGTATAAACAGAAAAGTGATTTTCTCATAACATTGGTGACCTCTGACTAAGTAAAATTATGACCAAAACATTTTAAGATAAGGATTCTTTATAAATAAAAACAACTTACCACAATCCATTCAGCAATGTTTTCATAGAGCTCTGGACTAAAAATTGCTTTTTTAAGCCTAGCTAAAGGACCATCAGCATCTACTAATCTGCACCGCATGAAAACATCACAGTAGCCTCTAAAATCATTGCAAGGGGATCCAGGTTGCAGGGTGATGGTTCGACCCATGAAATGCTTGCTCCATTGCACAGACCCTGTACTGGCACAAGTTGATAGGTCCACTGAAAAAGAAGTACAAAATATAAGTTGAAGATCAGATTTTCTAGGGGACTAGCTGGGGAGAAAGGGAGGAGGAAGAAACTGCCTAAAATCATTATCATGACATGTTACAAAGACTTTCATTAGTGAGGCTAGATAACACTAGTGGGAATTCACCTTAAATGTTACAATATAAGTAAACAACCAGCAACTCTTTACTTAGTGGCTACAATAGCTTTAAAATCTTCTAACAGTGTTTATGTTAATTGTCATAAAGCTGGCAGGTTTTTGTCTAGTTTACCATTTTAAAAACACTGTAGAGACCTAATACTAAAACACAATACAATGCTACATCTAAAGTTTTTCTTTCTCAAGAGGATCAGGTTAGCTGAAATTATCTATGCAAAGTATATGTCAGAGTTTAACACTTAAAATAGAAGAGAAAATAAGATTCTCAAAACAAATTTTATACTCCTCTAGTATTTTTAAAAGCCTTACTCTTCTTCATACAGCAGACATGGCATAATTCCTTATCATCTTTGCTATCAGAACTGGCACAGGTACACTCCTCCAAGCCATATTTCTCACAGATAGAGCCTGCACATTGCTGAAAGGAAAATAGAAAATCAATTATTTAATCCCTAAATAGTCAAGGCTATTGTGCACAGTAATAGACAGGCAGATATAAGCCTCCAATGGTAAAATAATTAAGTAGAAATATAAGCTGGGGGGAAAAGCATAAATTAGTATCAGAAATGGATAATATAAACATATTTGAAAAAGAATAAGTGCAAATAAGATAGGAAATCTTTTAAAGAAATAGCAACTTAAAATATCAAGATCTTTACAAAGCAAAAATAGAAAAAGAGAGTAGATAAACATCAATTTTATGTTAGTTATTATTAAGAAGAGAAAAATGAAATTTTCCTCATATAGAAGAAAGTAACCATTTAGTCAAGAAAGCTTCGAAGGCTTTATATTCTTTTATTTAGGCTATTAAAAAGATATTAATTTATAAAACTTAAAAGCAGTACAAAGTCACATGACTAGTTGTACAACTATTTTTCTCTAGAGAATACCAAACACACACAGTGGAAAGGTAAAAGGCAAGTCAGTAACTAATAGGATGCCATCAACCATATAATACATTTTGGCTTTGTGGTGGATACTGAAACAGGAACTGAGATTAATTACTTTAACTATGCAGCTTTAAGCGTCAACAACTATTTTGATAAAGCAGGTTTTATAAAACTAAATTAAAAATATATACATCAAATACTTACCCCATTAATGCATACTTGTGTGTGCCTATTGCAGTCTGTAAAGTTTGGTTTAGGGTCAGATGCTGGGCAGAGAGCTGTAATGCCATTACATATTCCTTCTTTTGCACAGTCTGAATCATCCCGACACTTTTCAGTTTTTGACTTGAATATACACTGTGCTGTACAACAGGGACCTTGGCTTGGACTAAAAGAAACATTACATGATTAAAATTGCTAAGATATTTCTTATATATATAGATATGGTCCTAATTTTTAAAATATAAATCTTATCTTTTAAATAGTATGTTATTGATATACAACTTCAAATATTGGAATAAAAGGCTACTAAATTTCAACATTCTAATAAGCATAGAAAAGTGATTGTCTCATTTTTATAAGCAAGGCATTCTTATTCTATTTGTCATTAGTGAAAGGCTATAATAGAAAATGGATTTAGTAGTAGGCAAGTTACCAGTGTTCTTCATAATTACATCATACATTAGTCAATTTATCAATTTCCTCACATTTATATGCTAAAATCAAAGTAGGAAAAACAAACCAATATTGCACAAATAATATTCTATTGCTTTTGTCAATTACTACCAAAGTAATATGACAAGTGAAATAATTATATGATACTAAGTTATAAGAGTGCATGAAATCCACCAGCTGATATGGCTCATTGGTTGAGCATCGACCCATGAACCAGGAGGTCAGGGTTCGATTCTGATTCAGGGAACATGCCCGGGTTGCAGACTTGATCCCCAGTAGAGGGCATGTAGGGGACAGCTGATCAATGATTCTCTCTCATCATTGATGTTTCTATCTCTCTCTCTCCTTCTCCCTTTCTTCTGAAATCAATAAAAATATATTTTTTAAAAAGAGTATATGGAATCCATATTACTTAAATATTTAAAATTAAGATCCTAAAAATATGGATGATAATATTTTTAAAGTTAAGAACTAAATAAAATGCATTATTGAGCATCTTTTGCATGTCCTTTTTTTAACACCCACCACACAAATTACAATTACATGTAGTTCAATTTGCCAACAACAGTGCACTAACCAATGCTATGGAGTAGAAAAAAAAAAAAAAAATATATATATATATATATGAAAAAAACACAAATAAAGCAAAACAACAACAAATAAAGTTTCAAAACCATATGCATCTCTTAATTTGTTTTAAATCTGCCATAACTGCCTTCAGGTGACTTTATAGGAACATAAACATGACTGGAATTAGCAAGGCACCTGCACTGTTTCCCAGGTCTTAGCTTGCATTTTTTCCCCTCTGGCTGGTTTGCATCATAGCAGCACTCATCTTTACACTGGTCACTATAGCCACAATCACATTCTTCACCTTGCTCTACCATTCCATTTCCACAAATAGGTTGGCCAGACTCTGAGGAAAATAAACAAGACAAAGTAAACATTGTATGCATACGTTAATTTGATTTAAAATTCACAAACTCTTTGGAGACAGGAAAACTTTGACAGGAAAGGTAGAAGAACCTAGAAATGTGGAAATTAAGAGACCTATTACTAACACTGGTTCAGTCATTAACTAGCAATGTGGTCTGGGCAATTTGCTTCCCCTTTTTTGGGCCTTAGTGTCTTCATCTGTATAGTGAGTGGATTTGACCTGATGATCTCTTCTAAGGTCCCTTCTAGAAGTGGTAACATCCTATTAGGCCATACCATACGGAGTTTTACTGAACAGTGACAGCACTATTTAGATTACACAGATACAAATTAAGTTAGTGATTTACAACCAGAAACAAGTTAAACTTTTTTTGTTAGACAGAAAATTTCAAAACTACACAGAAGCAGTAACAGAATAAGTACAATGAACTCCTATGGACCAATCACTCAGCTTTAATAACTATCAATAAACAACTCCACCTAGCATACTCATTTGTTCTTGTAAATAAGGGGTGGGGAACCTTTTTTCTGCCAAGGGCCCTTTGGATATTTATGTCATTCGCGGGCCATACAAAATTAACTTAAAAATTAGCCTGCTATATTTGGCTAACTCACCCCTAATGCCTTGGCAGGGTCAGACCAAATGATTTTGCAGGCCTTATACATCCCTGAGGCCAAACATTCCCCACCCCTATTGTAAATACTCCTGGATGAATCTAAGACATAAGTTTTTTCTTTTAAAAATCTAACTATAATACCATTATCATATCTGACAAAATTAGCCATATGCTTAATAGCATCTAATTGCCAATCCATGTTCAGTTTTACTCAACTATCTCTTTATAACTGGTTTATCTGAACCAAGTTCTACAAAAGGCTCCCCAACACCCTCTCCTGATGATTGCTTTTGGTTGACATGTGTCTTCAGTTCTTTTAATATATAGCAGATTTGCTCCTCTTTTTTTTTTTTTACATGCTTTATTCATTAAAGAAATTGGTCATTTTGTTCTGTGGAATTTCCCACATTCTATTTGGCTGGTTGTATATTAGTCTATAAGTAATCATTTTTAAATTTACTTTAGTTTTGCTTCTCAGCTAGACCAAGCTCCTTAAGGGAAGAACCATGTATTATTTATATCTTTTGTATTTCCACAGGGCCTATTAGTATTGGGTCAAATATCTTGGTTCATTAAGGTCATACTGCCTAGCCTAAGCATAGTGAATAATTTTGGAAAAAATTTTAGGATCTCTTTTCAAGTTATTTGATTTTGTCAATGAGGTTATAATTAGAACAAGAATGCTACTCTTTGTAAGATAACAAAATTACAGAACTTCAGCACCTACAGGGAAATGATAAGAATCAAATGTCTTCATTTTACAGAAAAGAAAACTAACTTCCAGAGAGTTTGTGACTTGCAGGAATCCATATACCCCAGTATGGGCAAAAGACTAAACCTAGGTCTATATCTAAAATCTGGTGCTCTTTTCTTTCTACACCAAATCAATGTGGAAAACAGTTGTAGTACAGGCTTCAAATGGAGAAATCAATATGTAGAAGGGAACACATCTAAAATGCAGGAACTCAACATGAGAAGTATCTAGAAAGTCTAGGTTTATATTCATAAAGTTCATTCCTATCTTTAACCACATCAAATATTAAAGGAAATGTTAGCAATAATTAGATCTCTATCCCTCTTTCATTTCATACCATCTCTTTTGTTTTATAAAAGTAGATGCATGCACATGCTTATACTAGTATATACTGCGTAAACAATAAAGGTTTTTCTATAGTCTAGTAATAATCAGTTTGTAATTCATGTGACATATAATTAAAAAGAAAGGAAAAATTATAAAGTCAGGAAACCTATATACAACATTCACTACATTAATTTACATCTCACATAGAAATATTACTTCAATCAGCTACTTGCTAACTAACAGCTTACACACAGAAAAGATGCTATTTAAGTGCAAAAATTATACTAGGTACATATTTCATTATAAGAAACAAATTTCCTTCCCTTAACACCTGCAAAGCAATATGCTCATTTTTAAAACTCAAATTCAACCAGAAAGTTTATTGTGAAAACCCAGTTGAAAAATCAAGAATGTATGTAGCACTTCCACATTAAAAGCTTTAGAAAAGCTACATTGATAATAAAAACAAAAATGATAACATCAGTATAATTTTAATCTACACTTTTAAAAGAAAAAGATGGATTTAAATGAGAAAACCAATCAGTAAAAGTAAATATTGATCATTTGGACCTTATCAAAATTTAATTTTTGGTCTGAAAAATATTCTGTGAAAAAAGATAAAAAAACAAGCAATAGACTGGGAGAAAATATTCGCAGATCAGTATCTGATGAATGACAACTAGACTGTATAAAGAATTCTCAAAACTCAATAGAAAAATAATACAATTAGAAATGGCCAAGAAATATGGACAATCACCAAATATACACATGGAAAGATGTCCAACATTATTCATTAGTCATCAGAAAAATAAAAACCACAATGAGATATCACTATATATCTATTAGAATGGATAAAATAAAACTATTAAAAATACCAGAAAACTAGCAAGGATGCAAAGAAATTAGATCACTTATACACTGCTGGTGGGAATATAAAATAGTAAAACCATTTCCCTAGCCAGGTATATCACAGGCTCATGTTGGTTAGAGCATTGTCCCGATAACCCAAAGTTGTAGGTTCAATACCCAGTGAGGGCACATACAAGAATCAACCAATGGCCGAACCGGTTTGGCTCAGTGGATAGAGTATCGGCCTGCGGACTCAAGGGTCCCGGGTTCGATTCCGGTCAAGGGCATGTACCTTGGTTGTGGGCGCATCCCCACTGGGGGGTATGCAGGAGGCAGCTGATTGATGTTTCTCTCTCATCGATGTTTCTAGCTCTCTATCCCTCTCCCTTCTTTGTAAAAAATCAAAAAAACTGGATAGAACCAAACACACAAGAAAGAAAAAAGAACCAACGAATGCATAAATAAATCTACTTATATAAAAACCATGGGTGGTGTTCATCACATCCAGAACCACCACGACCAAGCGGAAGGAAGTCAGTCCTGCAGGGGTTGTCTTGGCAACGGCTGCGCCCTCCCCCCAAGCTGTTTCCCGGGGCTGTTTCCTGTAAGGGCAGGGTTTGAGGCAGGAACCCGCCCTGGGAGCGTGGAGGCATAGGGGTGAACCTGAGTGGGGGCGGCTGAAAGGCTTAGGAAAGACAGACAAGAGAATGAAAGCCGGGTCTCGGTGGGACGCTGCTTCTCTGAGAGACAGCGACCACGCCCACAGCCATGCCTTTATTTTAAAGCAGATACTACAAGGCAAAGTAGGGGCGTGACCAAGATGTTTACAACATTCTCCTGGGTTTCAATCCTACTCAACTACATGCACCTGAACTCTATCAAGCTTACATCACTCAGGCACATGGGACCATAGGTTCAAGCTTACAGCTACAGCTGTTGGCTATAATTGTGCTGGGAGGGCCCTGCCCTCCAAGCTGGGACTCGCACGTGGCAATGAGAGGACTGTACCCTCTCATCAGTCCAAGGCTTGAACCTGTCCAAAACACTGTAGCAGCTCCCCACAATAAAATTTTAATTCTGTTTCTTTGTTACTAATGTTGTGGCCCCACCCCATAACAAAGAAACAATTTCCAGAGGATGAGGCCCAGGAATCAAGATTTTAAAAAGATTCCCAGGTGATTCTAATGTGCAGCCAAGGTTAAGAACCACTGCTATAGATAATATTAAAAATATATCTAAATGTGCAATTCTTTGTCCAAAAAATGAGCATGTTCAAAAATTAAATGAAGAAAATTTGGATATACTCGATGGAGATTTTCACACATATTTGAGTGATGATTCCATTGATTCCACAGATGATGCTGAAAAGGAAAATTTTCCCATCAAATTTCTTAATAGTATTACTCCTTCGGGAATGCCGTGTCATAAATTAAAATTGAAAGTGGGTGCAATCATCATGCTATTGAGAAATCTCAATAGTAAATGGGGTCTTTGTAATGGTACCAGATTTATTATCAAAAGATTACGACCTAACATTTTCGAAGTTGAAGTATTAACAGGATCTGCAGAGGGAGAGGCTGTTCTGATTCCAAGACTTAATTTGTCCCCATCTGTCACTGGCCTCCCACTTAAATTGATTCGACAACGGTTTCCCGTGATGCCAGCATTTGTGATGACTATTAATAAACCACAAGGACAAACTCTCGACAAAGTAGGCATATTCCTACCTGCACCCACTTTTGCACATGGTCAGTTACATGTTGCTTTCTCTCGAGTTTGAAGAGCATGTGATGTTACAGTTAAAGTTCTAAGTACTTCATCACAAGGGAAATTAGTCAAGCACTCTGAAAGTGTTTTCACTCTTAATGTGGTGTACAGGGAGATATTAGAATAAGTTTAATCACTTTATCAGTCATTGTTTGCATCACTGTTGTTTTTATATCATGTTTTTGTTGTTTTCATCTCATGTTTTTGTTGTTTTCATATGTTTTTGTTGTTTTTATATCATGCCTCTGTTGCTGTTATATCCTTTTGTTACTGTTTATTTATTAATAAATTTATATATTATTTTCATATACATTTTACTAATTTCCTTTCATCTCTCACACTTCTATTATAAAGGGCAAATAGCAATATTAACACATTGTATGCGGGAAACGTATTTATACGTTTTATAAATACGTTTCCCGCATACAATGTGTTAAAATATCTCTGCTAATTAATTCCTTTTTTAAAAATATATATTTTATTGATTTTTTACAGAGAGGAAGGGAGAGGGATAGAGAGTTAGAAACATCGATGAGAGAAACATCGATCAGCTGCCTCCTGCACACTCCCCACTGGGGATGTGCCTGCAATCAAGGTACATGCCCTTGACCAGAATCAAACCCGGGACTCTTGAGTCCACAGGCCGATGCTCTATCCACTGAGCCAAACCAGTTAGGGCAATTAATTCCCTTTTAATGTGCACAGATTTCGTGCACTGGGCTACTAGTGTAATAATAAAGTGATATCTCTCTCTCTCTTTCTCTCTCTCCCTCTCTCTCTCTCTCTCTTCCCTCTTCCTCTCTGTCCTCTCTCTCTAAAAATCAATCAATAAATTTTGTTTTAAAAAAAGAATAAAATAGTAAGACCACTCTAGAAAACAGTTTGGCTGTTTCACATAAATATAAAAACAAATAATTACTATATGACCCATCAATTACATTAGAAATAAAAACTGATGTACACATAAAAAACCTGTATATGAATGTTTCTAGCTGCTTTATTCGTAATTGCCAAGAACTGAAAACAGCCCAGATGTCCTTTAACAAGTTAAACAAACTGTGGTACAAACATACCACAGAACACTACTTAGAAATAAAAAGGAACACACTATTCACACAGGCAACAATTTGGATGAATCTCTAAGAATTATGCTGAATGAAAAAAACAATCCAAAAAGGTTATATGTGTTATATGATTCTAACTATATAACACTAGAGGCCCAGTGCACAAATTTGTGCATGGGTGCGGGTCCCTTGGCCTGGTCAGTGATCGGGCAGGCCGGCCGGGAGGAGGAACCACGGGAGGTTGGCCATGGGAGCGCACTGACCACCAGGGGGCAGCTCTTGCATTGAGCACCTGCTCTCTGGTGGTCAGTGCATGTCATAGCGACCTGTTGACCCGTCGTTCGGTCACTTAGGCTTTTATATATACTAGAGGCCCAGTGGGGGTCCCTCAGCCTGGCCTGCGCCCTCTTGCAATCCAGGACCCTTGGGGGATGTTGGACTGCCGGTTTCAGCCTGATCCCCAACATCCCCCGAGGGATGTAGTAATTTGCAAAGTGGCAGGCAGCTGGGTGCCACGCCACTCCTGCTCATCCCAGCCCTGTTGCACCTGCCTTCACCACCACTCAGTAGCATGCTGACGCGGAGGCGGGAGAGGCTCATGCTGCCGCAGCTGCAGTCACCAGCCGTGAGCCCAGTGTCTGGCGCCCACCAGTCAGCTGAGCGGCGCTTCCACTGTGGGAGCGCACTGACCACCAGGGGACAGCTCCAACATTGAGCGTCTGACCCCTGGTGGTCAGTGCTTGTCATAGTGACCAGTTGACCAGTTGTTCCGTCACTTAGGCTTGATAGATAGATAGATAGATTTATTTCTGAAGTGACAAATTTTAGAAATGCGGAACAGCTTACTGGGGAAGTGAGGAGACAGCAGGAAGAAGGTTAGTGTGCCTATAAAAGGGAACACTGGGGGTTCCTTGTGGTGACAGGCCGTTCTGTATCTTAACTGTGGTGGTGAATACATATACCTAGCTACTCATGTTATAAAACTGGATAGAACCAAACACACACTCACACACAGAAATGAGAACAAGAAAAACTAGGGAAATCTGAATAATCTGTGGATTGCATCAATGTCAATATCCTGGTCATGATACTCTACTATTCAATTTTGTAAGATGTTACCATTGGGTGAAGGGTACATGGAATATGCTATTTCTTATAACTGTATGTGAATCTAAACTATAAAATTAAGGTTAAAAACAGAAGGCCACAATGTTATTCAATTATATCTCAATTTTATTTTAAATCCAGCTAAAAAATCAAAAGGCCCTGTTTATATGGAAATCTTCCTCAATTCTTTCTCCTTTGCTGTCACATTTAAACCCATCTCTGCGTGCTCTTTATATTCAAGGTGAGAAGCCTCAATTCTGCCCTCAGGTAATTTATAATTCTGTGAAATAGGACAAGAATCCTCCCCCCCCCAAAAAAAAAAAACATAATGCAAAGTAGATTATTTAGAATATTAAATGCCACAAGAGAGACATAACAGATGAATGGATAAATGTGTCATATCCATATAATGGAATATTATTCAACCACAAAAATGTATGCAAATCTGCACTGGCCAGTTTTCTCAGTGGTTAGAATGTCAGCCCGTGGACCAAAGGGTCATGGGTTTGATTCCCAAAGGGATGTACCTGGTTTGCAGGTTGCAGGCACATGCAGGAGGCAATCAATCCATGTGTCTCTCTCATGTCAATTTCTCTTCCTTTCCCTCCTTCTCACCCTTCCACCTCTGCTCCCTCCCCCCTCCCTCCCTTCTACTCTCTCTAAAAATTAATGAAAAAAAATATCCTAGGGTGAGAATTTTTTTCTTTTTCTTTTTTTTTAATTAATTTATTTATTTTTTATTGCTTAAAGTATTACAAAGGGTATTACATATGTCTCCTTTTTTCCCCCGCTCTTGACAATCCCCTGGCCTCCCCTACTCCCCAGTGTCTTATGTCCATTGGTTATGCTTATATGCATGCATATAAGTCTTTGGTTGATCTCTTACCCCCTCAAAATTTTTAAAGGCTTAGAATTTTTTTTTAAATATGGCAATCTGATACATGCTGCAACTTGGATGAATTCTGAAAATACCAGTATTATGCAAAGTATCTGATACATTCTACAACTTGGATGAACACTGAAAATACTATGCTAAGTGAAATAAGCCAGAATCACACAAGTACAAATACTGTATGATTCCACTTATATGAAATATCTGGAATAGGCAAATTCATAGAGGCAGAAAATAGATAAGAGGTGCCCAGGGGCTAAGGAGAGAGCAGAACAGGAGTTATTGTTTAATGGTTACAGGATTTCTATTTGGAGTGATGAAAAGGTTTGGAAATGGTGATGATTGCACAACACTGTGAATATACTTAATGCCACTGAGTTGTACACTTAAATTAGTTTAAATACATACTGTATGTTATATTTTGCTACAATAAAAAGAAGAGAATTTCATAGCAGCTTAATTAATATTAGCCCAAACCTGAAAAGCCCAGATGTTAATCAGTAGGAGAGTGGATGAGCAAACTGTGATACTATGCAACACTACTCAGCAATAACAACAAAATAGTAATGATAAATCTCAAAATATTATGCTGAATGAGAGCAAAAGTATACAAACTATATGATTCCATTTATATGAAGTAAAACAAGCAAAATAAATCAGAATAGTGGTACTTCTGTGTGTGTGCTGGGAGCAGAGACTGACTGGAAAGAGAAATAAAAGAACTTTCTGGGGGGATAGAAATGCTCTGTATCTTGAGAGGTTACACAGGTAAATGCACTTGTCAGACCTCATCAAAGCGTGGACTAAGATCTGTGCACTTCGCTTATGTAAGAAATAAAAGAATCACAAACAATACTGAACTCTAGAGAAACCAAGATGGTGGCATAGGTAAACACCGGAAATTGCTGCCTCCCACAACCACTTCAAAAATACAACTAAAAGACAAAACGAACATCATCCAGAACCACAGGAAGGCTGGCTGAGTGGAAATTCTACAACTAGAAGGAAAGAGAAAGGCACACTGAGACTCAGTGAAGGTGCGGCAGTAAAGTGCAGAGGTACGGAGACGCGTGGAAAGGGCTGGCAACTGAGGACGCAGCGCACGTGGAAAGGGCTGGGAGCTGAGGACATGGTTGTCTTTTTCAATCGGGAGGGAATCTCAAGCTCCCGACTGTTCTGAACTCCAGTTCCAGGCGAGTCTCTGGGGACCCAGACTCATACAGAAGAAACTGGACTGTCTGGCATCGGTTGGAACTCGAGGGCGGCTTTCTCTCAGAGGTGACTGCAGCGATTACTGGGACACTGAGAAGTGGGGCCTCTTAGGGCAGGACTGAGGAGCAGCCATAGCTGTTTGCTCCGCCGTGTTGATCCCCTAAAACCCCGCCCCACACAAGCTGTGCACAGAGGCTTTTGCATATGAAAGGCCTGGCCCTTTGCAATCTGAAAACTACCTAACAAACTGCAGCTGGGTCAGAGAGACTCAGAACTTCCAAAAGAAGGCTCAAGGCCCCACAGCAGCTTCCACTGCTTCACAGCTGGGCCCCTGCTGGGTAGCCTCAGGCAGAGGCTAAATTAGCACCTCCTTAGAGATCCAAGAGCCAGGGAACCCAGTGGTCAGAGTGGGACCATCCAGATTTCAACTCCTCAGATCCATAAGGAACACACTCAGGGGGCAGACTCAGTGAGCACCAAAGCCCCACTGAAGCAAGTCTTGCACCAGAAGGGTGTCTCCAGCACAGAAGTTCTCCCACTGCAGACACAGCTGATTCTCACAGCCAATTGGCCTGGAGGTCAATTCCTCCCAGTGATACCTACAACAATCAAGGCTTAACTACAACAAGACTGTGCACAAAACCCACAAAGGGGTGCACCAAGAGTGTCCACCTCAGGTAATTGGGGAGGCTGAGCTACTGAGCCCTATACGACACCTAGCACACAAAGCCACTCTATCAACACAGGGAAGCATAAAAAATGTGGAGACAAAGAAACAGGTCACAAATGACAGAAATGGAGGAAAGCAAACTACTGGATATAGAGTTCAAAACCACACTTATAAGGTTTTTCAAGAATTTTCTAGAAACTGCCGATAAATTTAGTAAGACCCTCAATAAGTCTAGTGAGACCGCCAATAAACTTAGTGAGACCCTCAAGAAATCTAGTGAGACCCTCGAGGATATGAAAAAGGACCAACTAGAAATTAAGCACACACTTACTGAAATAAAGAATATTATACAGAGTTCCAACAGCAGACTAGAGGATCGCAAGAATCAAGTCAAAGATTTGAAATGCGAAGAAGCAAAAATCACCCAACCGGAAAAGCAAAAAAGAATCCAAAAATATGAAGATAGTCTAAGGAGCCTCTGGGACAACTTCAAGCGAACCAACATCCGAATTATAGGGATGCCAGAAGAAGAGAGAGAGCAAGATATTGAAAACCTATTTGAAGAAATAATGACAGAAAACTTCCCCTACCTGGTGAAAGAAATAGACTTACACGTCCAGCAAGCGCAGAGAACCCCAAACAAAAGGAATCCAAAGAGGACCACACCAAGACACATCATAATTAAAATGCCAAGAGCAAAAGACAAAGAGTAAATCCTAAAAGCAGCAAGAGAAAAACAGTCAGTTACCTACAAGGAAGTACCCATACAATTGTCAGCTGATTTCTCAAAAGAAACTATGCAGGCCAGAAGGGAGTAGCAAGAAATATTCAAAGTGATGAATACCAAGAACCTACAACCAAGATTACTTTACCCAGCAAAGCTATCATTCAGAATTGAAGGTCAGATAAAGAGCTTCACAGATAAGGAAAAGCTAAAGGAGTTCATCACCACTAAACCAGTATTATATGAAATGCTGAAAGGTATTCTTTAAGAAGAGGAAGAAGAAGAAAAAGGTAAAGATACAAATTATGAACAACAAATACACATCTATCAACAAGTGAATCTAAAAATCAAGTGAATAAATAATCTGATGAACAGAACAAACTGGTGAATATAATAGAATCAGGGGCATATAAAGGGAGTGGACTGACTATTCGGGGGGGGGGGGGGGGGTATGGTAAGAGACTGGAGAAAAATCGTACACCTATGGATGAGGACAGTGGGGGGGAGGGGGGGAAGGCCAGAGGGTGAGGTGAGAACCAGGTGGAGGGGAGCTATGGGGGGGAAAAAAGAGGAACAACTATAATAATCTGAACAATAAAGATTTAATTAAAAAAGAATACTGAACTCTAATGATATGCTGAACTGTTTAGGGGTGAAATATACTTTAAATTGCAACAAGAATTATGGACTGAGGGATGGACAGGTTGATAAATGTGATAAAGCAAATACAGCGAAGTGTTAATAATCATAAAATATAGGTGATGGGTACATAGGTGTTCACCATATAATTATTTCAAGTATGAAAATATTGATAATAAAATGTTTGGAAAATATACATACCAACAAAACAGTTGTTTCTCTTCTTCTCAAGAACTTGGCTTATATTTCTAATGCTACAGAGTGAGAATTTATTGTTGTTCAGTTTGTCCCCAGATGTTGCTCTTGCATACATGATGTAATTGCCATTTTCTTTTTGTCCCAAATTCTTAGATTCTCCTGGAGTGCACTCTGTTCCAGAATCATGCTGTCGAACAGAATACAGAGTTACATAAACAGGGAAGTAAAATAAGGTTTTCAGGTCATCTGATTAAATGTAATTTTTTCATCAGAAGAACAATGAAAGCTTGTAGACTCTCCTTTAGAAAAGATCTTACAATTGTTTTAGACTGTGAGATGGAAAACAATCTGCTCTTTTAAGGCTACTATGTTAGAAGGGAAAGAAAAATCAGTGAAGCTCTAACCACAACTTATATAGCTTTGTAAGTAGGTAGCAGAATGGAGGACAAATTATCATAAAAGTCTATTAAAAATTAGTTCACCTACTTTTAAAACTAGTAGGAGGAATATAAACTACTTAAAAACTACTAAATATTCATTAAAATACATGTTAGGGCCAGTTCAGAAAGGACAGAATGGGGAAAAACAGGAAACAAAAGAGAATGGTATGGGGTTAAGTACATACAGTACAGGCATCTAAGAGAGTTGAGAATTTACTATTATGTAAGAAAGGTAAGTAAATGCTGAGTAGGAATAGAAACACAATGATCCATTTTTAAATACAAATTAAGAAAAGCCTCGCCCTGACCAGTTTGGCTCAGTGGCTAGAGCGTCAGCCTGTGGACTGAGGAGTCCCAGGTTCGATTCTGGTCAAGGGCGTGTGTCTTGTTTGCGGGCACATCCCCAATGGGGGGTGTGCAGGAGGCAGCTGATCGATGTTTCTCACTCATGGATGTTCTAACTCTCTATCCCTCTGCCTTCCTCTCTGTAAAAAATCAATAAAATATATTTT
>NW_005871071.1:415871-431075 GCF_000147115.1 Myotis lucifugus | reverse complement strand
TGTGAGAGTTCAAATAAAGACAAAAAAATTTCACAAAGAAACTATAATCTTAGTTTGATAAGAAAAAAGAAAAGCTTATTCCTGACTATGAAAATAACATGTATTCCTTTAGAAATTTTAGAAAATAAAAAATGGATAAAGAAAAATTCAATCACAATCCACCAACCACAATGAGTATTATTAACATTTTGGTCTACTTCCTACATGACTTGTATCTAGCAATATCATATTTTAATACAAAATTTGGGCTATACTCTGTGTTTGGTTATATAAATGGTTTCTTTCAGTTTAACAGTATAAGGCAAGCATTTAAAAGCTTTATTTTTAAATGATGGCAGAGCATTCCATGATACTTTCCTAGTGTGGAGGCACTTAGGCTGTTTAAAATTGTTTGCTATAATAAAATAGCCATGGATACCTTTTCTTTCTTTTGTTGAAATGTACACAAATCTTTGACAGATTGTGCATTTATTACTTTTAGTTGGATTCCCAGAGGTAGAATTACTCAGTAAAAAGGTCAAACATTTTAAGGGTCTTGATACACACTGCCAAACTGCCTGTCAAAAGGACCATACTAATTTACATTATATAACAGCAAGGATCAAGCTTTCAACAGGCAGACATGAGAAGAAACTGGCTTCCTGACAGAAGGAAAGTTTTAAAGAACTGTAAATTACTTAATTTGACAAGAGAGGGGAGAAAACATTGAAAATATACTTGGACCCAAATTATGGAAATCCCTAAATGCTAAGATAAGGAAATTTTATCAATAGGTACTAGTACTAGAAGTAAGCTATCAACAGAAGTAACAGGATCAGAATGATCAGAACTATACCTAGACAAAGATTAATCTGATAGTAGTGGGCACATATTAGAATTTTCATATTGAGACAGAATTTGTGTCATTTATGATTACAACTTCCCACAATAAAGCTTATAAAATGGTTAATAATAGGTGTGCAATAAATATTTGGGACAGGATAAATAAATATAAGGGATAGTGTGAACCACTCATAAAGAAAGTAACATTGACATAGTATATAGATTTACAACAGGAGAGATAAAGATAGATTTCAGGTAAAGAAAAGAAGGAAGATAGGCTCAGGAATTTATGGTTCTTGCTGATCTTACTATTAAAATGCTTAATAAATATTTACTATGTATCTACTATGTATATGAATGGTAACATGAACAACATGCACAAAGGAATGGGGGTGTGTTTAAGCATGGTAGAGCCATTAAAACTAGTCTGATGTTGAGATAGGGTATGTGGCAAAAGGGATGTAACCAATATGGGATATAAAGATTATCAGAGAGATAGTAAGACCAACCCCCAATGGATTTATGGCTTAGAACCAACAGAAGGCCAGGTCATCCAACATAGAGAATAATTTCACCTTCCAGTAACCCTTAGCCTCATTATTCTCTCATTGTAATACATTAGCATACTAAACAATGACCTACACACACACACAGAATGCAAAGCCCATATAAGGATACAAAATGGCCAACTGTTCTCCCAAGAATCTTCACCCCTTTCCCAGAAAAATCCTGAATATTCTTCCCCCTTATTGAATGCCCTACCCCCCAACTAAATGAGCTCCAATAAAAGGAGCAAATCCCACTAGGAAGTGGCTGCTCTACTGTGGAGTAGCCACTCTGTCTCACTATTTCACTTATAAACTCTTTCACTTTAAAGTCTATGCTGGCTTGAAACTGAGTTCTTTCCTGCTCTAAGCCAAGAACCCCACAGTGGTCACAAATCATCAGATCCCCAGGCCCCTGAAATGCCCAAATCAGTATGACAGGAAAAGACGGCAAAAGAGACAAAATGTGTCAACCAATTTATCCATTAAGCAATAAGCAATAAGTAATATAACATTAATATACTAAAAACACCTCTCCAGCAACTGGTAGGGGATGGATTAGACAGGAAGTGAAAAGAGAATAGATTCAATTCCCTACTCCAAGTGTGGTCCACAGACCAGCAGCAACCGCATCACAGGGTTTCTTAGAAATGTGCAAATATGTGCCTCACCAAAGACTCACTGAACTACAATCTGTATTTTAAGATCCTCAGTAATTTATATGCTTTGAGAGGACCTAGAGTAAAGTATAGAAGAGCAGGGAGAGAAGAGAGGACATTTGATTGTCCTGGAAAATGCAAATTAACTGTGAACAACAGTTCTCTGCTCATCTCTAAAAATTTCAATTACTCTTTTAAGACAGATCACCAAAGCAGCCAAAAGGTAGGAAGATTTAAATACATTTTAAATACTTTTTCCAAGAGTATTGATAATAATCTATCAATTTCAGATAGGACTTAGAAGAGGAAAAATTTGCAACTTGGTGAGATGCCATTACATTTTACAAACTGAAGAAAATTAGAGAAGCACATTTAAGGATTTGAAACAACCGTATATATTTTCCAAAACTCATAAAAATTTCCATTTTTACAAGTGTTAAGATACAAGTAAAATAAATTTACATATGAAAATTTCCCAAACTTATTGAAATCCTATCAAAAATTTCCCAAACTTATTAAAATCCTATCAAAATCACAAAGAACACATTTCAGTACTTTGCATTTCTGTGTGTATTAATCTTTAGGTCACTTGAAAATCAATATAATGAAATGGATATTAAATGGTACCAAAGAATTGTTAATTTTGTCAGATATAATCACACTGTGGTTATCTAAAAAAAAAAGTCTATTTTCTTAAGGAATGTATACTAAAATATATAAGAATGAATGAATTTGCTTCAAATACCTTACAAAGAAAAAGGAAGAAATACAGAAAGGAAATGTAGCAAAATCCTGGTAATTGTTGAATCTGAATCAGAGGCTGAATCTGAATGCAAGCCACAACCAGTTTTAATATAGCCTAAGCTAAAAATGGTTCTCCCATGTATAAAGGACTGTAAAAACAACAAAGAAAAATATACAACCGAAATGTTTTCCCCAAAACCTAGATTGCTCACTAGCTAGCCCTATACAGAAAAAGTTTGCTGACCCTGTTCTGGATGATGAGCATATCAATCTCATTCCACAGTAGAGAAAGACAAATCTAGTAAGCCCCAATAATACTTTAACAGAAACCAAGCAAAACACCTACTCCAAAATTTCCTAACATTCAAAATATATTTTAAATAATTAAAAATTATTCTTGTTTAATGAATATTTGAATAAATCATGTAACAGGCACTGTTCTAGGGCCAGGATATATAGAAGTGAATGAAAAAGACAAAATCCCTTACCTTCATAGAATTCTGGCTTTGTTAGGTTGACTTTTCTTATTTTAATCACAAATATTTTATTTTCCTTCCCTTCTATATGCTCAAGTACATGACTGTTCTGACATAAAAGCATTCATACATACTTAATTTCATTGTAAACAAACAAATCACTGACATAAAAGGTAGGTTAATAACTTTTATTATTTTATTTAAAATGTAGTAATTATGCAATACTTACTGGAGATCCAAAGTTATGTCCAACTTCATGAGCAAAAGTAATGTGAGAGACTTTGGGAGGTACATGAGACCCATAGTTCTGAACAGTAATAATTCCAGTGTTTAAGGACTTCTTCTTACCATCTGAATAGAGCTTACTTTTTTCACATATTCCTCCAGAGCTTCCTAATTCAGAGCAAAAGATGGCTAAATTAACATCTATTTCACCCAAAAATAACTTTCTAATATGTGCTATATTAAATTAAGACATTTTATATTTGAGTCCAAAATACAACTGGTACCCACATATATCAAATACTCAAAAGTTTCTTTGGTCCACGTTAGGAAGTCATTTCAAATAAAAGCTTTAATGAAGAAACTCCCAGGATTGAGTACAAAGCCCTTATAAATATTCCTCTGCATAACCAAAAGGTCCCCAGATTTTTGCTCCCAATAATTTAACAAAACAAATACTTTTGTTTCTGTTAAATTTGAATATATCAGTATTTACACTGAGTCAAAACCTACACCTTTTATCTTTTACAAAGAAAACTTTAAGTTCACAAAAGTTGAATAAAATATTCTTAAGTAGATTCTGAGAAACTCACTTCTACAAATAAAAGCAGTGATGCACAGGAGTATGTACGTGATTCACTATCTATCCTGAGCGACAAGATACAATTTTTTTTTTTTAAGAACTAGGGTTGCCAAGGTATAGGGGTGTGGGGGGTGGGAGAAGTAGTGAGAGGTTGGTAAAAGGTATAAACTTTCAATTATAAGATGAATAAGGTTTCATAATGTATACAAATAGCAAGTCAGGACAATGTACACTTCAAATATCTTACAATTTTATTAATTATACCTCAATAAAGCTAAAAAGAATTATGCAAAATGGGTAAAAAAGCACAACAAAGGGAGGAGGGAAGGTAGGGAGGCGTATGAAGGAAGGAAGGGAGGGAGAACAAAAGTGGCAAAATGTTCATTATCAGATATTCACTGTAGTACTCTTGCAACCTTTTGGCATGTTTAAAATTTTTTTTCAAAATAAATTCAAAAAATTAAATTATGATTTTCCAATGTATCTTGAGAACACTTTCAAATTTTAAAAGGAAACCATATTTTTACTTATACTTATTAAGTCGTTTTATAGTTCATTAAGAGTTCCTGAACTTCAGAGTTTAATTCCAAAATGAAAGTGCTTTCACATCTAAAGGCAGTTAACATAAGAAATTAGAAAAAGAACATGAAATTCAGAAACTGGCTGGCCAATCCATGTCTTTATTTACACTGTACTGAAAAAACCATAGTTCTCCTAACTATTGAAGATTTTTAGTGAGAAGTTCTTGAGTTTATATTCACATTTAAAAGGTTTCTCTATCTGAATTTTTGTTAAAATACAATCAAATGGATTATTCTGATAACTGATCAAATTACTTCAAATTAGCTGTGTATGCAAAGTTAGAACCAAGTTATTAAATCATTTTTAAAAACATAATATTTAAGCCGGCCACTCAGTGGTTGAGCATCAACCTATGAACCAGGAGGTCACTGTTTGATTCCCAGTCAGGGCACATGCCCGGTTGTGGGCTTGATCCCCATTGGGGGATGGTTCAGGAGGAAGCCGATCAATGATTCTCTCTCATCACAGATGTTTCTATCAATCTCTCCATCCCCCTTCCTCTCTGAAATCAATAAAAATATATTTTTAAAGAAAATAAAATTTAAAAAACAAAAACAAAAAATAAAAAAATAACAAAAAATATATATATATTTTAAAACCTAATATTTACAATCTCTAATAAAGCATATAATAAAAAGCAATGAAAAATAGATCTGCACAAATGGCATGATACAACTGCTGTCTTGTTCCTTTTAAAATTAGAAAGTATATGGCAGCAAAACATAAATTTGAATTACTGTTATGATATAATTTAGGAAGCTGAGATGATAATGTGCTTCACAGAAAAATAAACTGAAAGACTGGGGCACACGCAGATTTTAACCAGCAAGGGATTGAGAATCTTTATGATAGTCAAAACTTACTTACTACCTTTTCTACACAGAAAACTGAATAAAAAAGCAAACAGCTAATGAATAATGAATAATTAATGTATTTTCTTAAGATACCTCTACTTTTAGAGATGAGTCCTAAGGACTATATCACTATTTCTAGAAAGTAGAAAAGATAGGACTCAGCACTCTGTATAATAATAATAATAGTATACATGTTATAGTTTTGAACAAATAGTAAATTAATATCCTGCCTTAGCGAAGATTTGTCATATGCAAATTGGTCCAATGTAGTACTGTCAAACTTGAATTAAGCATAGAAGACTCCACACTGCAAATTTATCAGTTAAAAAAAAGTAGAGAGCATATATTAAAAACTCTGATAATATACTTTTCTGTATTTTTAAGATCTATCTAGTAAAAGAGAAGTTCAGACATATACATGAGGGTACTTTTCTGAAATGTAGCCTTTGTAATTCATATCTTATTTAATGTTTTAAACTGCTTTTGGTCTATTATTATAGGAAAAGTTCATAGTTGTTACAGGCTAATAGAATATGTTAGAATAACTCAATTATACAGAAAGAAATAGAATACTGTATCTAATTTTGTAACTTATAGTTTAATTTTCTAATACTGTAACTAGTTTTGATATGCCAGAAACTCAATTATTGGTAAAATATCATATATACTTATAAATAAACCATAACTAAATTTGAGCAATTGCTTTATATTATAAATTTAAGATTTTACTATGTATGTCATCATTGAAAAACACAATTGTGAATAACAATGAGAAGGGTGAAATGTAAAATTAGAAAAACTACAAAGGTAATAAAATATCTTGACAGAATCTAAAAATACAATTTTGATGTGAGCAGGCCTAAGTACCTAAAACTTAATAGTAATATGCTGACCATACAATATTGATCTGAGCTGTAATTCTGAAACACAGTAGTACCACTGCCAGATAGGTTATTAAAAAAATATCCGAGGGCATTTCTTTGTCTTTCATGTCTGGGGGACAGTACTCACATGTAATGAGTAGGGACCACAGATGTTAAACATCCTGCAAAGGACAATCCAGACCTGAATAAAATGCCAATATTAAGTGTTCTGTTGCAACATTCTAATGATGTAATTCTCCTAACCTTGTAATTAGACTTTTAAACAACAGGTTAAGAATTCAATAAGCTGTTGGTTATCTTGAGAACCCATGATAAGCTCTGTATGTCCTCAAATCCTAATATGTAAAATTAAATGAAAGTTTCTAAAATAAGAAAAACAGAAGAGACTATTTCTACCAAATGAAATGTCTCAAAAAATGTTCTTCAAATTTAATGAACAACATAAACTGACAAACAAAAATAGAGCCAGAGACACAGAAGCATCGAACAGACTGTCAAACTTCAGAGGAAGGGGGGAGGGGGGGGGAGCGGGGGTAAGAGATCAACCAAAGGTCTTGTATGCATGCATATAAGCATAACCAATGGACACAGACACTAGGGGGAGGTGAGGGCATGTGCTGGGGGGTGGGGGTGGCCGGGGAGAGGTCAATGGGGAAAAAAGGAGAATTATGTAATACTATACATAATACTTTAAACAAAGAATTTTTTAAAAATGCTTTTAACAAATGGTCAGAGGAATACTGAATGGTTCAGGATTAACTATGAGAGGAATTCCAAAGCTAGTGTTATTTAGTAACCTACTGATAAAACTAAGATGGATAATATATGAGCAGAATGTACTTAATTATCCCCCTAAAAAATGGCCCCTCAAAAGGTGTGTTATAAGAGTATAGCAAGTAAAGTAGAACAAAGGAATTATTTAATATAAATAATTTACTTTGCTAAGGAACCAATGTTTCAGTCTCTAAATTAAATAAGAGGCTACCTGCTTAACAGAGAACTGTGCTTATATAAAGTTCAGAGTAATTTTTCCAGATTCATATTCAAGATTGACTTTGTTTTGGAGACCAGACTCCCTTTATTGGGCTCTCTTTAAGGCCCAGTATAATATTTTTGTTTTTGTTAATCTTCACCCGAGGATATTTTTTACATTGATTTTTTAGAAAGAGTGGAAAGGAGGGAAGGAGTAGGTAGAGGAGGAGAGAGAATGTGAGAGGGGGGAGAGAGAGAGAGAGAGAAACATCAATGTGAGAGAGACACATCAATCAGCTGCCTCCAGCATTTGTCCCAACCAGGGCTGGGGATCAAACCTGCAATCCAGGTGTGTCCGTGATCAAAATTCAAACCTGTGACTCTTCAGTGCAAAGGCTGATGTTCTAAGCACTGAGCCACAGACCAGGAGGACAGTACAATTTTAAACTGGAGCCTCCAAGTCAACCCAATTCGTTAGTTGTTTCTACTTATTACAGAGTTGAGGCAGAAGGTACTATTTTCCTCATTAACAAAACCCAAGACAGCACCCAACTATACTATGACATTTAATACAAACAAATAAAAAGTAGTGTAAAAAAGACTTGAAAACAGAAAACCTACTATTCAAATGTTTCAACCTTCATTGTTTTCCCTGGCTTAACTGAGTCAGTGAAGGGAAAATAGCTAATAATTTGAGTTATTGTTCTGTGAAAATTAACATAATAATATCACAATAAAATCTTTTCCACTACCATATATTTGAATAGTGAAATATCTACAGGATTAAATGAAGTTAAGCTAAATAATGCACCAGAATAAAAATTAATTAGTCCAAATAAAAATGAGAAAAGATTAAGAAACAGAAACAGATCGTAAGTTGAGCAGATCAGCTATGAAATGCTATTTTAAAAAACAAACAAGATATAACAGCAAGCATTACTAAGATCTATAGGCAGAAATATGAAGTCTCAAAGGAAAGGGCAAAGACAGAACATATTGAGGTGAAAAATAAACAAATTGAAGCAAAATGATTTACCTGAATTTATAGAAACAGAATGGACAAGCACCCAGTCTCATAGCTCCCAATTCAGTGCTCTTCCCATCATGTCATAACAGCTAACCAAAATGATATTAAATATTATAGAGTAGTACTTATTTTATAACTGCTCTCTCTTAAGCCCTGACCAGTTTGGCTCAGTGGATAGAGTGTCTGCCTGTGGTCTCAGGGGTCCCGGGCTCGATTCCGGTCAAGGGCATGTGCCCTGGTTGCGGGCGCATGCCCGGTGGGGAGTGTGCAGGAGGCAACTGATCGATGTTTCTAACTCTCTATCCCTCTCCCTTCCTCTCTGTAAAAAATCAATAAAATATATATTTTTTTAAAAAAGAAGAAAATGAATTCTAACAATATAAAAGTTTACCAAGATGCAGGAAACATTTCAACTTATTAGAAATGCGTTAAAAAGACACAGCTAGGATATTACAGTATATAATACCTAGTGAAGTAACTACCAAATGCACTAAACCTGGAGTCAAAGGTCCAGATTCTAGATTCTGTATGATACTGGGTTGATCAGTCTCTGAACTTAAGTTTTCTCATATTCTCCAAAAAGGACACACAGATGGCCAAAGACACATGAAAAGGTGCTCAACATCACTAATCGTCAGAGAGAGACGCAAATTAAAACCACAAGATATCATTTCACACCTACCTACATGACTACCATCAACAAATCAACAAACTACAAATGCAGGTGAGGATGTGGAGAAAAGGGAATCCTAGTGCACAATTGGTGGCAATGCAGACTGGTGCAGCCACTGTGGAAAACAGTATGGAGTTTCCTCAAAAATTTAAAAAACGGAACTGCCTTTTGATCCAGCAATCCCACTGCTGGGAATATATCCTAAGAATCCTGAAACTCCAATCAGAAGGAACATATGCACCCCTATGTTCACAGCAGTGTTATTTACAATAACCAAGATCTGGAAACTGCCCAAATGTCCATTGGTAGGAGGTGAGGGGATAAAAGAAGTATGGTACATTCACACAATGGAATACTATGCAGCTGTAAAAAGGAAGAAACACTTACCTTGTGTAACAGCATGGATGGACCTGGAGATTATAATGCTAAGTGAAATAAACCAGTCAGAGAAAGCAAATACCATATGATCTCACTTATATGTGGAATCTAATGAACAAAATAAGCTGATGAACAAAACAGAACCAGAGTCATGGATACATGGTATTCTGAAAAATGACAGAGGGGAGGTGGGTGTGGTGAGCGAGATGAAAGAAGGTGAAAAGAATCGCCAGAGAACAGATCTGCATAACCCAAGGACACTGACAAAAAGTGGTTAGGGCCAAAGGTAGAGGAGAACGGGGTATAGGTGGAGAGGAACAAATGGGAGAGAAAATGAGGTCTATCTCTAATAATGTCAACAATAAAAGTAAATTTTTTTTAAAAAAAAAAGAAGCTTTGGTGAGGAGAGATTAACCAGAGAACTTATATGCATATATGTATAGCCCATGGACACAGATAATAGTGTGGTGAAGGCCTGGGAGGGGTGAGTTTGGGGTGAAGGTGTCCAAGGGGGGGACATTTGTAATATTTTCAACAAGATAAATAAATTTTAAAAAGGAAGCTTTGGAAATTGTTAAAAGGATATACATTACTAGCTTAAAAAATAGAACTAGAGCCCAGTGTGGCTCAGTTGGTTCAGCGTTAACCCATGCACCAAAAGGTCCCCAGTTTGATTCCTAGTTGGGGCACATGCTGGGGTTGCAGGCTGGATCCCCAGTAAGGGGAGTGCAGGAGGCAGCCAATCAATGTTTCTCTCTCTCTCTCTCTCTCCCTTTCTCTCTAAAAAAATCATTAAAAAAAATTTTTTTAAATTAAAATAGAGCAAGAAATAGAAAAGCGAAAGTATAGTACAAAAGATGCTAAACTATGCATAACAAATCATAGAATAAACTAATAAATATCTATACTAATAAAAGGGTAATATGCTAATTAGACCAGACATCTTCTGGACATCCTTCCGGGTGTCCTTCTGGATAAAGCCATGGTGGTGGGGGCCGAGGCAGAACCAGTTAGGAACAATCAGGCCGGCAGGGGAGGGCAGTTAGGGGGTGATCAGGCCAGCAGGGGAGGGCAGTTAGGGGGTGATCAGGCCAGCAGGGGAGGGCAGTTAAGGGCGATCAGGCTGCCAGGGGAGGGCAGTTAGGGGCGATCGGGCGGGCAGGGGAGCAGTTAGGGGGTGATCAGGCTGGCAGGCAGAGGTAGTTAGGGGTGTCAGGCAGGCAGACAGACGAGCGGTTAGGAGTCAGCGGGCAGGAGTCAGCAGTTATGGATTGGGAGAGGGATGTCCGACTGCTGGGATCGGGCCTAAACTGGCAGTCGGACATCCCCCAAGGGGTCCTGGATTGGAAAGGGTGCAGGCCGGGCTGAGGGACCCTCCCCTGTGCACGAATTTCGTGCACCAGGCCTCTAGTAGGAATATAAAAGCCTATCTTACCCTGGATAAAGCAGGGTTAAGACAGGGCCAGAAAGTCAATTCTTTTATAAAGAGAAGTTGATTCTTTTTTAAAAAGATAAAAATGATGCATCAGAAGAACTGCTGTACATATAGCTCAGAAGATGACAGATTGATTAGCAAACTATATATGGCAAAATTCACATTCAAAGAGTCTGTGATTCTTTCTACAGATCTTTCAATTAATAAATTCATGCCCTAGCCGGTTTGGCTCAGTCCATAGAGTGTCGGCCTGTGGACGAAGGGTCTTGGGTTCGATTCCAGTCAAAGGCACATGCCCATGTTGCAGGCTCTATCCCCAGTAGGGGCTGTGTAGGAGGCAGCCGATCAAAGATTCTCTCTCATCATTGATGTTTCTAGCTCTCTCTCCCTCTCCCTTCCTCTCTGAAATCAATAAAAATATATATTTTTAAAAATAATAATAATGACTAAAAAAAATCCTAGCCAGGTGGTTCAGTTGGCTGGAGCATCGTCTTATGTACCAAAAAGGTTTCGGGTTTGATTCCCAGTCAGGGCACATACCTAGGTTGTGGGTCCAATCCCTGGTCAGGGCAAGTACAGGAGGCAACTGATCAATGTTCCTCTCTCTCTCTACCTTCCCCCTTCCTCTCTCTAAAATCAATAAACATATCCTCAGGTGAAGAATTTTTTTTAATAATAATAATAATGACTAGAGAAAAATAATAAAGGCAGGTTTTTTCTTTCTACCTGCTCCTCCTGACCAGGGTTACTCTCCTTTCTATCTCAGTATAGAACAGAAGCAAAGCATGGTTTTCCCCTTTTAACTATAAAACTTTCTTTTAAACATTTTTTTAAATAATTAATAACATTAACTTCTGTAAAACATTTAATATTTTGCTTTTCATTTCAGAAATTAGTACCACTTTTTCTCATAAAATTATTTATTTCAGCTACTAAATGTACCAAAATATCAGGATATCTCCCTACTGGTACTCATTTCAAAATAAAAAGCTGCTTCATTTATTTTTCCATTTATATATATCATGCTAATGAATCTTGTACAGGCATCACTTTCTCTTATATTGTGTAAAATTCAGTCTGCCCTGAAAATTGCTTTTCGTTTCAAGTATTACATCAAGACATAGACAAACTACCTGAAGGTGCTCCAACCCAAGCCAGACCAAGAACGCCATCATCAAAATCTCGGTCAGTGAAGACATAGGCCAAACAGTAGTCATCATGATTCTGCTCAGAATTCAATTCCAGAAACTTCTCCACACCAATATTTGGAAAACGAAAGGGATTTGTGGGGTCCTTCTCATCAGCAGTTGTATTGATCTAAAATTAAAAAATAATTAATGTTAGCAGAGCCTTAGCGTAAGTCTCTATTCACCTCCTTCTGAATCTACCTGAACAATATGTTTGGGGCCCCTGGAAAATTAGGCCTCAATTAAGGCTTCTATGGTTGTACACGCTACCTCCAAAACCCCTTAGCTGATTTCAGAAGCCAAAAAGAAAAAAAGAAAGGCAAGGTGGAATGTGTTACATTTCTGAGCAAGTATTTAACAGATTCTTGAACACTTGGTGTGGAAAAACAAGTTCTTATTTCTAATCAAGTTCAGTTTCTAAATTCAATCATCTGAGCAAATCTCTTTTACTGCAAAATCTCCTATATACTAGTATGGTGACAAGTATGAGAACATAAAACCCTGTATTTCAGCTAATTACTAGAACATAAAACAAACTTGGTTCTCCTTACAAGTTCAATTTTTTCTCCTGAGTGTGGCAAAAAATTATATATATACATATATTTTTCTGCCAATTCATTTCTCTTACTACTTCAGGCTGAGTTCCTCTAGAATGTTTCTTTCTTTTTTAAAAATATAAATTTTACTAGAGGCCTGATGCACAAAATTCATTCAAGAGTAGGCCTTCCTTCCCCCGGCTGCCAGCACCAGCTTCCCTCCGGCCACTGGCAGGCACCCAGGACCCGGGCTTCCCTCACAGCCCTGGCTTCGTCCAGAAGGTCGTCCCGAAGGACGTTCAGTCTAATTAGCATATATGCTTTTATTATTATAGATTGATTTCAAAGAGGAAGATAGAGATAGAAATATCAATGATGAGAGAGAATCATTAATCAGCTGCCTCCTGCATGCCCCACACTGGGGATCAAGCCTGCAAACCGGGCATGTGCCCTGACCTGGAATTGAATCATGATCTCCTGGTTCATAGGTCGGTGCTCAACCACTGAGCAACACTGGCCAGACTAGAATGTTTCTTTTGACACTAGCTATTAAACTCCCAGTACAGGTTCCTCCTTCACAATTTGAAGAATAATGGTATTCTGATAACAAACTTCTGCTAAACAAAAGCTTTCATTTATCAGCCTCTGCTTCATTTCAGAGACCCCTATCTGTCCTTTGAAGTCCTAGAACAATCTGGCTTTCTTCAAATAAGTCAGAGAATTACATACAATATTGTTGCTAGAGAGTAAAAAGGGTAAGTATGATAGTAAACATTTTTTAGAAGGCAAACCTCAAACTATTGAAAATGTCAATAGTAAAGGGAGGATATAACAGCTAATAAAATAAGAATTACTGGTCTTTTTAGGATCTACACCTTTCAGTAAAACCAAGGGGCTTAGAAGCAGAATGGCAATTGCCTAAGGACAGATTTCAGAACATCTAACTTACCCACTAACAATTAACCAAAAAAAATCAGTTATGGTCATCTAACACACATACACAAAAATCCAAAACAAGCATGATATATCCTATCTAATAAAGAGGGCATATGCTAATTGACCCTCACACTGTCACAAAGATGGTGGCGCCCACAGCCAATGAGGGAATATGCTAATTGACTGCCCCGCCCTCAAAGATGGCAGCGCCCACAGCCAATAAGGAGGGAATATGCTAATTGACTATCACACCCTCAAAGATGGTGGCACCCACAGCCAATGAGGGAATATGCTAATTGACTGCCCCGCCCTCAAAGATGGCAGCGCCCACAGCCAATAAGGAGGGAATATGCTAACTGACTGCCCCGCCATCAAAGATGGTGGCGCCCACAGCCAATAAGGAGGGAATATGCTAACTGACTGCCCCACCATCAAAGATGGTGGCGCCCACAGCCAATAAGGAGGGAATATGCTAATTGACTGTCACTCCCTCAAAGATGGTGGCACCCACAGCTAATAAGGAGGCTCAGGTAACCAGGGCTGGCCGAGGCTTGCGCTGCCGGCAGTGGCCGGGTCGCCTCCTGCCCCTGAGGGCTCGCAGACTGTGAGAGGGGACAGGCCGGGCTGAGGGACACCACCCACCCCCAGTGCATGAATTTTCATGCACCGGGCCAATAGCATACATTATATATATGAATATACGTATATATGTATATATATGTATGCTAGAGGCCTGGTGCACGAATTCGTGCATGGGTGGGGTCCCTCTGAGTGGCCTGCAGGGATCGGCCCGAAACCCGCAGTCCAACGCCACCTGCAGCTCCTACCTGCCGCTCCCGCTCATCTGTGTCTGCCGCGGGCTCATGCCCAATCAGTTCCTATCATGAGAAGCTCGCGCTTCCACAGCAGCGCTGGCCAGCCATGAGCCCTGCATCTGGCACCCACCCAAGGGGAGTGGCCTGCGGGATCAGGCTGAAACCGGCTATCCCATATCCTCCAAGGGGTCCCGGATTGCGAGAGGGTGCAGGCCAGGCTGAGGTACCCCACCAATGCATCGTCGGGCTGGGGAGGGACCTCAGGGAGGGCTCCAGGGTGTGTCCGGCCCATCTCGCTCAGTCCCAATTGGCCGGACCCCAGCAGCAAGCTAACCTACCGGTCAGAGCATCTACCCCCTGGTGGTCAGTGCACATCACAGCGACTGGTCAACTGGTCAACTGTCTGCCCCCTGGTGGTCAGTGCATGTCATAGCGTCTAGTCAACCATGACTAGAAATGGAACTGTGACCTCCTGGTTCATAAGTCCAGGTTCAACGCCTAAGCCAGGGGTCCTCAAACTACGGTCCGTGGGCCACATGCAAATACAAATATTGTATCTGTTCCCGTTTTGTTTTTTTACTTCAAAATAAGGTATGTGCAGTGTGCATAGGAATTTGTTCATAGTTTTTTTTTAAACTATAGTCCGGCCCTCCAACGGTCTGAGGGACAGTGAACTGGCCCCCTGTTTAAAAAGTTTGAGGACCCCTGGGCCTAAGCCATGCCAGCTGGGCTAGATTTTACTTCTTAAATCATAAACCCAGGTATCCCTTCTGTGTGTGCACATATGTATCTGTGTGTATAAAGCCAAGAGTAAAGATACACTGCATCAGTAATACATGTAAACTATTGCATGCATAAAAAGCAAGCCTTCTTA
>NW_005871071.1:412049-415667 GCF_000147115.1 Myotis lucifugus | reverse complement strand
TTGACTGCTTTCAAGACTGGCGAGAAGCTCCCAACCACTCCTTTTTTCTTTTCTTTTTTTCTTCTGGGCCAGCTTTAGCTCTGGCTCTAGCTCTGAGGCTTCCACTGCTGGTTTGTTTGCCGTTCTATAATCGAAACAATGTATAACTTCAGCTCTGAGATCCCAGCCGGCTATATTTGTTAGAATGTTTCAAACTGCCAGCTCAGAGGCCGGCAAGTCAGGCAGGGAACGTTGGAGTCTGCAGTCACTGGAGCAAGCAAGCCTCATGTTCGCTTCCAGCTGCCTGGCTGCCGGCCGCTATCTTGGCTGACAGTTAATTTGCATAAGGATACGCTGATTAGCCAATGGGAAGGGTATCGGTCGTACGCCAATTACCATTTTTCTCTTTTATTAGTGTAGATGGTCCTGATGTTTCTCTTTTTTTTAACGTATTTAACTATTAAAACTCCTTACTCAAAAAAACAATTAAAAATAAATAAATAAAACTCCTTACTCTTATGCGTTTCACCATGAAACTGATGTTACGAATTCCAGAGAAGTCTGTGGTCTGATAAATTGTATCAATCGCTTTAACATGACTGGATATCTACAGATTCAAAAAAAAAAGAAAAACATTTTAGACACAATGTGAAAATGTGAAAAAGAGTGAATTCCCATCTCCCAAATCAAGAATTATTCATGTTCCACCACATTCAAATTGTAAAATGTCTACACCATATACCAGATGAAAGAATGAAACAGATTAGTGAGCTGGAGCTAAAAGGGAAGATTCTGTGCTTTTCCAGAATCTGGTCCCAATCAAATCTGCATTCTTCTCAGCTATATAAAATTTTGTTTCCTCAATCCATCCTATCATATGACACCTTTATGCCTTTTCACATGCTGTTCTCTAATGCCTAGGGTATCATCCTTCAGATTCAGTTCAGCTCAAACATCTCTGAGAACTTCCCTGGTACTATCAGTACACTCAGTCATTCTCTGAGTTTGGTCTTTCTAATGCTGCACTACTACAGTTTGGGTTGTTGCTTTTTCTGTAAGTTTTGGGCTTTATTTCCCCACACATTTTTAAAATTTATTTTCATTTTTTGTTTTGTTGACCATTTACTATATACTAGACACTGTTTTAGGTGCTAGGGATATAATGGTAAACAAAATAGAAAAAGTCCCTATAAATTTACAAAAATTTATTTGCCAGGGTGATGGAGGGGAATAATAAAAATACAAATAAGATGTTCAAATTTTGCTAAATTCTAGGAAGAGATTAACATGGTAATAGAATACAAAATAATACTCTGCTTATGTACCTAACTATCAACTAAACTCTCTGGCTTCTAAACCACTCTGTACACAACCTTCCCATCTTCATTTACAAAAAGCACTTGCTACCATTTATGTAAAATATTACATATATGTAATATTGTATATACATATATAGGGTGTCCCCCAAAAAATGTATACACAAAATGTCTGTAGATTCTATTACATTTTGAAAATGAAATATTTTTTTAAATACTGCCTTTATAATTATATTCAAAGTATGTAGTACATTTTTTGGGACACCCTGTATAAATACTATTTTCAAATAAATTATATAAACATACAATAGTTAAGAAGAAGCATTAACAATGATGATTTCAAAAGTAGTCTAAGTATGCCCTAGCCGGCTTGGCTCAGTGGATAAAGCGTCGGCCTGTGGCCTGAGGGGTCCCGGGTTCGGTTCCGGCCAAGGGCACATGCCTGGGTTGCGGGCTCGATCCCCAGTGGGGGGTGTGCAGGAGGCAGCCGATCAATGATTCTCTCTCATCATTGATGTTTCTATCTCTCTCTCCTTCTCCCTTTCTCTCTGAAATCAATAAAGAAATATATTTTTTTTAAAAAGTAGTCTAAGTAGCCAAACATTGATAAAGAAAGTTGTAACAGTGCTGACAGATTACATTAAAAGTCATGCTGTCTAACCTCAATTTGGCCTAGAAATCTTCTGAGTCTATTCCATTCTCAAGTGGTGGTTCAAACATTTCTCCACAGGTTATTATATTTCATACTTTACTGACGTCCCATCTTTATCCACCTATGCCTTCCTTAAAGGGTAACTTCTCTTTATTCCTGACCCCAGTCCTTACTATATCTTCAAGATCATTTTTCACATCAATCTTACACTGCTTCCCTACTGTATTATTTTCCTCTTCCAACCAACTTCTCTTGTAATCCCTACTACCCTTTCACTCCCAAATATTATTGTAAGTCACCATATTTTTTTCTATTTTTCACATTCCTTAGGATCTCACTGCCAACCCATTCCTTACTGTTTGCAATGTTTCCACCTTCACAATTCCATTGAGAGCTTGCCTAAAGCTCATCAATAATCTCTAGTAACTGAAAATCAACTACTTTTGTACCTGTTCTCTTATGCCTAGGGTATCATCCTTCAGACTCAGCTCAGCTCAAACATCTATATACCATCTTCTTAAAAAAGTCATTCTAGAAAATTTCTATTGAGGAGAAACCAAGATGGCAGCATAGGTAAACACCGGAAATTGCTGCCTCACACAACCACTTCAAAAATACAACTAAAAGACAAAACGAACACCATCGAGAACCACAGGAAGGCTGGCTGAGTAAAAATTCTACAACTAGAAGGAAACAGAAAAGCACACTGAGACTCAGAGGAGGTGCGGAAGTAAAGTGCAGAGGTACGGAGGCGCACGTGGAAAGAGCTGGCAACTGAGGACACAGTTGTCTTTTTCAATCGAGAGGGAGTCTCAAGCTCCCGACTACTCTGAACTCCAGTTCTGGGCTAGTCTCTGGGGACCCAGACTCATACGGGGAGAAACTTGACCGTCTGTCATCGGGTGGAACTCGAGGGTGGCTTTCTCTCAGGGGTGCTTGCAGCGATTACCGCAGGACACTGAGACCCAGGGCCTCTTAGGGCAGGGCTGAGGATCAGCCATAGCTGTTTGCTCCGCCCTGTTGACTTCCCGAGACCCCGCCCCACCCAAGCTGCTAGCAGAGGCTTTTGCATATGAATGACCTGGCCCTTTGAGATCTAAAATTACCTAACAAACTGCAGCTGAGTCAGAGAGACCCAGAACATCCAAAAGAAGGCCCAAATGCCCAGAGCAGCTTCCCGTCCTCTAAAGCAGTGGTCGGCAAACTGAGGCCCCTTGAGTGTGGCTCTTCCACAAAATACCATGTGCGGGCGCGCACGTACAGTGCAATTGAGGCTTTTGCATCTGAAAGGCTTGGCCCTTTGCAATCTGAAAATTACCTAACAAACTGCAGCTGGGTCAGAGAGACCCAGAACATCCAAAAGAAGGCCCAAGGCTCCACAGCAGCTTGCATTGCTTCACAGTTGGGGCTCATCTGGGCACCTCCAAACCCCAAACAATGAAGAGGAATCTGCAGATCTCTCCATAGCTCCTGCTGGGTAGCCTCAGGCAGAGGCTAAATTAGCACCTCCTTAGATCCAAGTACCAGTGTACCCAGTGGTCAGAGTGGGACCATCCAGATTGCAACTCCTCAGGTCCATAAGGGACACACTCAGGGGGCAGACTCAGTGAGCACCAAAGCCCCACTGAAGCAAGTCTGGCCCCAGAAGGGTGTCTCCAGCACAGAAGTCTC
>NW_005871071.1:393528-411247 GCF_000147115.1 Myotis lucifugus | reverse complement strand
CCCCAACAAAAAAGGAATCTTAAAAAGTTCTCCCTCTTTTTCTTTGCTATTCAAATCCACGGGGAAAAAAGCAAAGGGGGGATCTTAAAAACCGCAAAAGGGGAAAAAAGCCTGTTTCCTCCGGGGGTCCCCATTTGCCCTGCCCCTGTTTTCTCACCGGCACTTTTGAGCCCAATGAGAGTTCCCTGTTTAATCCGCAAGTATGATTCCCCCGAACCCCCCACCCAAGCTTCCTTCCCCAGCTAAGCTTTTTTTCAGAATTAAAGGCCCGAGAAAGAGTTTCCGGGATAAGGAAAAGTTAACGGAGTCCATCCCCCCCAAACCGTTTTTTTATGAAATGGTGAAAGGTTTTCTTTTGCAAGAGGAAGAAGAAGAAAAAGGTAAAGATTCAATTTATTAACACCAAAGCCCCTCTCTCAACAAGTGAATCTAAAAATCAAGTGAATAAATATTCTGATGAACAGAATAAACTGGTGAATATAATAGATTCAGGGGCATAGAAAGGGGGGGGACTGACATTTTTCGGGGGGAAAGGGGTGTGGGGGGGTGCAGGAAGAGACTGGAAAAAAATCTTACCCCTATGGATGAGGACATTGGGGGGGGGGGGGGTAAGGCCAGAGGGTAGGGTGGGAACCCTGTGGAGGGGAGCTATGGGGGGAAAAAAGAGGAACAACTGTAATAATCTGAACAATAAAGATTTAATTTAAAAAAAAAAAGAAATAGTCACACATGTGGACAAAGGTATGTAATGTATAGATATAAATGTATATCTATATACATTTGCAACCAATTAAAATTAAGATAGAACCAGAAAATAAAAAAGCCATTCTACTTTTCCCACCATTATTGAGGTATAATCCTATATAATAAAGCGGTAATATGCAAATTGACCGTCACGCCCTCACAAGATGGCTGCCTACGACCAGGCCAGAAGGGTTGTTAGTGAGGGATGACCAAACAACTGAATAGCAGGCTGCATGGGATGACCAGGCCACTGGGGGGGAGGGGCGGTCCGTGAGGGGAGACCAGGCCTACAGGGGGGCAACTGGGGGCAACCAGGCCAGCAGGGGGGGGCGGGGCAGTTGGGGGTGACCAGTCCGGCAGGGGGGGGACAGTTAGGGTCAACCAGGCTGGCAGAGGGGGGTAGTTGGGGGCAACCAGGCTGGCAGAGGGAGCAGTAAGGGGTGACCAGGCTGGCAGTGGGGGGCAGTTAGGAGCAACCAGGCCGACAGGATGGGGGCAGTTAGGGGCGACCAGGCAGGCAGCCAGGTGAGCGATTATTGTGAGAGGGACGTCCGATTGCTGGTTTAGGCCTGATCCCTAGAATCGGGCCTAAACCGGCAGTCAGACATCCCCCAAGGGGTCCTGGATTGGAGAGGGTGCAGGCTGGGCTAGGGCCCCCCCCCCCCATGCATGAATTTCGTGCACTGGGCCTCATTAATAAATAAAACTGTAAGATATTTAAATATCTTGATATATATGTGTACATTGAGAATTCCTGCCATCTAACACATTTCATCATTCTCTTTGATATCTCTGTAAGATGACACTATTGGCTGTGCATTTTGCTTTGAAACTTTGTTTCTAACTTGGCTAATTATTTAATACTACCTCTTTAACTATTATGTTTTAGCCCATTGCTTCTCCTCCTCATTCTATTCACTATATACAGATATTCTTTCCCAGTTTCTTCCCTTTTGATTTCATTCTTTCCCTTTCATTCTCTCTCCTTTTAATGTACCACCTATATCTTTTATACCAAGAAATTCCATGCAAAAAGCTCAAACCTCTCCCAAGTTCCAGTTCTACATTTTCAATATCCTAATGGAATTACTACCTGGCTTTTAGACATATCTAAAATTAAGCTCATCACCACCATCAAAATGAATTCACCAGTTATACAATGGCACGTTCATTCTCAGTCTCATATCCTTAAAGTCAAAAGGTATCTCACTGGATACCTTCAACATGAGAACATATTGAAGGGTGTATCTAAATACTTTATACTTTAAAAAGGATTAAGACACAAATGCAAATAATAAGGTAACTTAGAAAGTGCTAAGTACAATGGGTATACAGAACAGAAATTAAATACTTATTATTGAAACAATTCCTCTATCTTTCCCTTTATTAAAACCACAGTTAATTCAATCCTCTTTTCAAAGCTAAGCTCCAGTGTCATCTCCTTCATGAAATCATTTTCTTACACCTCTCTTTTGAATGACACAAATATCTTAACTGGTCTTTCAGCTATTTGTATAGTTATCTTACATATTTTATCATATCATAATTGAAAATACATACTTTTTATTTTTCCAAAATGAGATATGTGCTAACTTTAATTTTAGAGGGAAATATAGCTATTAGAATACAAGAGCTCCTAAAATAGTAGGAAAATTATAAGTACCTGAGCAATCACAGCTTCTCGTGTCCCATAATATTTAAAGAATAGATGATCAGTCTGAATATAAAGCTGACAAGTATTTTTTTCAGCTAAAGTTGTACGTTTTTTCCTCAAGAGTTCTGGACCATTATTAACAGCATGTTCTTTAGGTGTCTGTCAAAAAGAGAGTCATTTCTAATCATTAGCATGCTTCACTAATATAATTTTATATAGTATACTTTAAAAACAATTTCATATTCTGCTTTATGAGTAGACATTATAAAAAAATTCATATTATAAACAAGGGTACACATTATAAAATATTTCATATCCTGCTTTATTATGTAACATCATAGACATTTCCCCATGCCATTAAAAATTCTTCATAAACATCACTTTCAGACTCATAACATCTACTGCATAGATGTATTACTTATTCAAGAGATTCTTTCACTTTTACACGTTTTTCAAAATATACCTTTTAATACGTAATCACTTGAATATAAAGCAAGTCTTATAGTAGTTTATAATACTTTGATATCTTCTTCCACCTCACCTCTATAAACCCAATGTATTACCTACCCGTCAAAATTTGTCTCCTAAATACCTAAGAAACCTGTCTCCATCACATTAGTCCAAACTACCATCACTTATAACCTAGAGTACTAGAATAAAAACAATGTAATCTATCCACATCCACTATTAGCCTTTAATGTATTCTCTATACTGTAATCTTTTCAAAATGCAAACTTGAAAATATTACTTACCTCTATAATATATTTCAATGACTTCCCATTGCTTTACGGATAAAGTCCTAAATTCTGTATATGCTATCAAATAAGTACTGCAGACTCTAATTACCTGTCCAGTTTCTTCCCATTCCATATTATTTCACAGAGAGACCCTATTGCATTACCCAACTCTAGCCCTCTTTCCAATCCTCCAACACACAGTCTGTCTCCTGCCAGTCCTTGTACATGCTGATGCTACCTCTCCTGATCTAACATCTTCTTTCAGACTTAGTGAAGGTCAATTCATCCATTATACCACCTCACAAAACTATGTACCCATGTCCTTACATAGAGTAATCTTACAATTTATTGTGTGGTTATTTGATTAATTTCTGTCCCCACCCCAACACCTATTACTTCATGAATTCTAGAAAAAAGACACTTATCTCTGCTTATCGCTATTACAGAGGCCCAGTGCACGAATTCGTGCACGGGTGGGGTCCGGCCGGCCAGGACCAGCGGGGAGGAGGGGACACAGGAGGTTGGTTGCTGGCCCCACCCCCGATCAAGGTTGTGGGGAGCCAATCGGGCCAGTTGGCTGCCACAGTGCACATTATAGCAACCAGTCATCCTGGTCATTCCATTGTTCCGGTCACTTGGCTTTTATATATATAGATTGTTCTCACCTAACACACATTTGGCAGGCAAACTGAATGTTTAAAGAATTACCACTGCAATTGAATCCAAATACTTAAACAATTGTTGACATGTAAAAGAACCATTTTAAATGAATTTTGATGAAATAATAGAAAATTCAAATTAAATTCTTGAGATACGCTTATAATGCTATGAATTTCCCTCTTAGGACTGCTATCACTGTGTCTCATAGATTTTTGGTTGTTGTATGTTTTCAGGTCACTTTTGATTTCTTCCTTGATCTCACTGTCAACCCTTTCATTGTTTAATAACATGTTATTTAGCCTCCATGTCTTTGTGTGTTTTTCAGTTTTTTCCTTGTGATAAAGTCCTATTTTCATACCATTATGGTCAGAGAAGATGCCTGATATGACTTTAATCTTCTTAAATTTATTGAAATGTGTTTTGTGTCCTAACATGTGATCTATCCTAGAAAATGTTCTATGAGCACTTGAAAAAAAATGTATATTCTGCTGCTTTGGGGTGAAATGCTCTTAAGATATCAATTAAATTCATCTGACCTAGTATGTCATTTAAGACCACTGTTTCCTTGTTGATTTTCTGTCTGGAAGATCTATCCAGTCAATGGGGTGTTAAAACCCCCTACTATGAGTTTAATTACTGTCAATCTCTCCCTTTATGTCCATCAGGATTTGCTTTACATATTTAGGTACTTCTATGTTGAGTGCATAAATGTTTACAAGTGTTATATCCTCTTGTTGGATTGCTCCCTTTGTCACTATATAGTGTCCTTTTTTGTCTCCTATTATAGCCTTTGTTTTAAAGTCTATTTTGTCAGATGTAAGTATTGCTACTCCAGCATTTCCCCCTTTCCATTTACATAAATTATCTTTATCCACTCCTTCTAAATAAAATTTTTAAATGAGAAAAAATGTCCTTTATATTTACCTACATATTTACTATGTTATGCTCTTCACTTCTTTGCATAGATCTATATTCCTATCTCTTATTCTTTTTCTACCTGAAGAACTTCCCTTAACAATTCTTGCAGTGTAAATCTCTTACAAATTCTCTCAGCCTGTTTGTGTGAAACAGATCTTTAATTTGCCCTCATTCTTGAAAATTATTTTACAAAATATAGAATCCTAGTTTGGTAGTTTTTCCCCCAGCACACTTTGAAGATGTCATTATGTAATCTTCAGTTTGCACTGTGTAATGAGAAGCCAAAAGTTATTCTTACAGTTGTTTCCCTGGATATAAATGTATCTTCTTTTCTCTAGCTGCTTTTATTTATGATTTTCTCATTTTCAGTGGTTTCCAATAATTTGACTGTAATATGCCCTAGTACAGTTTTCCTTGTGTTTATCCTACCTGGGTTTCATTGAGATTCCTGGGCCATAAATTTTGGAGACATTAATATTTCAAATATTTTTCCTGTATCCGCTGTCCCAGGACTCCAATTATTTTCTCTTTGTGCTTAGATCTGGATAGTTTCTATTTTTTACTGTCCTTTATTTACCCATGTTGCCTTCTGCAGTAAATAATTTGCTCTTAAGCCTATCCATTAAATTTCAATTAAGAAAATGTACTTTTCAGTTCTACAAGTTACATTTAGTTCTTTATTATAATTTCTATTATCTCCTCTTTGTTTTCATATTTTTCTGTTATTCTTTGAATGTATTTATAACCATTATCTTAATCCATTAAATTTCAATTAAGAAAATGTACTTTTCAGTTCTACAAGTTACATTTAGTCCTTTATTATAATTTCTTTTTTCAACTTTTTGTCATCTAGTAATATTTTATGAATGCTGGGCTCTTTTAATGTTACATTATTGAGTATCTGCATTCTGTGTACTCTTTTTTCATTGCTAATCCTCACCCTAAAATATTTTTTCCCATTGATTTTTAGAGAGAGTGGAAAGGAGGCAGGGAGGAGGAAAGAGAGACACATTGATGTAAAAGACATCGATCCGTTGCCTCCTGCACATACCCCAACCAGGGCCAGGGATCAAACCCACAACCCAGGTACATGTCCTTGTCCGGGAATCAAATCCAGAATCCTTCAGTGCTCGGGCCAGCACTCTAACCACTGTGCAAAACTGGCCAAGGCTATGTACTCTTTTAACAAGTATCATTGAACTTTGTTCTGACAGACAGTTAATTTACCTGAAAGTCAACTTGATCTTTTTGGAGTTTGGTTTTTCCACTTAGTTAGGGCAGGTCTCCAGTAGCCTTTAACTCTAGGGTGAAATTAGCCTTACTCTTAATATGGCTTGGGATCTTTACAAATTATAATTTCTAATAGTACATTGATTCCACAGTAGTTTTTCTTTCTCTGGTAGTTTCCTCATAGAATTTCACCCTATGCATGTATAGCTTAGTATTCATCTAAAACTAAATGAAACACTTGTGCAGATATCTGGAGCTTTTTCTCGGTGTAGCTGTCTCCTGTCAAACTCTGCCTTCTTGAACTTTGACCTGTCTCTTCAACTCAGTAAGATTGCTGTGCACTTTTTGCTCTTCGTGAGATCCCCTTCCCTGTGACACGCCTGAAATTTTGCCTCCAGTCATGAAGTCAGGAAAATCACAGAGATATTTATATTTCCCTCTCAACATCGCATCCTGTACTGCCTGCTTCCAATGTTTGAAAACAACTGTTTCATATATTTTGTTTAGTTTTCGTTTTCTACAAGAAAGCTATGTGGATACCCATTATTCAATCATAACTGGAAAGGGAAATCTTTACTTAATATTTTTACTAAAAGTTTCAATGTTTTCATTTTAGACATTTAATACTTTAATCTATCTGAAGTTTTGTTTTAAATATGGTAAGAGATAGAGATCCAACTTCATCTGTTTCTAAGTGGTTAAACATTAGAAAAATATTTCTGGCTCCATTTTTTCTGGCTCCATTTATTCAACCATCTTTACTTTTCCTCACTGATTTGAGATTCTAACTCTACCAAATAACAAAGTTTCACATCTGCATTTGTTTTCATCTCTATGTTAAGATTATACTCTCATTTAGTATAATAATTTTTAATCCCTTCTAGGGCAAATCCCTCTTGCCTGTTCATCACCTTTAGATTGGCCCTACTTCTTCTTAGTCTTTACTTTTCTGTATAGCATTTTAGACCCATCTAAGTGCTGTGAATAACCCTTTTGTAATTTGTATCAAAAATATATTTAATCTATTAATCAACATAGAAAAATTAATATTTTTATGATATACTAGAGGCCCAGTGCACAAAAATTTGTGCACTTGGGGGGGGGGGGGTCCCTCAGCCCAGCCTGTGCCCTCTCACAGTCTGGGACCCTTGGGGGATGTCCACCTGCTGGCTTAGGCCCGCTCCCAGGGGATCGGCCCTAAGCTGGCAATTAGACATCCCTCTGGCAGCCCAGGAGCCCTCGGGGGATGTCCACTTGCCAGCGGGGACCAGGCCAAGCAGCAGTCGGACATCCTTAGCGCTGCTGAGGCAGGAGAGGCTCCCGCCATCACTGCTGTGCTGGCAGCCGTCAGCCTGGCTTGTGGCTGAGCAGAGCTCCCCCTGTGGGAGCACACTGACGACCAGGGAGCAGCTCCTGCATTGAGCGTCTGCCCTGTGGTGGTCAGTGTGTGTCATAGTGACCAGTTATTCCCAGTCGTTCTGCTGTTAGGGTCAATTTGCATATTACCCTTTATTATATGCCTGGTGCATGGGTGAGGGCTGGCTGGTTTGCCCTAAAGGGTGTCCGGATCAGGGTGGGGGTCCCGCTGGGGCCTGGGTGAGGGGCTGAGGGCCGTTTTCAGACTGACCACACCCCCTTCAGGGTGGGGGTCCCTGCTGGAGTGCCTGGCGAGCCTGGGTGAGGGGCTGAGGGCTGTTTTCAGACTGGCCACACCCACTTCAGGGAGGGGAGTCCTGCTGGGGTGCCTGGCCAGCCTGGGTGAGGGGCTGATGGCTGTTTGCAGGTTGGCCACGGCCCCCAGCCACCCAAGCTCCCAGTGGAGGCTGGCTGGAAGCAGGTATCTGGGATTTATTTATCTTCTATAATTGAAACTTTGTTGCCTTTAGCAGAGGCCACAGCCGGCCAGGACAGGCGGGAAGCTTGGCTTCCTCCATCGCCAGGGCAACAAAGCCTCCTGTTTGCTCCAGCTCCATGGCTGCCAGCCGCCATCTTGGTTGGGTTAATTTGCATATAGTCGCTCTGATTGGCTGGTGGGTATAGCTTGTGGTATAGCGAAGGTACGGTCAATTTGCATGTTTCTCTTTTATTAGATTAGCTTATTTTTCCATTAACAAGGTATGTCTCTCCATTTACTTAAAATTAATCTTCTTGCCTGGCCGCAGTGGCTCAGTGGTTGAGAATCTCATGGTTTGACTCCTGGTCAGTGCACATGCCCGGGTTGAGGGCTCAATCCCCAGTGGGGCATGCAGGAGGCAGCCAATCAATGATTCTCTCATCATTGATGCTTCTATCTCTCTCTCTCTCTCCCTTCCTCAATAATAATATATTTATAAATAAATAAATAGCCCTGGCTGGTTTGGCTCACTGGATAGAGCGTCAGCCTGGGGACTGAAGGGTCCCAGGTTCGATTCCGGTCAAGGGCATGTACCTTGGTTGCGGGCACATCCCCAGTAGGGGGTGTGCAGGAGGCAGCTGATCGATGCTTCTCTCTCATTGATGTTTCTAACTCTCTATCCCTCTCCCTTCCTCTCTGTAAAAAATCAATAAAATATATTTTAAATAAATAAATAAAGTAATCTTAACACATCTTATATAGTTTCATAATTTTCCTTAATTGGGTCTTATAATTCTCTGTTACATTTATTCTTCAATACATGATATTCTTGATACTATTAACAATGTCTTCTCTTTTGTTACATTTCTGATAGTCTATTACTGGATATAAAGAAATGTGACCTAAACCTAGGTGGTCTGGCTCAGTGGATATAGTGTCGGCCTGCAGACTGAAGAGTCCCAGGTTCGATTCCGGTCAAGAGCACATGCCCGGGTTGCGGGCTCAATCCCCAGTAGGGGGTATGCAGGGGGTGTGCAGGGGGTGTGTCTCTCTCCCTCTCCCTTCCTCTCTGAAATCAATAAAAATATATTTAAAAAACAAACAACAAAAAGAGAAATGTGACCTATTTGTGTATATTAACTTTATATCTAGCCACTGTTAAACTCTGCTACATCTAGCAATCTGTAGTCTTGTCCTCTCCACATTGCTGACACTTAGTACAAATGGTTTTTCTACTGAATAACTGCAATAACTTCTAATTAGTCTCCTAGTCTCTAATCTTACACCCCACCACAGGGTTAAAAATTATTTACCAGTCTTACTCTCTCTCTGGCCTTTAATATCTCTAATACCTCTGAGGTATGTAGACATATCTCAGAGATATTACAGGTTCGGGACCAGACCACCATCAATAAAGTGAGTATAGCAATAAAGCGAGTCAATCTTTTTGTTAGTGGAGGGTCTTGCCTTCATTTTGGTAAAAAACAACATCTGTGAAGTGCAATAAAACAAAGTATGCCTGTATACTGCCTTTCCACCTATTCATGCCCAACCTCACTCTCACTTATTCTTTTAGTGTATGACTACTGTCCTCAATTACTTCTCAGTTTAGATTAACAATTCCTCCTATGTATAGAGCATCATTCTATACTTAATCCTCTTCTATCCCTTACCCGCAATTGTATCTCTGTGTCTCCAAGTAAATGATAAACTTTTTGAGGATAAGTCTTTGTCTTAATCTCCACATATTTCTAGAACCAGCAGTCTCTGACAATATGACAGATCAATACATAGTTTTTCAATGAATGCAAGAATAAAATCTCACTTATACTTGAAAGTCCCACCTGAAACAGAATTGTTTGTGCATGTTGCAGATCAAGAAACACACAAATCTGCATTTGTATCTCAAGTAGCTCAAGAAACATTACTCTAGCCTACTACTTTTAGAAAGGATGTCTAAACTACATGATAAATGTTTTATCATAAAAATATTTTTTTTCATTTTAAACTTGCTTTGAATTTTTTTTTTAAGAGAGAGGGAGAGAGGGAGAGGGGGTAAGGGGGAGAGGGAGAGGAAGAGAAACATCGATGTGAAAGAGAAACATGGATCAGTCGCCTCCCGCACGCGCCCCAACGCGGGCACAAACCTGAAAACCTGGGCAAATGCCCTGACTGGGAATCAAGTCCACCACCTTTTGTTGTATGGGAGGACGTTCCAACCAACTGAGCCACACTGGCCAGGGCTAAACTTATGTTTTAAATGACTATAAACCTATCCCTTATTACAGGAAAAAGGATATCAAAAAAAGAATAAAAGAACAACAGTCAAATGGCAAAATATCTTACAATTAAAATATCAACAGCACTGTGATTATTATTAGGGTGGCTAATGATCTCAGTTTGCTTAAAGACACATGACTTTCAGTGTTAAGCTGGGAAGTCCCAGTCAAACAAGGGGAAGTTGACCAGTCTAATTTTAATACTAATACAAATAGTTACATTTATAGAAAACACAAGTTCAAACTGATTGTTTTTTAAATTAAGACTCACTATGTTTCGGACATCTGGTGTAATGTTAATGAGACACACAGATTTGTTTTAAATCTCAGCACTATGTCTTTATTATAGGCAAGTTAACTAGCTTCTTTAAGCATTAAAAAATATCAATATTTCTCCAGTGTTATAAATATTTCAGAAATTCTAGAACAAACATATTTAATGCAGGAACACATGCCCAAGTTCATTTTCATTTCTTAAATGCAAGCTAGTATTAAAATCCTTACCTGTGTTACTTCCTCTACACCAGTCATCTGGTACTTCCTCATCCTTTCAAATACTGAATGATCTGCACAGCCGCCCTGTGGACCATATTTATGGGGGTAGTCTAAAACACAAAGAAGAAATATCATTTTTGTCACATGTTTAGGTATTATGAATTATCTTATAAATGAAAAGTTGACTGTCATAAGTAATATAGGAAAAGAAATACGCTAGGCATTCTAATTTTCAAACCTGGTAGGTTCCCAAGTTCTCCCTCAATAAAACATCACTGGTCTCTAGAACTTTATCATACAGATAATTTGTTAATTCTAAAAACAATAATCATTGTTTATTCTGAATTGAACTTTCCCCAGCTTTCCCACTTTGGATATACAGAGCATCTTAATACTGCAATTTCCTTTATTTTGTAGTGTGTAACTTGCCCTTCAAACATATTAAATTCCTACGCTGCAAAGCACAAAACCACCTCAATCTGAACTACAATTAAGCTAATATAATGTTATATTTGGCTTGAATTCCTCCCATGAATACCAACTGGCCTAAGAACCAACCTCTATGGCACAGTAAAAGCAGACAGGGTTTAAATTTATTCAATGCATACTTCAAACAAATGCTTTATAAACCAATAACTATTTTATCACCATTTTTCTCCTTTCATAAGCAATGATTCATTTATCCTTAAATGAGTTGGGTCTATTTCCAGAGAAGTTGTTCAATTTCGTCATTCAAAAGTTTACTCCACTCTCTCAAAATTCACATACTTCTCCATTGTTAAGGTCCTACTTAGTTCATGAACATATTTTATAATTCAATCTACTAACCATAATTAAGAGAATTGTCAAAATAAAATACCAAGACATGGGTGAAAGGAGAAGCACTGAAAAATCCTTAAGTAGCTTACAGAATCAATCCACAGAATTATAATTAGAAACACTGCAGGTAGTTAATTAAGAAAAATCTAGAACCTAAAGTGCATACTAGTAGCCTATTTCATTGAAAATACAAATTAAATACTACAATACAAATCTAAACTGGCATGTAGAAGCTAGGTATTATGAACAATCTATCTACACTGATAAACAGCTCTGATTTTACATTTTAAATTAGTTTTTATCAGGGGTCAAGATTGCCAACAGCTGTAAAATTCTAATCAATCAATGTGAAAGAAATGATAGACTTAAAAGTCACTATTTCCAAGCCGACATACTGATATATTAGTTAATGAAGCAAAGGATCATCAATGGGTGCTAAAACCACTGAGTGAAAGATGGGAGCATATTCATAGTCTCTTAAAGCATAATCCCACAGATTAGTTAATAATTATAAAGGAAAAATGTATCTTTACATCAAAGTGATATATAATAATTACCACTTCATTTACCAAGTGATGAAATTAAGCATTACCAATAGGACAACTTGATATTATGTGCCTCCTACTGTGATGCAGTTAAGAAACATTCAGCTTAACCTATGCAATATTCTTGCCAAAATATGTTAACTGAACCTAATCACGAATAAACAGACACACCAAGAATGTGAAACATTCTATAACAGTGATGGCGAACCTTTTGAGCTCGGCGTGTCAGCATTTTGAAAAACCCTAACTTAACTCTGGTGCCGTGTCACATATAGAAATTTTTTGATATTTGCAACCAGAGTAAAACAAAGATTTATATTTTTGATATTTATTTTATATATTTAAATGCCATTTAACAAAGAAAAATCAACCAAAAAAATTAGTTCACGTGTCATCTCTGACACGCGTGTCATAGATTCGTCATCACTGTTCTATAAGTCATTGCCTTAGACATGTGAAAAAAGGCAATGTCATTTAAAGAAACAGAAAAAGTTGCCCTGGCCTGTGTTGCTCAGTGATTAGCAGCGGTTCTCAACCTGTGGGTCGCGACCCCTTTGGCGGTCGAACGACCCTTTCACAGGGGTCGCCTAAGACTATCCTGCATATCAGATATTTACATTACAATTCATAACAGTAGCAACAGTACAGTTATGAAGTAGCAACGAAAATAATTTTATGGTTGGGTCACAACATGAGGAACTGTATGTAAAGGGCCAGAAGGTTGAGAACCACTGGATTAGAGCGTCAGCTTGAAGGGTCTCGCATCAAGAGCAGTACCTAAGTTGTGGGCTTGCTCCCCACCTCCCATTAGGGCATGTGCTGTAGACAACCAGTCAATGTGAGACACACTGATGCTTCTCTTTCTATCTCTCCTTCCCTTCCCTCCCTTTCTCCCTCCCCGCTCCCAACCTCTATTCCACTCTGAAAAATCAATGAAAAAAATATTCTCAGGTGATGATTAATAAAAAAAATAAAAAATAAAAATAAAAAACTGAGAACTGTGGGGTGGAGGAGCCTGGAAGTTAAGACACTTAAAAGAGATATAATAAATGATATAAATGTATATTTTTAGGGGATGAAACACTTATTATTGTTATTTTAAAAATGTATATATTCTTAGGAGATGTGTGCTGCAGTATTTAGCAGTGGTGGCTCATGCAGTCGGTAGCCTACCTTCAAATGGTTCCCAAAAAAATGTGTTGAGGGAAGTATAAAATGTTTTAAAAAATGGTAAACTAGGGAGAAGGATGTATGTGTTCCTGTATAATTCTTTAAACATTTTTTTTTAGTTTGAAATTTTCAAAATAAAACTAGAACTAAAAAACTGCAATATCAGTAGAACAAGTTAAAATTACTTTGAAGTGGAAAAATAACACAACTGAAATGATGAACATGCCTGGCCGGCATGGCTCAGTGGTTGAGTGTCGCACTATGAACCAGGAGGTCATGGTTTGATTTCCCATCAGGGCATATGCCCAGGTTGTGGGCTCAATCCCCAGTGTGAGGTGTGCAGAAAGAAGGCAGCCAAACAATGATCTTCTCCCATCATTGCTCTATTTCTCTCTCCCTCTCCCTTCCTCTCTGAAATCAATAAAAAAAAATACATATATACTTAAAAGAAGAAAAAACACTAATACATTTATTACTGTATCATTTCAAATGCTCACTTTAGCAAAGTGAAAATATAGTACCATCCCACATATATTTAATAAGAATCTACCACAAAGGCTGGAAAGTCTTACAGTATAATATGCCAAGTTTTTCAATTCTCACCATTTAATTTAGGGTATTATCACCACTCTGCCTTCTTCTGCTACTATAATTTTAACCTGAAAATGTCCCAATGAGTCTTGCCCAGATTCTTAATGGAAGCTAGCTTGCCTAGCCCACCAGTTAAAGTTTCTCCATGTCAAGAACACAATACAAAAACATACTCATAGACAAGTGTACATATGCACTGAAGTTCTTTATTCAGTTAACAGACGTTAGATCTCTTGGAATTTTCCTACTTGTTTTAATCTATAATAATAAAAGCGTAATATGCTAATTAGACCAGACAGCCAAACGACCTTCCAGACGTCATTCTGGATGAAGCCGGGGCAGCAGGGGCCAAGGCAGAGCTGGTTAGTGGCGATCAGGCAGGCAGGCAAGCAGTTAGGGGCGATCAGGCAGGCAGGCAGGCGAGCAATTAGGGGCAATCAGGCAGGCAGGCAGAGTGGTTAGAGGCGATCAGGCAGGCAAGAGATTGGTTGGGGCGATCAGGCAGGCAGGCAAGTGGTTAGGGGTGATCAGGCAGGCAGGCAGACGAGCAGTTAGGAGCCAGCGATCCCGGATTGCGAGAGGGATGTCCAAATGCCAGTTTAGGCCCGATCCCACAGGGATCCCTGTAGGATTGGGCCTAAACCGGCAGTCGGATATCCCCCGAGGGGTCCTGGATTGCGAGAGGGTGCAGGCCGGGCTGAGGGAATCCCCCCCCCCCCCCGCACGAAATTCATGCACTGGGCCTCTAGTTATCATATAAAATCAAGTTCATAGTTTGATATTACTTTGTGCTATTTTACCCAACATTGGGATAGTCCAGTATCCAGCAACTAAAAATGTGGCCAGATTCTTTGGCTAGTTTTTCACTTAAATCATGAATAAGAACATAATTTATCTATTTCTTACAAGATAACAAGGTGAATGAGGAGGAATCCTTCTGCTGACTCTGGCAACAACTAAACAGGTAAGTAAAACATGCTCTAAGAGTACTGATATACAAAATATTTGGCCACAGAAAATGAATAACACTAAGTAATACATTTTCAAAAGCTTATTTTAATTTCTGTTCCAATGTGATAAGCAACTAACTTATGATTCAATTAGTATGTTATGTCCTTATTTTTCCTTTATGGATCAGTTTGTGGTGCCTTATTTGGATTGTTAAGATAATAGTTAAGTTAATAATCTATTTTACCATTTATCTTATACTAATTTAAGTTCAATGAAATAAACATATATTTAACATTTGATGAAATTCTTTGAGTTGAATTAGACATCTCCCAACATATTAAAAAAGGCCTATTTAAACTACAGTTCTAACTTATCATAAAACTATCTTAATAACCTCCATAACCAAATTGCTGTATTTCACACATGAACATGAGCACAGATAAAAGAGCATGGCATCATGGCCCCACTTCCAAATAAAAAAAACTATTTAACTTAGCCTTTCAAAAGAAAAGCCTTGTGGGTACATCATTACAGCCTGTTTTCAGATGACTTCCTCTAAATGCCTATCATATCTGGTCTCCCCATTCCACATGCTTCACCACTACCAAATATTTTTTTTTAAAGGTATATGGGGTTGGGAATAATCTGTTTACAAAATATACAATCTTCCCCAAAACCCCTACTAATAGTATATCAATCATGTAACCACTTCTAAAAATATGTTTTAAAATGTTCAGAGATTTTATTTGAAAAAACAATTTCATTATTGGCAAGGTTTAGCAATCATTGACCAAACAGGTTTCTCACTATCCTGAACAAATCCACACTAAGTTTCCCAGCCTCCCATCCAAGCTAGGTGTACATAACCTAGTTTTTAGTTGAAAAAATATGAGCAGTAGGGAAGTGCACCAGCCAGGGTCCCATATGCTCTTTTTCCCTTCTAAATGGCTGGTAGGAGACAACTGGGAACTGCATTATAGTACAGTATAGCATAAAATAAAGTAACCTGGATTCCTACTCACTTATAGAAGAAAAGCTGCCTGATAAGGAATACTCACATTAAACTGTTACATAGTGAGAAATAAGCTTTTAGTGCACTTTGTCACTGAAGAGGGGGCTGTTTGGTACTGTAATTAGCATAATCTTAATACATAGTGAAAACTTTTGTCAAGAACAGAACTTATTTTATATCTGTTCTCCACTAGGGATCTGGCAAATTTTTTATCACAGAAAATAACAAAATAATCTTGCTCTAGCATATCAGAAGGTTTATTTTTTGGGTTTTTTTTTTTTTTACCAGTGTTGGTATTTGTTATAGTTTTCTAAATGTTTTCATTTATACTAGTTTTCATTCATCCTAAAAACTACAACTTTTGCTAAAAAATCAATCATACACTTAAGTTGAAGACTGATAAGTACAGTAACTAAGTCCATCTTTTAACTAAAGATAGAAGCTAGTAGACTCTATAATACCCAGATTAAATATATTGCATGCTTAGAGAAATACTGTTATCATTTTCAAACAGTTTCTCAAAAGGATTTACTCCATGCAAGATTTTCAGTTTCAGAGCAAAAAGCTGTGAGATTCATTAGCAATCAAGTTTTAAGCCCTCCAAAAGTTAGTCAATATGCCTGATTTTTTAAAAATATATTTTACTGATTTTTTTACAGAGAGGAAGAAAGAGGGATAGAGAGTCAGAAACATCGATGAAAGAGAAACATTGATCAGCCGCCTCCTGCACACCTCCCACTGGGGATGTGCCTGCAACCAAGGTACATGCCCATGACCGGAATCGAACCTGGGACCTTTCAGTCCGCAGGCCGATACTCTATCCACTGAGCCAAACCGGTTAGGGCAATATGCCTAATTTTATTCAAATTTGAGAAAGAACAAAGATCATAAGCTGATCATGACAAAAATTAGAATTTACCTTCATTAAAAGCATATTATGAAATACATTTTGAATCTGCTCCTACACAGGCACAAAAGGCATGCTGCAAAGTATTCTGGAAGAGAGAATTTTATAGCTTCCAACCCCATGCATGGCATTTAACTGAACATCTTACTAAATTCAAGAACAGAACAAAAATATCCTATCGTAAACAATTACCAGTAAAACATCATTTTCTTTAATGTAACAGGGAAAGCCAAAGAAGAGTATACATGTCTGATCTATACTAATAAAAGAGTAATATGCTAATTAGACCGGACGTCTTCCAGACATACTTCCTGATAAAGCCGAGCCCGAGCGCCTGCGGCCAACCCAGGCGAAGCCGCCCGCACTCCCAGGCGCCTGCAGTCAGCCCGGGCAAAGCCGGCCTGGGTCCCAGGTGCCTGCAGCCGGCCAGAGGGAGGGTAGCCTAGGTCCCGGGTGCCTGTGGCCGGCCGGAGGAGGGATGCCTGGGTCCCGGGTGCGGGGGCTGAGGCAGAGGCAGTTAGGGGCAATCAGGCCAGCAGGGGAGCAGTTAGGGGCGATCAGGAAAGCAGGGGAGTAATTAGGGGCAATCAGGCAGGCAGGCAGAAGTGGTTAGGGGCGATCAGGCAGGCAGGCAGAGGGGTTAGGGGCGATCAAGCAGGCAGGCAAGCGATTAGGAGCCAGTGGTCCCGGATTGCGAGAGGGATGTCCCCTGGTGGGGTCCCAGATTAGAGAAGGTGAGGCCCGGCTGAGGCCCCCACCCCCACCAGGTCTCTAATCTCTAATCTACACTAATAAAAGAGAAAAATGCAAATTGGTGTCACTTCGCTACGCCCACCAGCCAATCAGAGCGACTATGCAAATTAACCCAACAAAGATGGCGGTTAATTTGCACACGTAGGCGAGGAGTGAAGACTGAAGACTGAAGACTGAAGAGGCTTGGCTTCTCCACTGCGGCCAGACCAAAGGTCTGGGTCCCGGGTGCCGGAGGAAAACAGGTGCCAGCAGCCAGGGGAAGGAAGGCATATTGCACGAATCTCTTCGTTCAACGGGCCTCTAGTCTATACTAATAAAAGGCTAATATGCTAATCAGACCCGGAGACCTTCTGGATGTCCTTCCAGATAAAGCCATGGTGGCGGGGCCGAGGCAGAGGCAGTTAGGGGCGATCAGGCCAG
>NW_005871071.1:382716-393094 GCF_000147115.1 Myotis lucifugus | reverse complement strand
CCAGTCGGACTTCCCCCATGGTGTCCCGATTGCACAGGGTGCAGGCAGGGCTGAGGGCCACATCCCCTCCTGCATCAAGTTTCGTGCACCGGGCCACCAGTTTATATATAATCAGCAATCTCTATTGTATAGTATCTCGATAAAATATATTTTCCAGATATTAATAATACTAAATACAATGACACTCTGTGCATTCAATAACTGGCACTGATGCTGGGCATTTGAACATGTCAGGGAGGAAAATTTTCTCCTCTACCCTTCTGGGTTCTTCTGACTGGTATAGGAATTAAATTGACATGTAGATTAACAGGAAAAAATCAAATTTAATTTTCTATATACAGGAGCTCCAAAAGAATATGAGGTCCAAAGAGCAGCCAAGTAACTGAAGATTATGTAACATCTGAGGCTAAGGGAAAGAGGGGAGTGGTCTGGGACTTCAAAGGAGAAGAAGACGTTCAAGGGAAATAAAAGAATAAAGGTTTAGCCCAGGCCAGTTTGGCTCAGTGGACAGAGTGTCAGCCTGCGGACTTAAGGGTCACAGGTTTGATTCCAGTCAAGGGCACATACCTCAGTTGCAGGCTCCACCCCCAACCGTGGTCGGGGCATGTGCAGGAGGCAACCAATCAATGTGTCTCTCTCACATCGCTGTTTCTCTCTCTCTGTCTCTCCACACCCCTTCCTCTCTCTCTCTCTCTCTAAAAAAAAAAAAAAAAAAACAATAGAAAAATATCCTTGGGTGAGGATTAACAACAACAAAAAAAGAATAAATGTTTGCCAGGCCATTCAGAGACAAAGGGACACAGAGAGGAATGTGAATAAACAAGTCGTGCTAATCCCCCACCACCTCCACCACTGACACCGTGTAACCTAGTTATTAATAACAGGACAGGAGCAAAGGAAAGGCCAAATATTATAGGCATATTATTTGGGCAACTTCTCCAGGAAGGTACAACTTTACACTCCCCAAGGGTCCAATGGAGGGGAAATAGATGCATGCCCAGTAAAGCTGGGGTGACATAGGGAAGGTGCTTGTCTGTCAATCACACCTAGGAACAGATCATTGGCCAGAATAGGCATGGCGGCTCTCACCCCTGCTTCCTGGCTTTTGCCTACATGGCACATAGCCATATGGACACCCACACACAATGGACTACTGGACTGTAACTAGTCTGATGCTGAACTGGACCTGACTGCAATATGGAATGGAAACTCTGGACACTGGCTCTGATTTTAGCTCTACTGAAGCCCCACTATACTTTTTCTATAACTGGATTAAGGGAAATGCATGTAATTCCATGCAAATAAATATCACTCATCCTCCTGCACGGGTCTCAGAAAATCTTTTTCTAGAGATATCGTATGGACTCCACGTCCAGCACTCAGTAGGGAAGGGGATACTCCAACTTCGTCAATACCACCACCACACTTTGCTCAAATTCTTTGTTGTTATGTCTGATGATAACTCCCTTCCTGGAATAAGCCCTCTATCTAAATTCTTTTAAGCACTTATGGTGGAGGCCAAAGAAAAATTTCCTGAATCTTCTGTTTCTTAAAAATAATCAGCCTAGCCCTAGCTGGTTTTGCCCAGTGGATAGTGTCAGCCTGCAGACTGAAGGGTCCTGGGTTCGACCGGTTAAGGGCACATGGCTGGGTTGTAGGCTCAACCCCCAGTAGGAGGCATGCAAGAGGCAGTCGGTCAATGATTCTCTTTCATCATTGATGTTTCTGTCTCTCTCTTCCTCTCCTTTTCTGAAATCAATAAAAAAATTTTTTTTAAAAAAATAATAATCAGCCTAGCCCCAGCTGAGTGATTCACTTGGTTAGAGTGTCATCCCATACACTAAAAAGGTTGGGGGTTCGATTCTGGGTCAGGGTGCATACCTAGGTTTCAGGTTCGATCCCCAGTCGGGGCACAAATGGCAGGCAACCAATCAGTGTTTCTTTCTTTCTCTCTCTCTCTCTCTCTCTCTCTCTCTCTCTCTCTCTCTCTCTCCCAAAATCAATAAAAATATCCTTGGGTGAGGAATAAATAAATAAATAAATAAATAAATAAATAAATAAATAAAAATAACTCAGTCTATATAATTCACATGCCAAAGAGACACATTTGGGATAGCAAATTTTACTTCCCTAAGATTAAGATAATCAAACATAGTGTTTAATGAGTGTCTAATCTACTTGATAAAATATTAAAGTTTAACAAATATATAGGTATACACACATACATGTCTGTATCATACATGTAACTGATACATACACAATATGTGGATTTCTTTCTACCACTCCTCCACACAGTCAGAAGGCAAATAAGTATCAGTACCTAATACCACAATGCCTATAGGCTAATATAATCTGAAATCGAAAGGAAGCCAGCAGACTATCAGAAACTTAAGAATAGAACCACAACCTAGCAGGCCATCAGTCCCCAGGGTGAAAAGATGGCCTAGATTCAGTAATAAGAGTCCCTGCACCTATCCCATCCCAACAGGTAGCATTTGGCTAGAATCAAGAAGAGAGTACCTACCTACCTATAATCACCTTCTCTGATCCATCATCTGGCAGGGATAAAGAGAATCCTTCTGTAGCATTCCTCATCCCCATCAGGAGGACTCTAGCAGGAACCAAAAGGGAACCCCAGAACTCTTCCTATTCCTACAAGAAATTCCTCTGCCCCTCACTTCACTAAACACTCACAGTTATTTACCACTATCTGCCTTAGGACCATCAGGACTATTCTCACTGTGGCCTGGCTTTCAGACGCAGGAGACTAAACCACCAACTACTTCAATTTATTATAGGTATTTGCTGCCCCCACAAATCACTATTTCCCTCTATTTTCTTATTTTAGCTCCTAACTCATTGTCACTCTTTCTGACACTACCCATAATTCTTAGTGATTACAACATTCATGTTGATGATCCTTCCAATACACTCATACCACCTTTTCTCTGACAGTCTTCTCCTACTTCAACTTTTCACTTATATGGTCATACTTTTGAACCTGTCATTACTAATAACTGAAACCCCTTCATCATCTCAACTTCTAAATCATACTTTCTTTCTACAACTTACCTTTTCAGAACATTCCCTCTAGACTCCAACAATCCTTCAACACCACTAAGACCGTCTATCTACTAATGCTCCTTCAACACCACTAAGACCCTTTAATCTACCAATACTAGCACCTTGTTCAACTGTCCATCACTGGCTATTCTCTTTCTTTTCCTTATTCACCTTAAATCCAATAGTGAATTATTACTATAATTACTCCATTGCATTTGCTTTAATCTCCCTTGACACCCATCTCCCAATCCTCAACCAAATCCTGTTTAAATTCAACTCACTACTTATACTGCTCCAGCTGAATAAAGCTGGAGAAAAACTGGTAATATGACTACCCTCACTCAAAAATCATAATCTATAACCTAAACCAGTTCATTTATGCTACCTGACAATGATACTCTATTTTCAGAGTCCACTCTCAATCCTATATATCTAGTTAACCACTAGCAGTCCTCACTTTGCTACATTACTAGAGGCAGTAAAATTAACCATACAAGCTGAAACTATGCAAAGTGATCTTAATAATGAATGGGAGAAATTAAAATTGTTCCATTACTATTAAAATTTTTTATTAAAATATTAAAATTCTCTTATACTGTTTAAATATATAGGAAAATGAAAAATAATAAAACTATATTGTACACTGTAATTTAAAACATTAGAAGCCCAGGACTAGTAGCTCAGTTGGTTAGAGTGTCATCCACATATGCCAAGGTTGAGGGTTTGATCCCTGGTCAAGGCACATACAACAGTCAACCAATGAATGCATGAATAAGTGGAACAACAGATCGATGTTTCTCATTCTCTCTCTTAAAAAAATCAATCACTAAAAAAATTTTAATTAGAAACATCAAGAATTAGAATATTTAAAAAGAAAAATTAGAGTGTTTTATTCTTTGTAAATTGTATTTTATATATTATAAATTAAAGACATATATTCATTTTGAAAGCTTGATATTTAGGATGAAAAAATTTCCAAAGCAACAAAGCAGTATTTATATATGCATCAAAATCTGTCAGCACAAAACTCTCCCAACAGCCCTGACCGGTTTGGCTCAGTGGATAGAGCGTTGGCCTGCGGACCGAAGGGTCCCGGGTTTGATTCCAGTCAAGGGCATGTACCTTGGTTGCAGGCTCATCCCCAGTGGGGGGGTGTGCAGGAGGCAGCTGATCGATGTTCCTCTCTCATCGATGTTTCTAACTCTCTATCCCTCTCCCTTCCTCGCTGTAAAAAATCAATAAAATATATTTAAAAAAAAAAAAAACTCTCCCAGTAGAAAGAACAAAAAAAAAAGATCATGCATAAAACTTTTCCTATATACAGTACTTTAAAAACTTCTCTAAAAGAGCCTATTTTCCCTGGTCATCATGTTAAATGACATTTTCCCTTTAAAATTACTGACAATATAATCCCATTTCTAGAAAAGCCTTTATTCAACTAATGAATAAACCCTCATTGAGCTGCTAAATCATAAGATGCACTGTAGCTCCCCTGCAAAGGCCAAACAGCATATTCTTTCACAAAGAATGAGTCACTGGTGTAGAATAGTAGGCCTATTTAAAACAAAGATCAGCTTTAAATCTACTGCCTTTCTTCCAGTTCCTCTGCATGCCAGCCTTTTGCTTTTGTCTTGTTGTAGGAGGTGCAAATACAAATAATACATATATTGTTATATGGCCTCAAGCAGGAAATAGCTCTAGTTAACTCTCAACTCCAGGAAGAGGAACATTTACAGTTCAGATTTTCTCCCCAACAGAACCATGCATAAAACACCCACATCTCACTCCATACTAACTAGAGTAGACTTTGCATCTTGACCACTCCCAGCAAGGCAACCCTCCCTCTATATGACTGACAGGCTAAGAATTTGACTGCACAGTCCAAGGCTTGCTTATGAGATGACTCTCTCACAGTCAAAACTTGGTGTAATCACTCCAATAACATCCGATGAACCACCAAAGCCAATCAAATAATCCAAATTTTATTATATTAATCTATATATATAAAAGCCCAGCAACTGGAAAGGGGAAACAACCAGAATGACCGGTGACTATGACGCGCACTGCAGTGACCAACCAGCCCCATTTAAAACAATTCCATCCCATACTGTCGTTCTCATATAGTTACATTTCCATTTACCAGAAAAAGTTACAAATAAAATCACTCTAAACATTACTATTTGTAAGCTCTAAAACCACAATTGGCAAGTAATAATAAAAATAATGTGAAACAGCCTCCTTTCTTTGAATATAGATTTACTTAGACAAATAAAAATTAAAGAGCTGAAGTCAATGGTAAAGTTAAATGCCAAAAGAGATAGATAGAAAGTCGCATCCAATGTCACTGATCCTCCAAGTTAACTCATTGTCTTTGGGGGAGAAAGAAGGGTTGACATAAAGGAGAGTAGTTGAAAGACAGTAAGATGCAAAGTGGTCAAATACAATTAAATAAAAGCGGGGAAAAAACTGAATATGCTTAAACTACTATGCATACAACTAGATAAGAGGAGAGAAACAAGAGAGAGAAAATGCAATAAAATAAATCATAAAAGACAGAACAAACATAGTGGAGGGCACTTGTGGGAAGTATAAAACAAAGGAAAAAGTCTGATTACAATATGATGGGAGGATAAAGTTGAGTTTGAAATCTTTTATATTACTCTTTTCCTCCCCTTCCTTTCCCAAAAGGTCTGTTTAATTTTGAGAAAACATTGCAGGCAAAATGTTTCAAGATTTCATTATGTGTCTGTGAAGAACCTGCTCCAAACATAAATAATATTTGGAATGTTAAAGAAGCAAAAAAAAGAGAAGAAACCAAGATGGCGGCATAGGTAAACACCGGAGTTTGCTGCCTCGAACAACCACTTCAAAAATACAACTAAAAGACGGAACGGACATCACCCAGAACCACAGGAAGGCTGGCTGAGGAGGGACTCTTCAACTAGAAGGAAAAACAACAGCATTACGAGGCTTAGAGGAGGCGCAGTGTGGAAAATTTAAAGGTACGGTGGTGCGGCAGTGCGCGCGCAAAGCGGGCTGGTGGCTGAGGGCGCGGTTGTCGTTTTCAGTCGGGAGTGAGTCTCAGACTCTGGGCTACAGATCCGGGCGAGTCTCTAGGGACCCAGACTCAAACGAGAGAAGCGGGACTGTCTGGCTACGGTCCCTACAAGGTTTGCAGCGGTTGCGGGGACAGAGAGGCAGAGCCCCTGGAGACGGACTGAGAGCGGCCATAGCTGCTCCCTCCCCCCGCCCTGTTGAGCCCGCCCCGCCCAAACCCTGCGCAGAGCCATTTGCCGATTGCCTCAGGCAAAGGCTGGACTAGCACCTCCCCAGAGGACTGAAGTTTTCCACATAGCTGATTCCTACAGCCAGTCGGCCTGGTGGTCAAATCCCTCTAGTGTTAACTACAACAATTAAGGCTTGGCTAGAACAAGACTGCGCACAAAGACCACAAGGGGGTGCACCAAGAAAGCATAAAAGATGCGGAGACAAAAAAACATGACAGAAATGGAGGATATGGAGCTAAGAATCGCAATTTTGAGGGCTTGCTATAAACTTGAGCAGAGCCTCACGAAAACTAATGAGACCCTCGATGCTACGATAAAGAAATTAGAAAGTAAGCATACACGGACTGAAATAAAGAATATTATACCCAATAGCAGACCAGAGGAGCACAAGAATCAAACTGAAGAAGCAAAAAACACCCAACTGGAAAAGCAAAATGAAAAAAGAATCCGAAAGTGTGAAGATAGTGTAAGGAGCCTCTGGGACAGCTACAAGCGTACCAACATCAGAATAATAGGAGTGCCAGAAGATGAGAGACAGCAAGATATTGAAAACCTATTTCAAGAAATAATGGCAGAGAACTTCCCCCACCTGGTGAAAGAAATGGACTTACAGGTCCAAGAAGCGCAGAGAACCCCAAACAAAAGGAATCCAAAGAGGACCACACCAAGACATATCATAATTAAAATGCCAAGAGCAAAAGACAAAGAGAGAATCTTAAAAGCAGCAAGAGAAAGAGACTCAATTACCTACAAGGGAATACCCATACGACTGTCAGCTGATTTCTCAACAGAAACTTTGCAGGCCAGAAGGGAATGGCAAGAAATATTCAAAGTGCTGAATACCAAGAACCTACAACCAAGACTACTTTATCCAGCAAAGCTATCATTCAGAATTGAAGGTCAGATAAAGAGCTTCACAGATAAGGAAAAGCTAAAGGAGTTCATCACCACCAAACCAGTATTACACGAAATACTGAAAGGTATCCTTTAAGAAGAGGAAGAAGAAAAAGGTAAAGATACAAATTGTGAACAACAAACATGCATCTATCAACAAGTGAATCTAAGAATCAAGTGAATAAATAATCTGATGTACAGCATGAACTGGTGATTATAATGAATCAGGGACATAGAAAGGGAATGGACTGACTATTCTTGGGGGGGAAAGGGGAATGGGAGATTCGGGAAGAGACTGGACAAAAATCGTGCACCTATGGATGAGGACAGTGGGTGGGGAGTGAGGGCGGAGGGTGGGGCGGGAACTGGAAGGAGGGGAATTATGGGGGGGTGGGGAAGAGGAACAAATGTAATCTGAACAATAAAAATTTAATAAAAAAAAAAAATCTCTCCAGCAACCTGGGGAGCCGATATGGGGGAGGAAAAAAAAAAAAAAAAGAAGCAAAAAAAAACCAAACAAACAGAAACTGCAGTTAGAGAATTTACATATACTGGACAGGGAAGGTACCCAATTGATGTTTCTCTCTCAGATCAATGTTTCTCCCTCCCTCTCCCTTCCTCGCTCTCTAAAATCAATTAAAAAACATATCCTTGGCCCTAGCCAGTTTGGCTCAGTGGATAAAGCGTCGGCCTGCGGACTGAAGGGTCCAGGATTCATTTCAGTCAAGGGTATATGCCTGGGTTGCAGGCTCACTCCCCAGCAGGCCGCAGGAGGCACCCAATCAATGATTCTTTCATTGATGTTTCTATCTCTCTCTCCCTCTCTCTTCATCTCTGAAATCAATTTTAAAAATATTGTTTTAAAAAAAGCATATCCTTGGGTGAGGATTTAAAAAAATGTGGGTAAGGAGAAACCAAGATGGCAGCATAGATAAACACCTGAAATTGCTGCCGCACAACCACTTCAAAAATACAACTAAAAGACAAAACGGACATCATCCAGAACCACAGGAAGGCTGGCTGAGTGGAAATTCTACAACTAGAAGGAAAGAGAAAAACACACTGAGACTCAGAGGAGGTGTGGAAGTAAAGTGCAGAGGTACGGAAGCGCACATGGAAAGGGCTGGCAACTGAGGACACGGTTGTCTTTTTCAATCGGGAGGGAGTCTCAAGCTCCTGACTGCTCTGAACTCCAGTTCCGGGCGAGTCTCTGGGGACCCAGACTCATACCGGGAGAAACTGGACTGTCTGGCATCGGTCGGAACTCAAGGCGGCTTTCTCTCAGAGGTGCTTGCAGTGATTACTGAGACGCAGGACCTCTTAGGGTAGGGCTGAGGATCTGCCATAGCTCTTTGCTCCACCCTGTTGATTCCCTGAGACCCCGCCCCACCCAAGCTGCTAGCAGAGGCTTTTGCATATGAATGACCTGGCCCTTTGAAATCTGAAAATTACCTAACAAACTGCAGCTGGGTCAGAGAGACCCAGAACATCCAAAAGAAGGCCCAAGGCCCCACAGTAGCTTGCATTGCTTCACAGCTGGGCCTCATCTGGGCACCTCCAAACCCCAAAGAAAGAAGAGGAATCTGCAGATCTCTCCATAGCTCCTGCTGGGTAGCCTCAGGCAGAGGCTAAATTAGCACCTCCTTAGAGATCCAAGTGCCAGTGTACCCAGTGGTCAGAGTGAGACTGTCCAGATTACAACTCCTCAGATCCATAAGCGACACACGCAGGGGGCAAACTCAGTGAGCACCAAAGCCCCACTGAAGCAAGTCTTGCCCCAGAAGGGTGTCTCCAGCATAGAAGTTCTCCCACTGTAGACACAGCTGATTCTCACAGCCAATTGGCCTGGAGGTCAATTCCTCCCAGTGATACCTACAATAATCAAGGCTTAACTACAACAAGACTGTGCACAAAGCCCACAAAGGGGTGCACCAAGCGTGTCCACCTCAGGTAATTGGGGAGGCTGAGCCACTGGGCCCTATAGGACACCTAGCAGAGAAAACCACTCTATCAACACAGGGAAGCATAAAAAATGCGGAGACAAAGAAACAGGTCACAAATAACAGAAATGGAGGAAAGCAAACTACTGGATATAGAGTTCAAAACCAAACTTATAAGGTTTTTCAAGAATTTTTTAGACACCACCGATAAATTTAGTGAGACCTTCAAGAAAGGTAGTAAGACCCTCGAGGATATGAACAAGGACCAATTAGAAATTAAGCATACACTGACTGAAATAAAGAATATTATAAAGACACCTGCCGAAACCGGTTTGGCTCAGTGGATAGAGCGTCGGCCTGTGGACTGAAAGGTCCCAGGTTCGATTCCGGTCAAGGGCATGTACCTGGGTTGCGGGCACATCCCCAGTGGGAGATGTGCAGGAGGCAGCTGATCGATGTTTCTCTCTCATCAATGTTTCTAAATCTCTTTCTCTCTCCCTTCCTCTCTGTAAAAAATCAATAAAATATATATATATATAAAAAAAAAAGAATATTATAAAGACACCCAATAGCAGACCAGAGGAGCGCAAGAATCAAGTCAAAGATTTGAAATGCAAAGAAGCAAAAAACACCCAACCGGAAAAGCAAAATGAAAAAAGAATCCGAAAATACGAAGATAGTGTAAGGAGCCTCTGGGACAGCTTCAAGCGTACAAACATCCGAATTATAGGGGTGCCAGATGATGAGAGACAGCAAGATATTGAAAACCTATTGGAAGAAATAATGGCAGAAAACTTCCCCCACCTGGTGAAAGAAATGGACTTACAGGTCCAAGAAGCGCAGAGAACCCCAAACAAAAGGAATCCAAAGAGGACCACACCAAGACACATCATAATTAAAATGCCAAGAGAAAAAGACAAAGAGAGAATCTTAAAAGCAGCAAGAGAAAGAGACTCAATTACCTACAAGGGAATACCCATACGACTGTCAGCTGATTTCTCAACAGAAACTTTGCAGGCCAGAAGGGAGTGGCAAGAAAGATTCAAAGTGATGAATACCAAGAACCTACAACCAAGATTACTTTATCCAGCAAAGCTATCATTCAAAATTGAAGGTCAGATAAAGAGCTTCACAGATAAGGAAAAGCTAAGGAGTTCATCACACTAAATCAGGTTTATACGAATGCTGAACGGG
>NW_005871071.1:372741-381693 GCF_000147115.1 Myotis lucifugus | reverse complement strand
TATGGATGAGGCCGGGAGGTTTTGGGGGAGGAAAGGGCAGAGGGTTGGGGTGGGAACCGGGTGGAGGGGAGCAATGGGGGGAGGGGGGGAAGAGGAACAACTGTAATAATCTGAACAATAAAGATTTAATTTAAAAAAAAATGTCGGTAAGTAGCATTAATAAATTTGAGATTTAGCAAGCAGCTAAAATCATAAATGTATCCCATCTAAAATAATTATGCTATTTTCTGTAGTAATAGAGGATCAGAAAAAAAGCAAGAATAGCTGATGGAACAAAAAGTCAAAATGGTTAAGGCTTTCCAATACATTACTAGGAATGAGAATATTATTATTGACAATAAATTCCTGACTATACAAAGGAAAATGAAACTAGAAGGAAGCTGCCAAATTTTAAAAACCGGCAAAAATTGAGAGACTAGTCTAATTACAGTCAAAAATAAAATATGATTATTCAAGAGGCATATAATCAGAGGAATGAATTTCTGTGGTATTTCATTAAAGTATTCTCATGATTAGATGACTATGGATTCATAGACAATGGTGGAAATTAAAAGATGATGTTTAAATACATTTTCTACTCTTAAAACACAAAAAAAGAACTTTCCCAACAAATCACCATCATATAAAAGACCATGGTAGAGGACAAAATCCATAATGATATATCTGGAATCTTACTAAACTGAAATCATTATTTTAAGATTCCAAAAAGAAAAACTCAAAGGACTAAGAAATTTTTAAAAATACCTAAAATATTTCTTAATCACTACAAATATCCACACTGAAATTTACATAAGAAGTTAATGATGCTTGAGTAGGACACAGACACAAAGGCATTATAGCATTAAATGACTAGCTGGTATCAGAATATAGGATTTCCAGTTCAATCAAAATCAGTTAACTTACAGTTCAAATAGAAGTGATTGCATCATGTCAACAAAGTAGGACTGGCATGGATTGGTAAGGAAATTGCATCACTGTACTATAGATCTGTTATTCATTAAATTGAAACTTTGGTTGTGAACTATTTTCTAGTCTGATTAATAAGCTAAGGAAAGAAAACAGCTCAAGCTTCACTTGTCTTCACATAGCTTTATTTAAATGTCTTTTTGCAAAAGGCTACTTGATAAAAATTAAGTACTTACTAATATCATCTTCATGATAAATGACAGAGTGAAAAGGTAGAGTTCGGTCTTTAATATATCTCTCTGCTGGCTCAACATAAAATGTTCCACCATGAGTCTGGATGAATCCTTCAAATCTTCCATCAATAACAGACCCATGGCTAAAACTTCCTTCTTCACCTATTAATGAAAGCAACAAACTCTTGAAAATTTAATTTGCCTAGAATGTTAAATTCATTTTTCTTTAAAAAGTTATTCATATATACATATATATAAATTCACTGGGAAAATTAATTTTAACAGAAAATATATCAAACTGAGTTTGAGATGTGAATAGCAACTAGTATTTATTAAAATGTACACAATTATTAGGAACAACAATGAAATAAAACATCTGTCTTATTGACAAATTCCCAGCACCTAGCACAGTGCCTGGCATGTATACAGTAGTAGTTAATCAATGAATAATAGTTAAATTAACTTAAATAGACCCAGTGACAAAATAAACACTTTCAAAATAAAGATATTAAAGTTCCTTTTGAAATTTGGCTCTAATTACTATAAGAAAAAAGCTCTTTTCCAATCTGATATATTCTGCATGAGCCATGTGGCTTCCTTACCACCTTTAGGTTTTATAAATATGTTTCTTAAATAAGATAGTGTCAAATACTTCAAAAGCAATCTGAACAGAAGTATGCCAACAATTTCTTTTATGATACTGGACAAAGATTTATAATTCTGTCCCATCAATTATACTTCCCTAGTGAAAGAACAAAACAGAAAAAAAGGTATTTTTGGTTCTTAATATAGTCACAAAGATGAGCACTAACCATCAAATATTTGAAGAAATGGAAGGTAGAAGGAGGGGGCTTTAAAAGTTGAATTTACTTAAAATTTTCTCATTAAAACAAAAGTCAGGCTTTCTACAATTTCTAAGTTATAGATTAAAATTAATTAGTTGACCTCTGAAATAATCATGAACTGAAGGAAAGAGCCCAAGACACTGGTATTTTAAATGGCATGGTTTTTATCTGTAAGCTGTCATACTTTTCTTGACCACTGCTTAGCCAAAAAAAGCAGAGACTGTAAGTTACTTGTCCAGAAAGATAAATAATAAAAATAATAGAAAACTGTATTCTAACATTAAAAACCTAGCCCTGGCCTATGTGGCTCAGTTGTTTGAGCATCATGCTTTGTGCCAAAAGGTTGCCAGTTCAATATCAAGTCGGGGCACATGCCTGAGTAGGGGGCATGCAGGAGGCAGCCTATTAATGATTCCCATCATTGATGTTTCTCTCTCTCCCTCTCCTTTCCTCTCTGAAAAAAAAATACTTTAAAAAAATAGTAAGAATACAAAAATATTTTTATTAAATAGTTTAGGTTTATTCTAAAAGTAAGAAACTTTAAGCATAGAAATGCCTCATGTATCTGGCATAATGAAAAAATAAAAAACACTTTTTTAAGTACTTAATTTTTCATGTTATAATATTGATTGGAAATCTAATATATAGAAATAAAATTTAACTTTTATTTATTTTTTTAAAATATATTTTATTGATTTTTTTTATTTTTTATTTTTTTTACAGAGAGGAAGGGAGAGAAATAGAGAGTTAGAAACATCGATGAGAGAGAAACATCGATCAGTTGTCTCCTGCACACTCCCCACTGGGGATGTGCCCGCAACAAAGGTACATGCCCTTGACCGGAATTGAACCTGGGACCCTTCAGTCCACAGGCCGATGTTCTATCCACTGAGCCAAACCAGTTAGGGCTAAAATTTAACTTTTAGTTAACTTTGTTTTAAAAACTGAGGACCACCTTGAGTATTTATTAATGTACAGAGTTATAACACAATGATATTTTGCCCTTCTCTAATACCTCCAAAAGACTGACCTTTTAAGCTTTTTTATGACTTCTACAATTATTGTGTTCTTCCCAAACTACTAAGCTGTCAAATATAACTTTCTATTGGGTTAAATGTGCGTGTCAAAAAATAAAATAAAACAATGTGTGTGTTCCCCACCCCTCCAATACCTTTATAATCTGGTGTATGTAGTAAGAGATATTTGTTAGAATTGTAAACAAAAGCAAATACATTGTAAAGAGGAAGGCCTTAGGAGGATTTTCCTATCAATGACTGTCACATTATTTTTGGTTAAGATGATCTTTACAGACATCTTGTTATAAAACATAGCAAAGTTACTGCTAATTTCTTGTTTGGATGATCAAAAAATTATAGAAGTCATTAAAAAAAATTTTAAATCTAAGTTTGGAGGTATTGAGAGAGTCAAAAATTCAAAACTTTCAGAAGCCAGACACTGCATAATTCAACATTAAACAACCATGCAATGATAGATCCAAGGATTACTTCATTCTTCAAAGACAAATATACCCTTCATGATATATATTCAAACCACCTCAGAATTTATCCCTTCTTTTCTGAAATATTTCTTTGTGTAGAAAAAATTTAAAGAAAGTGTTCTTAAAGATTCAACTTACCATAAATATGTCCAGTGTAAATATGAGAGGTATCATAATCCAGTACTTTATTTGATGTTTCTACTTTAAATTCATCACTAAAAAGGGAAGTGTCCCTCTTCATTCGTAAGTTGAAATGTCTGCAAAATGAGATGGGAAAAGGAAAAATGAAATTTAAAGGATCCAAATGTTAAACAATTGTTTTGTTAAATAGAAAAATCTGCAAAATGTGGACTGTTTCACTCAAGTTGTCTATATATTGAGAAATATATTGACCAAACCTTTCTTATAAAAATTCTGCTCTAAAATTCAATCTAGTAGCTGTGACACAACTCTAGTTATAGAAAATTAAATAGTAATTGTCTAAAATATATTTAAAAATAAATGGCAATGGGCTGATTCCTACATGGTAAAACAAGATCATTCCAAGAACAACTACTTAGCTTGGAAATAATAAACACACTATTACCACTACCTATCTTCCCTCCATAGTAATTCTGAAGCTTTGACATTTTCCCCTTCTTTTCACAACTCAAATTAAGATAATACATGGGAAAATGGCATCTATATTAGATACTTAACATCTGAGAGATACATGCTCTTTCGTTTGAAAACACACATACACACAACATTTCAATCCTTTATTTTTCCCTGGGGGCTTCTAACTCTTATAATTATCTTTGGATCTCCCTCAATTCAATTTGGGAACCCTAAAAGACCATGATATTAATTGAAATCATACTCATTCTAGCTCTATAAAAGAGAGGGAAGGACCAAAATGTTGAAGTGAAATTAAGTAAAGAAACTAGGGTTTCGAAGCAAACTTGAAATCAAATCTTAAGCCTAATATTAGTAGTCCAGAACTCCTATCTGTGAAATAAAGATAATATATTCTATCTTATGGAATTGTTTTAAGGATTATAGATTATAATGAATGTAAAATCATTAACACACTTTCTGGCACATAGGAGATGTACAATGGTTCGAAATGAGCTATCATTACTAAACTTTTAAAGTATATCAAGTATCTGTTATAATTTCTATAAAAGTCTACACATAACACAATTTCTATCAATGACCCTGACCCAGTTTTCAATTAGCCAACCTCCAAATGTTAACAGGATGTGAAGTACTGGAACTCTCATACATTGCTGTTGAATGTACAAAGTGATACAATTACTTAGGAAAACTGAAGATTTTTTAATAAAGTTAAATATACAAAACTCCTATGACTCAAAATCCCACTCTAAAAGAAATGAAAACATAAACATATGTCCAAACAATTGGACACAAATGTCCATAGCAGCTTTATTCAAAATAACCCCAAACTGGAAATAACCTAAATGTCTATCAACAAGTAAAGAGATAAGAAGAGCAAAGTATGAAGGAACTTATTGCTACAATGGAAATTTCTTTATGTTGATTTGAATGGTGGTTACAAAAGTGTATAGATTTATCAAACAACACACTTAAAATGAGTGTATTTTATTTTATATAAATCACTAGAGGCCCAGTGCATGAAATCTGTGCACTCCGGGGGGGAGGTGCCTCAGCCCAGCCTGCGCCCTCTCACAGTCCGGGAGAACCTCGGGGGATGTCCGACTGATGGCTTAGCACTGCCACAGAGGCGGGAGAGGCTCCTGCCACCACCACCACTGCACTCGCCAGCCTTGACCCTGGCTCAGGGCTTCTGGCTGAGCAGCGCTCCCCCTGTGGGAGCGCACTGACAACCAGGGGCAGCTCTTGCGTTGAGCATCTGCCCGCTGTTGGTCAGTGCGCATCATAGTGACTAATCATTCTGCCGTTATGTCGATTTGCATATTAGCCTTTTATTATATAGGACTAGAGGCCCGGCGCACAAAATCTGTGCACAGGTTGAGTCCCTAGGCATGGCCTGCGATCAGGGCCCATCTTCCCCAGCTGCTGGCAGCCACCCCTAACCCCCTGCCACCAACGCTGGTCGCCCTCTGTGTGTGGAGTGACCAGCGAGGTGATCGGGATCCCACTCATCGCACCCATCTCGGGCTGGCACCACTCACGTCTGCCGCCACCCAACCCTGGTTCCCTGTTCCCCATCAGGAAATCAGAGCCTGCCGGCCGGGGGAAGAACCAAGAGGTTGGCCATTCCTGCCGCTGGCTGGCCCCACTCCCCACCACCAGTCACCCTCTGTGTGTGGGAGAACTGGCAGGGCAATCGGGGGCCCACTCGCTTGCACCCGCCTTGGCCTGGCACCGCCCATGTCTGCTGCCACCCACCCCCGGTTCCCCATTCCCCAACGGGAAATTGAAGCCTGCCAGCCAGAGAAGAGACCGAGAGGTTGGCCAGCAGGCCCCGATCAGGCAATCGGGGTCTGCGGGCTGGGGGCAGCGCCTGCATTGAGCGTCTCCCCCTGGTGGTCAGTGCGCATCATAGCGACCGGTCATTCTGCCATCCAGTCAATTTGCATATTACGCTTTTATAGCTATCCTGTATAATAAAAGCATAGTAGGCAAATTGTCCCCTCAACCGGAGTTCCTCTGGGAGTTCGACCAGGGAACAGGCCGGCCGGGGGAAGGGAGGGAGGCTCCAGCTGGTGGCGCTGGCAGGCAGCCGGAGAAAGGGAGGGAGGCCCTGGCCAGTGGTGGCTGCAGGTGGCCCGGGTAAGGGAGGGAGGCCCTGGCGCTGGCAGGCGGCCGGGAGACGGGAGGGAGGCCCCGGCCGGTGGTGGCAGCAGCAGCAGCAGCAGTGGCAGCAGCGGTGGCGGCAGGCAGCATCAGGCGGCCAGGCAAGGGAGGGAGTACCCAGCTGGCAGCCGCTAGGAACCCTACCAGTGCAAAAATTTCGTGCACTAGGCCTCTAGTATATATATAAAAGCCTAATATTCAAAGTGTCCCCTCAGGAGTTCGACCGACCGGGAGTTTAATCGCTTGCTATGACATGCACTGATCACTAGTGGGCAGCATGCAATTAAGGAAGGCTCCGGCCAGCAGCCGGCAGCCGGCAGCCAGGGAAAGGAGACCCTGGCCGGAAGCGAGCAGCCACTAGGGACCCTACCCGTGCACAACTTTCATGCACTGGGCCTCTAGTATATAGATACTTCAATAAAGTTGATTTTAAACAAAACAAAAAAACAACTAATTTTTCAAGTGAATAGAGGTCAACAGGACATACTCGTTGGGTTCAGAAAGTGTGTTCCTTTTTCAACAATGTCTATTTTATATTTTCCCTAATTTCATATCAATCTTAGCATTCTTTTATTCTGAGGATGTACTCACATTCTACTTGTCCAAAACTCTCACCAAAATATTGCTAGGGCTTCCCAGGAGCTGTGACCAAGACTCTAGGCTAAGAAAGGCATCCTCAGAGCCTTAACGTTACAATCTATTTAAGCAAGTAATCAACAAAGTCAAACAGATCTAAATGGAAACTTCACAAATTTAAAAATAGTCTATCCTGAACAAATAGGAATCCTGCCTGAATTCTTGTGGTACATTCTATCTTTTCATAAAATTACTTCTGCCAACTATAGAAAATTCTTGATCATATATGTGAGTATAAATACATTATTTTTCAGAGGTTCACAGTATTTTTAAAATCATTAATTTATCATTTTATATACTTTTAACCTACTAAATAAATACTACCACTAAAAGAGCATTTTTGTTAAACAGACTAACTGTCCAAGGGCTTAATATATTTATCATTCAGGATTGATATTCCAAAAAATTGTTGTATCCTAAAACCATTACAAGCAAGAGTATTAATATTCTATATGGCAAAAAAGGAGGATGGGTAAAAGTTTCAGAAAGACATTTAAGTGCAATATAAGAACAATCTGTGCTATACTCCCTACCCGCTCCCAAAATAGTTTTACATCACTTAAAGTGTCTAAGCAGATAGCAACCCAGAACAAAGTTATAACAAAGAGAATTTAAGAACACTTGAGATAGGCACCTTCCAACCCTGATATTGATTTCATGAGAAGAAAACTGTTTCATATTTACAGAACATTACTCTTAGTATTGAGTTAACCCTTTGCAGTCGTATTAAATTTGGACATGGGTGTCATACTGGTCGGAATTAATTTCCATTGAAAGAGCAGTGATACATAACATGCAAGATTATGAAGGATAAACAAGATTTATTAATTCTTTTTTGGAACTACGTCACTACTAGTAGAATCACTACAAACGTTATCACTTTCTACGTCAGAGTCAGTATTCAAGGTGCCAAAATAAAACTCTTCATCGTTACTTTCAGATTCGAAGTACACTTCTTTCGGTAACTTTCTTTTTGCCATTTTGGAGTATTATTTTGAAATACCTTAACAAGCGAGAATGCCTAATTACAGTTAAACGTAATTTGTAAAGCTTTATTTGAAATTCTGCAAAGTATCTCCGAAGCTTGTCGATTTCTTCACTCTCAAAAGGCGACTGACTCGCCACGGTGTTTTGCATGGCGAGTGTGGAACGACCGCGTTTGTTTATATTGAGTTTCGATATCTCCGATTTGTCGGGGCAATGTTTTGGTTCGTGACAAGGTCGCTTAGACACTTAAGAGCTTTCAGAGAAATTATAAACTGATACATGAATGAGTAGAGTTAAGATTCGTACGGTTCCTTGCTGTGGTGGCTGAGAGCAGACATACGACCAGAATGGCAAAAAAGCTTTGGTGGCCGAGAGTAGACAAACGACCGCAAAGGGTTAAATTAGATTAAAACCATATATAAAATCAGGTCTCAATGATCCATGCAGAGTGAAGTAGCAAATAAGATAAATAAATAGATAAATTGATCATACCCCCAAAATGAACTTTTTTTATTAAATATCCTATATAATAAAGAGCTAATATGCAAATGGTTGTCATGCCCTCATGCCATCATGCCATAACAGCTCACACACTCAACACTGAGGAGAGAGGAATGGGGACCAGCCAGGCACAAATGAGCTCACGAAAGAGGAATGGGGACCAGCCAGGCACAAATGAGGTCTCAAGAGAGGAATGGGGACCAGCAAGGCTGCAGCCCAGGAGATGGATAAGCCGCACGCCTCACAGTTCCAGGCGCAAGCGGCTGGGGCTGCGGCTCAGGAGAGGAACTAGCACCCACGCCCCCGTTGTTCCAGACACCTGCGGCTGCGGCCAGCCCAGGTGAAAACCAGCCCGTTCCCCGAGGTTCCTGTATCAGGCCAGAGTGTAGGATATCCCAGCTCCTGGGGTACTGGGTGCCTGCAGAATGGGGTAACGGGCAATGATGTCAAACAAGGGGAACTGATAGTGACAAATCAAGCCTATAGTAGCCCCAGTGAAGGGACAAATCAAGCCGTGAAACTTTAGATGATTTCCCCTTTGTCCTTAAGATGGACGGGTTTACCG
>NW_005871071.1:365634-372641 GCF_000147115.1 Myotis lucifugus | reverse complement strand
GAGGGGTCCCAAATTGGAGAGGATGCAGACCAGGCTGAGGGACCTCCCTGCCCCCGTGTACAATTTCGTGCACTGGACCTCTAGTATCAAAATAAATTTGTATCTAAAACATGTATCAACAAATGAGTGAATGAAACAGGACTGAGCCTAGAAAGTGGGTAAATGGTAGAAAAAAAGCCAGATTGAATTAAGTCTGTCACAATCTATGAAATAGATTAAAAAAGCTATAAATTAATAATCTATGAATTCTATTAACTAAGCCACTAGATTCTAATTCCCTAATTTTGATTCTAATACTATCCATTTGATCGTTCATATCTTTATACCATTTTAATATCTACATGTTATTTTTTCAATATTCCTATTGCATAACATATTATAAAATAATAATAACTAGCTAACAACATTCTGCCTTTCCTCTTTCTCAACAAGCCTTAAATAAAAAGTCTGAAAACATAACCTGATTCTTTAATTGTTTAAACTTTTGGCCCAAAGGTCATAAAAACTGCAGTGAACACTGCCTTATAAAAACCAGTCCCTGGAATAAACACTCCAAAAATTTATATGGAACCAAAAACGACCCCAAAAAGCCGCAGCAATCTTCAGAAAGAAGAACAAAGTTGGAGGAATTACAATACCAAATATCAAGTAATACTACAAAGCCACTGTACTCAAAACAGCCTAGTACTGGCAAAAGAACAGGCATATAGATCAATGGAACAAAACAGAGAACCCAGAAATTGAGCCAAGCCATTACACTCAATTAATATTGGACAAAGGAGGCTAGATCATACAATGAATGGTGTAAAGACAGTCTCCTCAATAAATGGTGATGGGAAAATTGGACAGATAGATGCAAAAAATGAAACTAGACCACCAACTTACACCATACACAAGAATAAACTCAAAATGTATAAAAGACTTACATGTAAGACGTGAAACCATAAAAATCTTAGAAGAAACCATAGGCAGCAAAATCTCAGACATCTCTCGTAGCAATATGTTTACCGATACATCTCCTAAGGAGAAAACAATGGAAACTAAGGAGAACATAAACAAATGGGACTAAATCAAAATGAAAAGCTTCTGCACAGCAAAAGAAACTATCAACAAAATAACAAGAGCCCACTCCATAGGCAAACACATTTGCCAATGATACATGCGATAAAGGGTTAATCTCAAAAATATATAGGAAACTCATACAACTTAACAAAAGGGAGACAATCCAATTAAAAAATGGGCAAAGGACCTAAACAGACAGTTCTCCAAAGAGGACATACATATGGCCAAGAGACATGAAAAAAATGCTCAAAGTCACTGATCATCAGAGAAATGCAAATTAAAACGACAATGAGGTATCACCTCACATCTGTCAGAATGGCTACCATCAACAAATCAACAAATGACAAGTGCTGACGAGGATGTGGAGAAAAGGAACCCTAATACACTGCTGGCAGGAATGAAGACTGGTGCAACCATTATGGAAAGCAGTATGGAGTTTCCTCAAAAAAATTAAATATGGAACTGCCATTTGACCCAGTGATCCCACTTCTGGGAGTATATCCTAAGAAACCCGAAACACCAATCAGAAAGAATGTATGCACTCCTATGTTCATAGCAGCACAATTTACAATAGCTAAGATCTGGAAACAGCCCAAGTGCCCATCAGTAGATAAGTAGATTAAAGAACTGTGGTACAATTACACAATGGAATACTACACAACTGCAAAAAAGAAAGAACTCTTACCATTTGCAACAGCATGAATGGACCTAGAGAGTATTATGTAAGCGAAATAAGCCAGTCAGAAAAAAGATAAGTATCACATGATTTCACTCATATGTGGAATCTAATGAACAGAAATAAACTGATGGCCCTAACCGGTTTGGCTCAGTGGATAGAGCGTCGGCCTGCGAATGGAAGGGTCCTGGGTTCGATTCCGGTCAAGGGCATACACAATGGAATACTACACAACTGCAAAAAAGAAAGAACTCTTACCATTTGCAACAGCATGAATGGACCTAGAGAGTATTACGCTCTATCTCTCTCCCTTCCTCTCTGTAAAAAAATCAATAAAATATATTTTAAAAATAAATAAATAAATAAAAAATAAACTGATGAACAAAATAGATCCAGAGACATAGAAGCATACAACAGACTGTCAAACCTCAGAGTGAAGACAGGGGAGGTTGGGTGGGTGGAAAGAGATCAATCAAAGAACTTGTATGCATATATGCATAACCCATGGACACAGACAATAGGGTGGTGAAGGCCTGGGGCAGGGGGCAGGGGCATGTTATAAGGGGCCAATGGGGGGACAAAAGGGATATATGTAATACTTTCAAAAATAAAGATTAAAAAAAAACCACATTGTATTCTGAGAAAACAGTTTGGTGGTTCCTTAGAAAGTTAAACACGGAATTACCATATGATCCAGCAATTCTTATTCTAGGTATATACCCAAAGAAACTGAAATCAGGGACCCAAGGAGATACTTGTACACCAATATTTATAGCAATATTATTCATAATAGCCAAACAATGGAAACAACCCAAATGTCCATCAACAGATGGATAAAAACCTATATACTAGTATGTGGTAAACACATACAATGGATTATTCAGCTTAAAAAGGAACAAAATTCTGATTCATGCTACAACATGAATGAACCTTAAAAATATTACTAAGTAAGTCTAACATAAAAGGACAAATATTGTATGATTCCACTTTATGAGGTACTTAGACTAGGCAAATTCATAAAGATGGAAAGTAGAACTGAGGTTATCAGGGAGTAGTAGAAGGGCAGGATGGGGAGTTCCTATTTAATGGGTATATATAGTTTCTGTTTGGGATCATGAAAAAACTCTAGAAATGAATAGCAGAGATAGTTATACAACACTGAGAATGTACTTAATGTCAATAAACTGTACACTTAAAAAGGGTTAAAATAGTAAGTTACAAGTTATTTTTACCACAATAGAAATAAACACATTTTTTTAAATCACTGTATTCCAAAAAGATGGAGTATGAAATAAAATTATGTTGCTAGTGATACCTTTCTTAGTGGTAAAAGTTCAAAGAGCTTTGGTCAAGATAGTGGTATTATACTGAGAACTAGAGGCCCAGTGCACAAGATTCGTGCACTGGGCGGGGGAGGGGGGGTGGGGGGGGAGGAGATGCCCTCAGCCTGGCCTGCGCCCTCTCACAGTCTGGGAGCCCTCGGGGGATGTCTGACTGATGGCTGAGGCCCAGCCGGACATCCTTAGCACTGCTACGGAGGCAGGCGAAGCTCCTGCCACTGCCGCTGTGCTCACCAGCCGTGAGCCTGGCTTCTGGCTGAGCGGCGCTCCTCCTGCGTTGAGCATCTGCCCCCTGGTGGTCAGTGCACATCATAGTGACCAGTCGTTCCGCCGTTCGGTCAATCAGCATATTAGCCTTTTATTATATAGGATGATGAAATTATATATAAATTTATATAGGTTTATGAATTTTTATGTTATAGCATTTTTACATATATCATTGCATTTCATCCTCACAGTAACATTGCGAAAAAGGCTTGATGCATAATTTTATCAAAGGGTATGACTCAAGGTCACAAGACTAAAATTAGGAATAGAACAGCAGTACTGGGTTATTGCTGCATGTTATTCTTTCTACCATGCCACAAATGCTGAGTGTTGTAGTAGCTTTAATGTAATATTATCAGTCTCTACCAACAAATTACCTTTTAAAATCTACACAAATGCAAGTAAGATTCAGAAACAAAAATTTGGTGGGGATAAGGGGGAGAGATCAACCAAAGGACTTGTATGCATGTATATAAGCCTAACCAATGGACATAAATACCAGGGGGGTGAGGGCATGAGTGGGAGGGGGTGGGGGAGTAATGGGGAGATAAGGACACATATGTAATACCTTAATCAATAAAGAAAAGAAAAAAGAAAAAAAATTTAACCTTATCTGACTTTCATTGAAAATTGTACTTTGCAATACCACCATAAGAAATTCTATTTGAACCCTGGCTGGTGTTCCCAGTGGTTAGAGCATCAGCCCACTCACCAAAGGGTCTCAGATTTGATTCCTGGTCAAAGACATGTACCTGGGTTGCAGGTTTGATCTCTGGCCCCAGTTGAGGTGGGTGTGGGGAGCAACCAATCGATATGTCTCTGTCACATTGATATCTCTCTCACTCTTTCTTTCTCTCCCTTCCTTTCTTTCTCCCTCCATCCATCCTTTCCACTATCTCTAAAAATCAATGGAAAAAAATATCCTCGGGTGAGGATTAACAAAAAAATAAGGAAAGAAATTCTCTTTGGTTATTAATGCCTGATCCACTTTTAGGATTATGGCTAAACTCTGTTCCATTTCACTGTTTCATTCAGCAGATTTCATTCTTTTTATTATTATAATATACTGTACTGTCATTAAGCTTTAGATTTATATAAAGAACACTATTTGCACTGGAAATGTTTTTCTACCTATAGCTTTAACCATTATATTGATTCTATTCATCTCTTATCTTGATTATAGTAGTTCTATTATAATTACTTTTTTTCCCTCAGTAGAACTGTAGTAAAGTTATAAAGAATGGAGTGATTATAGGAGGACACAATCAGTTAACAAATGACAGCAATTTGAAAAAATACACCAGATTCCAATTTTCCAGCCTCAGTGATATGAAGATGCAGTTGTACCAGGTGGTGAAAATAGCTGCTTTCCTTTCTTAAGCTTTAGAAAAGCACTCTACATCTCAGGAAAACAAATAATAGAGGTACCAGAACTATCTTTGGTGCAGAAGAAAATAAATTATGCTAGGATGAGATTCTATAAGTTTCTGAAAGGTCATGTACTTTCTACATCTTTATGTAAAAAGGCACCTTTCTATACACTAGAACAGTAAGAATAGAGAGTAAAAAGTTGCCTTTCCCTATATGATTGTTATTTTGGCTGAAGATGGTATGGCTGTGATTCTCAGAAGAAAACAGAGCAATGTCTTAAGGGTGCATACCTCAAACTGAAGTCATATTAAGACCAAGGCCCTCAACTTATGGAAGTACCTTGGTAACAAAGGGAAGAAACCTAAGAGCAAAAACCATGCTTCAAAGTATGTGAGTGTAATCCAGCAGTCCCAGACACCAAGACTGTCTTCATGAACAGAAGTCTATCCTGTCTAAATGGAACAGGTCTATGAAAGGTGAAATAGTGATTCCTAGAAGAAAACTGAACTTAATAGGGTATTCCTGACATCTGTAGATGTCCATTTCCTTCACCTCCTCTTAATAAAGCTGCGTGAGAGAAACTCACATCCAAATTATTTTAAAACAAGTTGCCAATATTAGTATCAAATATAGCTGAGTCAAATACCTAGTTTACTTCCATTAGTACACTTTTTGAAACAGAAAAGTCTTTTAAATAATCTTAAAGAAGCCAATGTTAAAATGAGGGGAGAGTATAACAGGTTGGCAGAAGGGGAAAGGGCAGAATCAGCCCAGGTATACTCCAATAAGCAGCACCTGAAAGATCCTCCACAGAAATTCTAGTGCTCAACAGTATGAAAAACATTAGTTCCAGGTTTAACTAATGGACTTGAGGTAGATAAGTTACCTCAAATAAGCAAAAATACATAAACAAAAATCCTCAAGAGTACACAAGGAAAATAAAAGTAAAACTTAAGCTAAAATGAGTAACTTTATTCTGTGTAAGAAGACAAGTAGATCATCAATGTGAGGCTTTCTCCTATACAGAAGAGCCAAGGGGAAAAAATCTGCCATAATGATGTGATAACAGAACATGATTACATGCATTATCCATGATTACAGAATAAGTACATTTATCTATTAGAGAAAGAAAAAAAAGCTTTCTGTAAATACTTTCTGACCTTAAGTAACTATGTAACTAAACAATTGGCAAGCAAAACTACTATATATAAAACACTGAAACAATGACAGGATTTAACAGTAGAGTGAGACTTTATTCAGGTATTTAATGTATATCAATAGAAGGGAAGAAAAAAGGAAGATAGTCTCACAGTAATGAACACTATGATGAAAAACAAAGCAGGATAAAATAACAGAGTGGAAGAAGGAAGCTATCTTACAAAAGGTGGTTGGAAAGATTTCTCTGAATAGATGACATCTGAACAGAGACCTGAATTCAATGAAGGAGCAAGAACCATGTGACTATGGAGTAGAGATGGGGAAGGGTTTCAGGCAGAGAGAAACTACAGGTGCAAAGGGATGTATTTTGTGTTGAAGAAAAATCCCTGGGCCTACAGTGGTATAAAAAGGGAAAAGAGAGGAAATAAGATAGAAGAATAGAATCTGGCAAACAGAAGGGTCTCCAAAACCTTGTTGAATTAATGAAGATGTGTGTGGGCAGCTAACAGGTTATTCTTTATGTGGCAAACTCTCTGAAACATCTCTGTGATTATACCCCTTCAAACTACAAGATTCCCTATTCCCCTTTGGGGGTTGTTAGAAATGGTAAGGGAATTTGCCCTCTTGCTATTCTCATCATTTGCCATCTCTCCTTTTTAAAGATAAAACCTATCATCTCTTCCCTAAACTCCCCAATTATTCATTCCCATCCACATTTTCCTGCCCTTATTACTTTTCCACATCCAAAAGGCCTGAGGATCACTCCTCCAAGCTCTACTCCCAAACTCCACCCATCCAATTATAATTAAATCAAGTAGTTCTGGTCTCCTTTCCGGTGGATAAGTGGGTATTATATTCACTTCTTATCTTCTGTCTCCCTCCCACTTAAAGTTTCTGAAAAAGCAGAGGCACTGTTGCTCTGCTACAGCAAAGTGTTTGATAGCTTTTTATTTGTGTTGTGATAAGCCCAACCTCCAGAAGAAAAAAAACACAATGATGGGAACTTCTACTCTGATCTAATACTGATAAACTATAAATATTTATAGTTGATGATGAAGTGATAAGAACTTAGGGAGAAGAAACCACCGTCATCCTATCACTTTAAAGTTTAATAAAAGAAGAAAAAAAACAGC
>NW_005871071.1:344134-365338 GCF_000147115.1 Myotis lucifugus | reverse complement strand
TGATTGAGCATCGACCTATGAACCAGAAGATCACGCTTCAATTCCCAGTCAGGAAACATGCCTGGGTTTCAGGCTCGATCCCCAGTAGGGGCATACAGGAGGCAGCCGATCAATGATTCTCTCACATCAATGATGTTTCTATCTCCCTCTCTGAAATCAATAAAAATATATTTAAAGAAAAAAAATTTTTAAATAAAAATAAAAAAGATAAACTATGTGAAAGGCTCACTCAGTTTGACAGGTAAGAGTAAACTATTTGTCAAAATGAAAACTAGACATTTTGGAACTAAAAATAGTTATGAATGTAAACTGTAATTTAAAAAAAAATTTTTTTCATAAAAAAGGTCAGTTTAAAAAAATAAACATTTTGGGAGCCAAGTATATGGCCAGAAGAGCTTTACTATGAGCAAATGTGTTTGTACTTCATACATTTAGAGAAAAATTAGCCAAGCTATACTCAAAAGATAACTGGGTCCTTATAGTCAATCACCACAGAAGAGATAGAGATGGATTCCTAATCAAATACCTGTCTTTCGGGACTAGAGAAGAAACCAAGTAGGCGGCATAGGTAAACACCTGAAATTGCTGCCGTACAACCACTTCAAAAATACAACTAAAAGACAAAATGGACATCATCCAGAACCACAGGAAGGCTGGCTGAGTGGAAATTCTACAACTAGAAGGAAAGAGAAAAGCACACTGAGACTCAGAGGAGGTGTGGAAGTAAAGTGCAGAGGTACGGAAGCGCACGCGGAAAGGGCTGGCAACTGAGGACACGGTTGTCTTTTTCAATAGGGAGGGAGACACACGCTCCCGCTCTGAATTCCAGTTCCGGGCTAGTCTCTGGGGACCCAGACTCACACGGGGAGAAACTGGACTGTCTGGCATCAGTCGGAACTCAAGGGCAGCTTTCTCTCAGAGATGCTTGCAGCGATTACCGAAGGACACTGAGACCCAGGGCCTCTTAGGGCAGGGCTGAGGATCAGCAATAGCTGTTTGCTCCGCCCTGTTGATTCCCTGAGACCCCGCCCCACCTAAGCTGCTAGCAGATGCTTTTGCATATGAATGACCTGGCCCTTTGAGATCTAAAATTACCTAACAAACTGCAGCTGGGTCAGAGAGACCCAGAACATCCAAAAGAAGGCCCAAGGCCCCACAGTAGCTTGCACTGCTTCACAGCTGGGTCTAATCTGATCCCAAAGAAAGAAGAGGAATCTGCAGATCTCTCCATAGCTCCTGCTGAGTAGCCTCAGGCAGAGGCTAAATTAGCACCTCCTTAGATCCAAGTGCCCGTGTACCCAGTGGTCAGAGTGGGACCATCCAGATTACAACTCCTCAGATCCATAAGGGACACACTCATAAGGGACACACTCAGAGGGCAGACCACTGAAGCAAGTCTGGCCCCAGAAGGGTGTCTCCAGCACAGAAGTTCTCCCACTGTAGACACAGCTGATTCTCAGAGCCAATTGGCCTGGTGGTCAATTCCTCCCAGTGATACCAACTACAATCAAGGCTTAACTATAACAAGGCTGTGCACAAAGCCCACAAAGGGGTGCACCAAGAGTGTCCACCTCAGGTAATTGGGGAGGCTGAGCTACTGGGCCCTATAGGACACCTAGCACAGAAAGCCACTCTATCAACACAGGGAAGCATAAAAAATGCGGAGACAAAGAAACAGATCACAAATGACAGAAATGGAGGAAAGCAAACTACTGGATATAGAGTTCAAAACAACACTTATAAGGTTTTTCAAGAATTTTCTAGAAACCGCCGATAAATTTAAGTGAGACCCTCGAGGATATGAACAAGGACCAAATAGAAATTAAGCATACACTGGCTGAAAAAAAGAATATTATACAGAGATCCAACAGCAGACTAGAGGATCACAAGAATCAAGTCAAAGATTTGAAATACGAAGAAGTGAAAAACACCCAACCAGAAAAGCAAGAAGAAAAAAGATTCCAAAAATATGAAGATAGTGTAAGGAGCCTCTGGGACAACTTCAAGCGTACCAACATCCAAATTATAGGGGTGCCAGAAGAAGAGAGAGCAAGATATTGAAAACCTATTTGAAGAAATAATGACAGAAAACTTCCCCAACCTGGTGAAAGAAATAAACTTACAAGTAGAGGAAGCGCAGAGAACCCCAAACAAAAGGAATCCAAAGAGGACCACACCAAGACACATCATAATTAAAATGCCAAGAGAAAAAGACAAAAAGAGAACCTTAAAAGCAGCAAGAGAAAAACAGTTAGTTACCTATAAGGGAGTACCCATACGACTGTCAGCTGATTTCTCAACAGAAACTATGCAGGCCAGAAGAGAGTGGCAAGAAATATTCAAAGTGATGAATAGCAAGAACCTACAACCAAGATTACTTTGCCCAACAAAGCTATCATTCAGAATTGAAGGTCAGATAAACAGCTTCACAGATAAGAGAAAGCTAAAGGAGTTCATCACCACCAAATCAATATTATATGAAATGCTGAAAGGTATTCTTTAAGAAGAGGAAGAAGAAGAAAAAGGTAAAGATACAAATTATGAACAAGTACACATCTATCAACAAGTGAATCTAAAAATCAAGTGAATAAATAATCTGATGAACAGAATAAACTGGTGAATATAATAGAATCAGAGGCATAGAAAGGGAGTGGACTGACAATTCTCAGGGGGAAAGGGGTGTGGGGGGTGCAGGAAGAGACTGGACAAAAATCGTACACCTATGGATGAGGACAGTTGGGGGGGTAAGGGCAGAGGGTGGGGTGGGAACCGGGTGGAGGGGTGTTATAGGGGGGAAAAAAGAGGAACAACTGTAATAATCTGAACAATAAAGATTTAATTTTTAAAAAAAAAACAAATACCTGTCTTTCAAAGATAGTGACCCAATATGCTCTTGTAACCAAAATATATTAGCAATTATCATGAATCATTCAAAATTCAAACCAAAAATGTTATTTCTTTAAACTTATACATCACTATCATGTGTCCAAATCTGGACTACTCTGTGTAATTAGATCCAGCAAGATCAAACAGAACTAAAGAAATTCAAAGGATGAATAACATGGACAAAGAATATTGCTAATGTTCAGCATAGTAAGAGCAAGCTGCAACAACTAACCCCTCACTTCCTTGAAACACTTGTCCCCTGCCTTCTAGTATACCATGCTCCCAGCCTTTCTTCTACTATTCTTACCATTCCTAAGTCTTTGTATCTTCTCCTCCACCTATCCCTGAAAATGTTGGCATTTAGCAGGGCTTTCTCTCTCCTAGGTCCTCCTCAAACGCTTCACATTACATATTCAAAACTGAACTTATGATTTCACCTCAAACTTATAGCTATTCTAGTATTTCCTATGTCAGTAAATGGTCCCAGTAGCCCCTCAGTTGCTCAAACCAGTGAACAGTCAGTCATACTTGACTCCTTCTCTTTATACCTCACTACATATCAACTAATAAATTCTACCTTCAAAATATTTTTCAAATCTACTCACTCTCCTTCATTACCTCTTGTGCCACCTTAATCCAGGCTACCATTCCCCTGAGGACCAGTGCAACAGCCTCCAAACTAACCTCAATGCATTTAGTCTTCATTTGTAGTCAGACTGAACTTTTAAAGTCTATAAAATTACTTACTATTAAATATTAAAAACTTCCCATGGCTAGGTAAAACTTGTCACCATAAACTCTCAAAGAGCTGGCTCCTGCTTACATGCACAGCCTCATTTGAAAACTTTCTCCCTCACATTTTAAGTACAAGGCAATTCCATTCGAATGCCATTTCTCATCTCAGTATCTTTGCACATACTGTTTCCTCTGTCTAGAACACATCTCCTCCCCTTCTTTGCCTAACCACCTCCTTTAGTAATCCTTCCAGGATCAATTTAAATGCCATCTTCTAAGTGTGGTCTTCCCAGACCTCCAGTCAAGATGGCATCCCCCTGTGCTCCCACAGCAATCTTCTGAACATTCCTTTCTTAACAGTTATCACATTCTCATTCCTAATCCAATACCTGTCTTTTTCATGAGTCCATAAACTCCATTAACAGCAAGAGCCTGTCCTGTTCAGCTATTCTGTTCCTAGTGACAACTAAAATGACTGGAATACAGTAGATGCTTAATACATAAAACAATAAAAGGGTTAAAACAAATTGAAACATGAAATTGGACTTAATAAATTATGGCATGTTAAAACTATAGAAACATCTCCTATAGCTCAAATAAACTTAAACAAAAGGAAATACACAATACATTTGTTAATTCCATCCAAAAATCAAAATTCTATTTAACTAAATTTTGGTTTAGGTTTCTTTAAAAAAAAAAAAAAAAGTGGCCCTAGCTTGTTTGGCTCAGTGAATAGAGCGCTGACCTGCGGACTGAGGGGTCCGGGGTTCGATTCGGGTCAAGGACACATGCCTGGTTGCGGGCTCGATCCCCAGTGGGGGGCATGCAGGAGGCAGCCAATCAATGGTTCTCTCTCATCATTGATATTCCTATCTCTCTCTCTCCCTTCCTCTCTGAAATCAATAAAAACATATTTTTTTAAAAGTGACTGCTGTTACATAACACAACTATTTGTCCCACATCATCATATCTTTGCCCTCTAAGTTTGATATGTTAGACTTTGTGTTTATATTTGATTTGTTGGTTCAGTACCATTCTCCCAGTACAGACTATTTAATATAATTTAAGATTTCAGAGCCAAGCACAAATTAACAACTTAATTTTATCCCTCTGTACAAATATGAAAAATATCTGTCAACCCAAAGAAGAAGAAAAAGGCTCTAATAAATCGTAGAAGAGGTTATGATACAATCAAGCAAGGAATCAATGTTCAGAAACTATTTCAAGAAAAAATTGTAGCCCTGCTGGGTAACTCAGTTGGTTAGAATGTTGTCCCATACACCAAAAAAGGTGGCAGGTTTTCCCGACCCGCATGGCTTAGTGGTTGAGCATTGACCTATGAACCAGGAGGTCACAGTTTGATTCCTGGTCAAGGCACATGCCCAGGTTGCAAGCTCAATCCCCAGTGGAGGGCATGCAGGAGGCAGCTGATCAATGATTCTCTCTCATCATTGTTATTTCTATCTCTTCTCCTTTCCTCTCTGAAATCAATAAAAATATATTTAAGGGGGGGTGGGGGGGGAGGTGGTGGGTTTGATTCCCAGTCAAGACACACACCTAAGTTTGCAGGTTCAATCCCCGGTTGGGAACATAAGGGAAGCAACCAATCCATGTTTCTCTGGAAGCAACCAATCAATGTTTCTCTCTCTCTCTCTCTCTCTCTCTCTCTCTCTCCCTTCCTTTCTCTAAGATCAATAAACATATCCATTGGTGAGTAGAAAAAGAAAAAGAAGAAACTGTAAATGTGAATTTTTAACATATTTTATCAGCTTAAAAATTTCACGCTACTATACAAGGAGATTTCACTGATGCTTAATAGAAAATCCAAACAAGAATATTATAAAACTGATAAACTAAAAATATTTATTCAAAAGAATTATATAAAGAATTTTCAGATATAATGAAACAGGATAAATATTTAAATAACCTTTAGTCATGTAAAATCCTTACTACACTTTAAGAAATAGTGCAGCAACTTACCTGGAGCTTAATCACTTGGTAAACAGGAAAGAAACAACAACAAAAAAGACAAGCTATGAATCCTAATTACACCTGAGCTAAAGTGCTTATCTCACAAAAGACCCAAATGCATATGCCACATTTTAGTATGCAATATAACTTACAATTAAGGAGCATTATAGATGGGCTTTTCTACTAGACATATACCTAATTTCTGACATTTACTGTCTAAGTTACTAACTCTAGAAACTCTGACATTAAATATTCTATCAGACGCAGACTGCTTTAGACTAACATTTAGAGTAAACAATATACCCAAAGAATTAAAAAGTCAGAAAAACACTTTTATACTCTTCCCTTCCATAAGAAAAAGGAAGCTCCATTTAAGTTTTTCTTAAAACTCATTCAATATCTTCCACATAAAGCCTAGTTAATAATTACAAACCTGTAAAATAAAAAGGTTTTTTGTTGAAATCATATCTAAGAAGCTAAACTCAGCAATAATCAGCTCTTAATTAGCTTCTTAAATACAAAATTAACATGAATACAACTCAGCTCTTGTTTTTTCTTATGATTCAGTAAGTAATTCAATTAGCCAGTGTCCTTTCAGAATTTTTAAAAACATATTTATAGGCTCTTAATTTCTGTGTGAAGAGGAATCAAGCAAGAATAAAAAATATGCCTGGCCAGCGTGCTCAGTTGGTTAAACGTCCTCCCATGTACCGAGGGCTCCACGGTTAGATTTCCAGTCAGGGCACATGCCAGGGGTTTCGAGCATAATCCCCAGTAGGGGACATGCAGGAGGCAGGCAGCCAACTGATGTTTCTCTCTCATGGATGTTTCTCTCTCTCTCTCCCTCTCCCTTTCTCTGAAATCAGTAAAAACGTATTATTTAATTTTTTAAAGAATTTTTAAAAAATATCACAACCTAGAAAATCCACAGCTGAGACAAAGAGCAGTGTGAAATATACTTAAACTAATAATATATGCTAACAGGCATTGTACCAGACATAAACTAGTACTAAATAAATAGCATTTCCTTTAGGAAATTTTGCTCAAACTTTCTCAAATTTTGTTGGGAAAGATTTAAGTACCAAGTCAATATTTTTCAAAATTTGTCTTTCCACATCCTTAACAACAGTATTTTTATAGAATTCAAATGTATTCTATTGCTCTTCTTTATGAGCTGGCATCCATTTGTGCTCCCTAACCTACCTCCGTTTCTCAAAGTGTGCTGGTCTATCTACAGAGTTAAAAGAATCCTAGGTTTCTGCTACCTCATTCATTATATGACAAAAATAACCCTGGCCACTGTAACCTGGTTAGAGCATCATCCCATGCACAGAAGCGTTGCAGGTTCAATTCCTAGTTGGGACATATACCCAGGTTTCGAATTTGATCTCCGCAGAGGCAAGTGTGGGAGGCAACTGATTAGTGTTTCTCTCTGACATAGATGTTACACTCTCTCTCTCTCCCTCTCTCTTCATCTCTCTCTAAAAACAATAGAAACATGTGCTCAGGTGAAGATTAAAAAATAATAATATAGCCCAGCCAATGTTGCTCAGTGGTTCAGCATCAACCTATACACCAAGAGGTTAGATTCCTCTCTCTCAAAAATCAATAAAAACATATTTTTTAAAAAATTTAATGGTGTCGCCGAAACCAGTTTGGCTCAGTGGATAGAGCATCGGCCTGCGGACTGAAGGGTCCCAGGTTCGATTCCGGTCAAGGGCATGTACCTGGGTTGCGGGCACATCCCCAGTAAATGTGCAGGAGGCAGCTGATCGATGTTTCTCTCTCATCGATGTTTCTGACTATCTCTCTCCCTTCCTCTCTGTAAAAAATCAATAAAATACATTTAAAAAAAAATTTAATGGTGTCCTAACCAGTTTGGCTCAGTGGATAGAGCTTTGGCCTGTGGACTGAAAGATCCCAGGTTCGATTCCAGTCAAGGGCATGTACCTTGGTTGCAGGCACATCCCCAGTAGGGGGTGTGCAGGAGGCAGCTGTTCAGTTTCTAACTCTCTATCCCTCTCCCTTCCTCTCTGTAAAAAAATCAATAAAATATATTTTTAAAAATATTAATAGTAATAATAATAATATAAATAAATAAATAAAGCCCAAGACACTTCCAGACTAACCCAACTCCAGTCAGGGACCATCAAAGGAAATTTTTATGCCTTTTACAGATTACTGACCACATTCTTGATAAAAAATACTAGGATAAAAACACATCTTAGCTTTGCTGAGAAATTGAAAATCAGTTTTCTCAGAGGTTAGAGCGTTAGCCCATGCACCAAAGGATTATGGGTTTGATTCCCAGTCAAGGGCATGTACCTGAGTTGCCGGTTCATCCCCCGGTGCTGGTTGGGACACATGCGGGAGGAAAACAACCGATGTCTCTCTCTAACATTTCTCTCTCTCTCTCTCTCTCTCTCTCTCTCTCTCTCTCTCTCTCTCACACACACACACACACACACACACACACACATTCACCCACACATACACAGGCAAAAATACAAAAGGAGGTAGGGAATTGGTTTCTCCACATACTCAATATGAGTTGTGTGATAGATCTAATAAAGACCTAGTCATGTAGCAGGAATGTAGTGTGCAAATCAAAAGCAGCTAGAATCTCCACTTTTCCTTTTGGCATCCCCACTATATGTGGAATAGAGTATTAAATTTATTTTGAGGTGGTGGCTAAAAACTTAGGGAGGCTTAATGCTTGCATATTATTTCATGGTGCTTAAAAAGGATGAGTAATTTTAAAATATCTGAAGTTAAGGGTCATAAAAACTTAAATGAAATGATGCCACTAAAATTTTTACCTAGAAAACAAACAGACCCTGAATTGAATCTTTTTCCCTCCTTCAAAATCAAAGTAGAAGATTTTATAACTTAAATACTTTTCTCTACAATGATCATTACATTGCAATATGGAAAATAAGTTAATTTAACAATACATTTATTTCCATGTACAAAATACTTTGTTTCATAGCATTTCTTATTATCTGCCTTTTCATCCGTTAAAATACTTCTTAAGCATCTGTACTATAAGTGTAAACAATGACACATTAGCCAGGTTCTTTGCCTGTGAGGAATAAAAACACTGTCATAGAAAAATAAACAAGAAATACATGCATGAAAAGAAAGAGAGAACGAATATAATGTGAGTAATACAGAGAAGTAATTTAAAAGTTCCAAGGAAGGTATAGATAAAGCTTCAAAGAAGTAGAACTTGAACTGCGCATTAAAAGATGGTGAAAATTATTTAAGATAAATGACACAGAATAAACTGTACCCGGCTTAAAAAGCAATCAGAAGATCGTTCTGGGTGAAACAGACAATGTTGGGAAGTGGAGTAAGTTTAGAATATTAGACTAGATTTAATTTACAGAGAATACTGAAAGCCAAGTTAAAAAAATCTGGCTAATAATTGTAAATTGAAGACTTCAGAGCAATAAGCTGGCATGAAAAAGGAAGCATTTAAGGAAGAGTCATGTCATAGCATGTAGTTTAAATGATAAATGGAGTGGAAGTGGGGAAACCTATTAAGAGGTGAGTAATAAATCAAGATTACACCAGTAAAAAAAAAGTACAAAAGGAGTAAATTTACTAATTACAGCAGGCAAGTAAGAGAGTCTGACAAACTCAAAAATTTTGTATCTAAGTACCCCTAACAGACAGAAAGAAAAAAAAAATGGGGTTTAAGTCAGCCAGGTCTGGGCCAAATCTGTGCTGTGTAATTTTAAAGAAGTTAAAATTTCCTTAATTTCCTCTGATATAAAAAGACATTTACCATGTTTGGGTGTTCAGAGGATTAAATAAGAAAATGCATATAAGGTATCTATGCACCTGGAACACAACGAACACTAATAACTGATTTTTACCTCTCCCCCTTGGCCCCCTGTTCTTTATCCCTTAACAATTCTGAGAACTGAGCAATATGTAAGCAATCTATCTACAAGTTGTCATTTCAGAGCTGATGAAATTGAGTTTGTGAGATATTAAATGACTTATTCAATGGCATACAACCAGGTACCTTCACTATTAGTACCAGAAACAGATACACTGACCATAAAACACATAAAAAGTAGTGGAAAACTATGAACATAAAATCTTTTCTTTTTTTAAATGGCACCAAGATTTTATTCCATCTCCTAGTAAAAAACACATTTTGTATATAAAAAAGAAATCATTCTGGCATAATTCTACCATAATATCTTCTTTAAAGACATATCTTCTTGCCGAAACCGGTTTGGCTCAGTGGATAGAGCGTCGGCCTGCGGACTGAAGGGTCCCGGGTTCGATTCCGGTCGAGGGCATGTACCTGGGTTGCGGGCACATCCCCAGTTGGAGGTGTGCAGGAGGCACCTGATCGATGTTTCTCTCTCATCGATGTTTCTAACTCTCTCTCTCTCTCTCCCTTCCTCTCTGTAAAAAATCAATAAAAATATATTTAAAAAAAAAAAAAAAAAGACATATCTTCTAATAACACAATAGAGGATCTAATTCATAAATTTAAAAGTATTTAAATGACTGTTTCCTTAACAATATAAAAAGGGTAATACATTTTATAGGAAAACATTTTTAATGTATATACCAAATTCCAGTGTAGGCCAAATTTCTAAATAAGGACCTTTCCATTAGAAAAGGTAAATTAAGAATATAAATTTCTTCTTTTAACTTAGATTGAATAGAGATGAAATTCAAATACAGTCAGCAATTAATTTACTCACCTTCCATGGGCATGGAAATCTAGACGTAAAAACTGGTCCTCATGTGAAACTGCTCTTTTGGCACGCTGGTGTTTTTGATGTAATGAATCCACATCATAAGATAATCCTTCATAATGTCTAATATATTTAGTTAAAGGATTTCCGTACTGACCTATGAAAAATAAACACTTTGAATTAGAATCATCTTGAAGGCTCATTCTAGTTCTATTATGATTCCATGATCATTCAAATATCTACAAATATGTATGAAATAATTTTCTCACTAATCCTAATACTTTACTTTCACATATTTTTTTTAAACTTGTTGTAATGGGAATTTCAACCATACACAAAAATTTGGGTGTTAGCCATAGGTCTGTCTTAGATGTACGTACATTTTTTAAAAACTCATTGTAATGAAAATTTCAACCATACACAAGTTTGGATGTTAGTTATAGGTTTGTCTTAGATGTCTTTTATCAAATTGAGAATGGTTTCTTCTCTTCATATTTTGCTGATAAAAACTATCAGGAACAAATGTTGACTTTTGTCACCTGCTCTGTCAGCATCAATTAAGATGATTATATTGGGTTTTTTCTTTTTAGTTTATTAATATAGCAAATTGCCCTAGCCGGTTTGGCTCACTGGATAGAGCGTCAGCCTGCGGACTCAAGGGTCCCAGGTTCGATTCCGGTCAAGGGCATGTACCTTGGTTGCAGGCACATCCCTAGTAGGGGGTGTGCAGGAGGCAGCTGATCGATGTTTCTAACTCTCTATCCCTCTCCCTTCCTTTCTGTAAAAAATCAATAAAATATATTTTTAAAAAATATATAGCAAATTGACTAATTTTCTAATGCTATTCCAATCTTGCATTACTGAAATAAATCCCACATAGTCATGGGAATTCAATTTGCTATAATTCTGTTTAGAATTTTTATCTATGTTCATGAGAGACAGTGGTTGTAGTTTTCTTGTACTTACTGTCTTTGTCAAGTTTTGATAGCAGAGTGAAAAATGAGTTGGGGCCCCTGCTGGGTGGCTCAGTTGGTTGGAGCATTGTCCCATATACGAAAAAGATTGTGGGTTTGTAAGTATTTGACACTCTCACAGTCAGATAAAGCATTTTGCCACTTCTGATAACTTAGAACAATAACTACTGCTGTGCCATTGAAGCACATGTGATAAAAGCTCAATTATTTGCATGGGTGGAACAAAACTGGGAGAGTTATTAAACAAAGTCATCTTTTCTCTGTCCCACACACAAAGAAATTTCTCAAGCAACATATGTTTACTTTTACTGGCAAAGGACCTGAGTAATGATTTCTGAATCTTTATAACTGAAATAAAACATAATTCACAGGGTTTAACTGGGAAAGTTTAAAATGTTACCCAGGGACATAGAGTTATCAAGTACACTTCATTATTATCTTCTATATAAGATCTATGTTCCTGTGCTAACTATACCTAAATAAATATCAGTGTTTATAATTTCAGTAATGTTAAAAAACACTGAAGATAAGACCATGTATTAAAACTGTATTACATAACTTTTCTCACCCAATACTTAGTAAAATGAAGGGGGAATCATGAAAATAAAGAAACAAAACTATAAAAAGCAGTCTAGTCTTTCACTTAAGAAATATCCTCAAGAATTAAAACTACAGAAGAAAAGGATATAACCAGTGTTTATGGAGCTGAAACAGGCGCTTAAATTCCAATTCTATCCCCAACTCTGTTCAGTGGCATTATGCTGGCAGTTTGAAAACAGCAATGGGAGGAGTATTTACACCACTAAAATCAAAAAAAAGGTTACAAATCAGAAAATGTTTTTCTTGTTTTCAAGAGAGCCAGTGTACTAATACAACACTGGCTGAAACCTGATGGTATAATCTCTCAAACAAGCAGCCAAGGAAGTATACAGTCAACTATAATGATAAAGTGGAAAAGCTTAGCACACTGGACTCCTGATGCTGCCCCTAACCCTCAGAAGTCATACAATTCACTTTTTAAAATTCCCAAAGAGAACAGAGTTCTGGAGTTCTCGAAAATGTTGTATATAATCATGGTCCCATGACTGCAGAAAAGGGTAAAATACAAAATAATCAGTCCCTCAAACTATGACTTGAAGGGAAAAAAATACGCTGGTCTCAGAGACAAGGAAAAAAGGCAGTTACCCACATTATATCACAGCAAAAAGAAAGGACAGAGAAGAGCCACACAACCATGAACATAATACTGTCCAAACATACTAGAACAAAAACAATGAAAGAAACAATAAAAGCAAAACAAAAGAGAACCCAATTGAGAAACAAAAAACATTTGGAAACAATCCTGAACAAACTGGAATCAGTCTTAGATGATATTAAGAAATTCCTACTATCCTAAGAAGGAAGACCTGTAATATATAAAGCTTTGGGTATAGCCCTCAGGGAAAAAGCAGTGTATTCACACTTGGAGTGCGGGTGAATTTCCCGCCAAAATATAAGATGGCTCTGTCTTTTGGTTTTGTTCCATCCACCAAAAGGGTGGATTACAAACAAATATTTGGTAATACGCAGTTACAATCGGCCCGAGTTTACACGTTTCCCGCACTCCACCGCAAATCTATATGAACCGAGTTAAAGACGGCTCCCGCGGAGTACGCGCAATTCACGCGAGCCGACTTAACTCGTTTCCCGCACTCCAAGTGTTCATAGGGGTAAAATTAGCCACAGATTAAGTAAAGGGTGCTCTGGAGCTAACCTGACAAAGTTTAAAGGCAAACATCCAAAGAATTTAATTGATTCCAAGTAGCTTAACTGTACACCAAAACAGTCTAACAGTGTTTAAAGAAGACAAAAACCAAACACACAAAAAAGTAAAAATCAGAATGCTCTACATCTTATCAAAAACTACCATGCATATAAAAAAATCAGAAAAATATAAATATATTTTTCAACCATAACTGAGAAAATAATCAGACATTAGAAACAGAAATTATAGATAATGGAATTAGCATACAAAGAGGTTAAAACAGTTATTATAAATATGTTCCAAGTGTTAAAGAACATACAGGAAAAGAAACATGTTGGGGGGGGGGGGGAGGAGATAAAACTATAAATCTATACATCCAAGAAACTCAACAGATCCTAAGAAGAATATAAAAGAAAACCACACAGAGGCAAATCATAAATTAATGGCTGAAAATCAGCTGTGGGTGGGTTAGAACCAAAGAACTAGAGAAAAAGACACATTACATATGGAGGGACAAAAGTACAAATGACAGCATAACTCTATGTAAGTCAGAAGATAATACAACAACATTTTTAAAGTATAAGAAAAATTCTCAATCTAAGAATCTATATCCAGTAAAAATATCTTTCACAAATGAGGAGAAAAGGGGGGGAAGGGGGAAATGAGCCCTTTTTCAAACAACAAAGCTAACAATTCATTGCTAGTAGATCTGCATTACAAGAAATGTTAAAGGAAGCTTTTTTACGCAGAATGAATGAAACCAGAAGAAAATCTGTGTTCACACAAAGACTATTGCCAGAATTGATAAATATGAGAAAATAAGAGATTTCTCCTCTCATTGTTCAACCTCTTAAAAAGTTAAGTGACTACATTTTTTTAAATTTTTTTTATTTTTTATTTTTTTCAGAGAGGAAGGGAGCGGGAGAGATAGAAACATCAATGAAGAGAGAGAATCATTGATCAGCTGCCTTCTGGACACCCCACAATGGGGATTGAACCTGCAACCCGGATATGTGTCCTGACTGGGAATCAAACTGTGACCTCCTGGTCCTAGGTCAACGCTCAACCACTGACCCACGCCAGCCAGGCTACATTTTAAAAAATGTATTGTGGCATTTATGACATGTATAGAATACAAATGTATGCCCTAACCGGTTTGGCTCAGTGGACAGAGCGTCGGCCTGCAGACTGAAGGGTCCCAGGTTCGATTCCGGTCAAGGGCATGTACCTTGGTTGTGGAAACATCCCCAGTAGAGGGTGTGCAGGAGGCAGCTGATCGATGTTTCTCTCTCATCGATGTTTCTAACTCTCTATCCCTCTCCCTTCCTCTCTGTAAAAAATCAATAAAATATATTTTAAAAAAATGTATGACAACAGAAGCAAAAAGGAGAACAGGAGAAATGAAAGTACACTTATACTATAAATGAAGTGGTTTATTATATTATTTGAAGGCATACAATAAGTTATAGATGTGTATTGTACAGCCCAGGAACAACCTCTAAAAAGTATAACAAACAGGTATATCAGATAAGCCAATTGCAGATAAAATAGAATCATTTTACAAAATAAATTCATCCTAATAAATGTAGGAGAAGAGGCATATAACAAAAGAACTATAAACAGATGGAACTAACAAAAAACAAACAGTATGATGGTCATTTTAAACTCAACCATATCAATAATTATATTAAAAGTAAATAACCTAAATACAATTAAATGTCAGAAAGTAATTTTATTTTTAAAAAAGGAAAGTATGAATACAAACTGTCTAAAGACACTTTAAACACAAAAATAAAGATGAGTTAAAGTAAAAAAAGATGAGAAAAGTTATAAAATCCTAACACTAATCCAAAGAATGCTAGAGTGGCTAGTTATAATATTATCAGACAAAGTAAACTTCAAAGCCCTAACCGGTTTGGCTCAGTGGATAGAGCGTCAGCCTGCGGACTCAAAGGTCCCAGGTTCGATTCCGGTCAAGGGCATGTACCTTGGTTGCGGGCACATCCCCAGTAGGGAGTGTGCAGGAGGCAGCTGATTGATGTTTCTCTCTCATCGATGTTTCTAACTCTCTATCTCTCTCCCTTCCTCTCTGTAAAAAATCAATAAAATATATTAAAAAAAAAGTAAACTTCAAAACAAACCAAAAAAATTATGCGATTTAAAGGACATTTCATAATTCATCAATGGGACATAACAATCCCAAATGTGTATCACATAACACAGAGGGGCCTTGACTTACAAGTTTAATTCGTTCCGAGACCGAGCTCGTTAAGGAGCTCATTAACTCAAATTACTCTGTCAACTCAATGCAAAAAAATCAGCCGAGAGACAGCTGGTATCTCAAAAAACTCGTTAGTCGGGACACTCGTAAGTCAAGGCCCCACTGTAGAACTTCAAAGTACATGAATAAAAAGCTGACAGAACTAAAGGACAAATCTTAATTATAGTAGGAAGTCATAATAATTCACTAAATACGTACACAAAAATATATGGGCATAGAAAACTTGAAAACTATCAAACAACTTGACCCAAAAAACATCCACAAAACCTTCCACCCAATAACAGAATACATATTCTTTTCAAAGACATATGAAGTATTCATCAAGATAATAGATCTTGCCCTAACCGGTTTGGCTCAGTGGATAGAGTGTCAGCCTGCGGACTCAAGGGTCCCAGGTTCGATTCCGGTCAAGGGAATGTACCTTGGTTGCAGGCTCATCCCCAGTGGGGGGTGTGCAGGAGGCAGCTGATCGATGTTCCTCTCTCATCGATGTTTCTAACTCTCTATCCCTCTCCCTTCCTCGCTGTAAAAAATCAATAAAATATATTTTTAAAAAAAAATTTTTAAAAAAAGATAATAGATCTTATTTCTAGGCCATAACGCATGCGTCCATAATTTTTCTTTTTCTTTTTCCCTAAGTTTTATTTTTCAACTACAATTTAGAGTCAACATTATTTTCTATTACTTTCAGGTGTATAGCATAGTGCTTAGAAATCATATACTATACAAAGTGGTTCCCCGCCCCCAATATTTCAAGTACCCACCTGGCACCATACAGCTATTACTGACTATACTCCCTATGGTGTACTTTACAAGCCCGTGACTATTTTGTAACTACCAATTTGTATATGGTGTAAGAAAGTTTTTGTTTTTGTTTTTGCGTGTATTTGTCCAATTTTCCCAGCACCATTTATTGAAGAGACTGCCTTTACCCTATTGTATGTTCTTTACTCGCTGTCAAATATTGCTTATATGGACATGGGTTTATTTTTGTACTCTATTGTTCCATTGATCTATATATCTATTTTTATGCCTGTACCATGTTGTTTGATTGCTACAGACTTGTAGTATAGTTTAATATCAGGTAGCGTGATTTGGGGTTGTTGTCTTTTCTTTTTCATTTGTCTCAAGGTATCATTTTACTTCTGACTATATCACATTGTTAACCCGTTAGTGTCTAATAACATGGTGTTTAGTCTCAATGTGTTTGTGTACTTTTCAATTCTTTTTTTCTTGGAATTGATTTCTAGTTTCATACCACTGTGGTTGGAAAAGATGCTTGATAAGATCTCAATCTTCTTAAATTTACTGAGACTTGTTTTATAGCCTATCATGTAGTCTATACTGGAAAATGTGCCATGTAGACTTAAAAAGAATGTATGTTCTGCTGCTTTGGGGTAAAATGCTCAGAAAACATCAGTTACATTCATCTGTTCTAATGTCATTTAAAGCCCCTGTTTCCTTGTTGATTTTTTGTTTGAAAGATCTATCTATAGATGTCAAATGAGGTGTTAAAGTCCCCTATTATAACTACACTAGAGGCCCGGTGCATGAATTCGTGCATAGGTAGAGTCCCTAGCCCTGGCTGGCGATCAGGGCCAATCTGTGGGGTGACTGGCAGGGTGATTGGAGCCCCCTTCACACCCGCCTTAGCCTGGCACCACCGGCTTGCCAGCTCCATCCCCCGCAGTTGCCACCAGTCGCCTCCCTCTGGGGGCACCCACCTTGGCTGGCCTGGCACTGCTTGCCGGCCCTGCCCCCAACCACCGCTGCTGGTTGGGGCCTGCGGGCTGGGGGCAGCTCCTGCATTGAGCATCTGCCCCCTGGTGGTCAGTGCGCATCATAACAACCAGTCAATCTGCTGGTCATTCCGCTGTTCAGTCGATTTGCATATTAGGGCTTTATATAGATAACTGTTGATCTCTCCCTTTATGCCCATCAATACCTCCTTTATATATATCTTCTTATTGGACTGACCCCTTTTTCATTGTGTAATGACCTTGTTTCTTATTTTATAACCTTTCTTTTAAAGCCTATTTTGTCTGATATAAGTATTGCTACCCCAGCTTTTATTTCGTTTCCATTTCCATGAGATATCTTTTTCCATTCCTTTACTTTTGATCTGTGTGCCTTTCAATCTGGAGGCGATCTCCTATAGAGAACATAAATAGAAGTCTTGTTTTCTTATCCATTCAGCTACCCTATGTCTTTTTATTGGAGCATTTAATCCATTTGCATTCAAAGTGATTATTAATAGGTGCATATGTATTGCCATTTTATTATATATATTTATGTTTCCCCTTTTTGCATATTTATGTTCCCCACTTTTTTTTCTTTCTTCTTTTTCAATTAGTCCCTTTAACATTTCTTGTAATACTGGTTTGGTGGTGTCCTAGTTGGATAGCTCAGTTGGTTAGAGCATTGTCCCAATTCACCAAGGTTGCATGTTTGATTTCCAGTCCCAGCAAATACAAGAAGCAATCAATGAATACATAAATAAGTGGAACAACAAATTGATGTTTCTCTCCCCCCACCCCACCAAAATCAATATATAAATTTTAAAAAAATTTTAAATATTCATTTGAGCATGGCTGGTATGGCTCACTTGTTGAGGGTTGACCCATAAACCAAGAGGTCATTGTTTCATTTCCTGGCCAGGGCACATGCCCCGGTTATGGGCTCAATCCCCAGTAGGGGGGGGCGTGCAGGAGGCAGCTGATCAATGTTTCTCTCTCATCACTGTTTCTATCTCACCCTCTCCCTCACTCTCGCTGTAAGAAATAAAAAATTAAGTAAAATATGTACTTTTTAAAAACAGTGATTTGGTGGTGATGAACTCCTTTAGCTTTTTCTCATCTGGGAAGCTCTTTATTTCTCCTTCAATTTTAAATGGTAGTTTTGCTGGATAAAGTAGTCTTAATTGTAGGTCCTTGCTTTTCATCCCTTTGATTATTGCACGCCAATCCCTTCTTGCCTAAAATATTTCTACTGAGTAACCAAGATGGCAGCGTAAGTACATGTGGTACTCGCATCCTCCCACAACTAAATCAAAATTACAATTAAAATATAGAAAAGCCATCATTCAGAACCACCTGAAATCTGGCTGAATGGAAGTCCTACAACTAGAGAATTAAAGAAGAAAGCACACTGAAACTGGCAGGAGGAGTGGAGGTGCAAAACAAGCTTGTCCAAAACCCACGTGTGTCACTTTTTTTAATTGGGAGGGATATCTCGGCTGCAGAGGCTTCCCGTGAAGAGCAAGAGGTCCCAGCCCCACATCAAACCCTTCAACCCAGGGTGGGTTCCAGTGCTGGGAAGAGAAGTCCTGTAATTTCACGCTATAAAAAACAGCGGAGATTGTGGCTGTGACACAAAGGCTGCTAGAGAACCAAACAGTTCCTCTTAAAGGGCCAGTGCAGGGACTTACTCAGAGTTAACTTCCTCTGAGCTCCAGTGCTGGGGCAGCAGCTTGAAAGGATCCAGGGACATACGGGGGAAAACTAAACTGTCTGGCATCAGGACAAAAACTCAGGGGCAACTTTCTCCCACACAAAAGTGTTAGCAAAAGTGTTCAGAGTTCCTACTGAATATTGAAACCTCCCCCACCACAGAGCTGACTGGCAGATGGCATATCTGAGTCTACATCAACCTGGCTCACACTGTTTGCCCTGCCCTGGTAATTACAAGATCCTACCCAACCCAAGCTGTTTGCACTGGCTTTTCCATATAAATGGCCTGTCCTGTTTCAGGCTTTAGACTTTCCTAAAATTTCTCAAATGAGCAGCATCTGATCTCAGCACATCCCATACCTCTCATTAAGCAGTCCCATGCCAGGCACTACAGCAGCCTGCCTTGGTTCACAGTTTGGCCTCTCCTGGGCACCTCCAAGCCCAACACAAGTAGCAGCCATCTGCAAATCACTCTGTAATTTGTGCTGGGTGGCCCCAGACAAGGTACAGGCTGTGGATGACTTTGCATCTCTCAGGAGGCCCCAGAACAAGTGCACCCTATAAACAGCTTCAGACCACACCAGATTACAACTCTACACATCCATGAGCGACACACTCAAGGGGCAAACTCGGTGAGCACCAAAGCCCCACTAAATCAAGTCCTGTTCCATAGGGGTGTCACCTGCACAACAGCTCTTCTGCTGTAATCACAGCAAGTCCTCACAGCCAGTTGGCCTGGGGGTCAATCCCACCCAGTGACGCCAACAGCTATCAAGGCTCAACTACAAGACTGAGCACACAGCCCACACAGGGATGCACCTGGAGTGCCCAGCTCAGGTGACTGGGGAGGCTGAGCCACCGCGCCCTACAGGACACCTACTATACAAGGCCACTCTACCAATTCCAGGAAACATAACAGCTCTACCTAATATATAGAAACAAACATAGGAAACAGCCAAAATGCAGAGGCAAGGAAACATCACAAATGAAAGAATAGAAGAAATCTCCAGAAAAAGAACTAAATGAAATGGAAACAAGCAAATTACTAGATTCAGAGTTCAAAACAATGGTTATAAGGTTGCTCAAGGAACTTAATGAGAGCTTCAAGGGACTTAGTGAGAATTTCAAGGGTCTTAGTGAGAACATCAAAGACATGAAAAGGACCAGTCAGAAATTAAGGATACACTAACTGAAATGAAGAATAATTTACAGGGAATCAACAATAGAGTAGAGGATGCCAAGAATCAAATCAACAATTCAAACAGCAAACAAACAAATAAAAAAAGGAACCTCTGAGACAACTTGAATTGTATGAACATTTGCATCATGGGGGTGCCAGAAGGAGAGTGAGCAAGAAATTGAAAACCTATTTGAAGAAATCATTACAGAAAACTTCCCCTACCTGGTGAAAGAAATAGACTTACAAGTCCAGGAAGCACAGAAAGTCCCAAACAAGATGAACCCAAAGAGGCCCACACCAAGACATATCATAATTAAAATGTCAAAGGTTAAAGACAAAGAGAGAATCTTAAAAGCAGCAAGAGAAACGCAGTTTAATCAGTCACCTACAAGAGAGAACCCATGTGACTGTCAGCTGATTTCTCAACAGAAACTACACAAGCCAGAAGGAAATGGCAAGAAATATTCAAAGTGATGAAAAGCAAAAACCTACAACCAAGATTACTCTACAGAGCAAAGCTATCATTAAGAATTGAAGGTCAGCCAAAACCGGTTTGGCTCGGTGGATGGAAAGGAGTTCATCACCACCAAACCAGTATTACAGGAAATGTTGAAGGGAGAAGAAGGAGGAGAAAGAGAGGAAAGGGAAGGTGGAGAGGGAGGTGGAGAAGAGGGAGGAGGGAAGAATAGGAGGACAAGGGGGAGGAGAACGAGGAGGAGGAGGAAAAAAGATTAAGAATATGAACAATAAAATGGCAATAAATATGTATCTATTAACAATTGAATCTAAAAATCAAAATAAATGAACAAGGAATCTAATGAACAAGATAAACTGATGAATAAAATAGAAACATGGGCATGGAAACATGAATCAGACTGACAAATCTCAGAGGGATGGGGGAGGGGCAGAAAGAAATTAACCAAAGAACTTAAATGCATACATGCGTTACCTATGGACACAAACAATAGGGTGGTGAAGGCCTGGGGTGGGGCAGGAGCTTGGTGGAGTAAGACAATGGAGGGGAGAAAGGGGGGGGGGCATCTGTAATACACTCAACAATTAAGATTTAATGCCCTAACCAGTTTGGCTCAGTGGGTAGAGTGTCAGCCTGCGGACTCAAAGGTCCCAGGTTCGATTCCGGGCAAGGGCATGTACCTTGGTTGCCCGCACATCCCCAGTGGGGAGTGTGCAGGAGGCAGCTGATTGGTGTTTCTCTCTCATCGATGTTTCTAACTCTCTATCCCTCTCTCTTCCTCTCTG
>NW_005871071.1:335854-344034 GCF_000147115.1 Myotis lucifugus | reverse complement strand
ATATATATATATATATATATATATATATATATATATATAAAGATTTAAATAGTAAAAAATATAAAATAAAATGCTTCTATTGAGAAATCAACTGATAGCCTTATTGGAGCTCCTTGTAGACAACTTCAATCCTACGAATGGCCTTTCTCCTGTTATTTTTAAGATTCTCTCTTTGTCTTCAAACTCTGCCATTTTAATTATGATGTGTTTTGGTGTGGATTTCTTTGAAGTCATCTTGTTGGGACTGTGTACTTCCTAGTCTTCTGCATCTTTTTCCTTCATCAAATTAGGGAAGCTTTCAGTCATTGTCTCTTCAAATATATTTTCAATACCTTGCTTTCTTTCTTCTCCTTCTGGTAACCCTATGATGTGAATGTTATGTTTGATGTTATCCCAGAAGTCCCTTATACTATCCTCATTTTTTTCATTCTTTTTCTTTCTGCTACTCTGTTTGGGTGCTTTCTGCTTTCAGATATTGTATTCTTCATTTCTGACTAGTTCTTTTTTATTGTTTCAATGTCCTTTCTTATGCTTACTATCTGTTAGAGTTCTCACTAAGTTCATTCATTCTTCCCCTGGGGTCCTAGAGCATCCTTAGAACCATTGTTTTGAACTCTGAATCTGGTAGATTGCTCATTTCCATTGCATTTAGTTGTTTTTCTGGAGATTTCCTCTGTTCTTTCATTTGGGCCGTTTTTTTGTCTACCCATTTAGGCTGCCTCTCTGTGTTTGTTTCTATGTATTAGATAGATCTATTATGTCTCCCAGCTTTGGTAGGGTGGGATTATATAATTGGTATCCTGTGGGGCTCAGCAGTGCTATCACCTTATCACTAACAGTGTCCTTGTGTGGGGTATGTGAGCTACCCTGTTGTAGTTGAGATTGATGGCTCTTGGCCCATCCATGGGTGGTGTTGACCCTCAGGTTGGCTAACTGGGAAGACTGATCCCAACCACAGTGTATGACCCCACGAAGTAAAATTCCCCCCTGCAGGTTCTGATGCCTGTTGTGACCTCCCTTAAGTTGTGCCACTTGTGGTGCTAATTGATCCATGATCTGATGTGGTCTGAAGCCAGCCACTGAGTTGGTTCTAGAGCCCCTTGGGACGGACTCCTGCACAGGTCCACATCAAACACTGAATGAGACCAGCCCTGAATTTCTTGTTAAAAGCTAGTAAGTGATCCACATTGGTGGCTGCCTCTGCTGGGCCTGGGTCCCTGTGGAAGGGGCCAAGCTGCAGACCAAAGCCAACTTCCACCAGTACCATGCCTGGGACAGGTCTGCAAAATGCCCAAGACATCCCGAAATCTGCCTTTGCCTGCCAGCTGCCTATTAGGCTCAGCTGCTGAAAGAGCCTCTGGCAGTATGTGAACTGCATGAAGCAAGTTCTGAGTGAGTCACCAGGTAGGGGCGAATGGTGTTCCCCAGGTTGATGCAGATTCAAACTTGGCACCAATACTGCATCTAAGGCCACTCAGACAAAGTCAGTGTACACCAATGGCAACCGCCATCTTCTTGGAGTCTGCACATCTTGATGATGGGGCAGGGCCTCAGGGAATTGGCAGGGTGGGGCTAGTGCATCTCCCCAGGCTGCCATTGGGGTGGGGGGAGGTACCAAAACAGAACAATAACATCAGTGGGGGCACTTGGGGGAAATGGCCCTCACCCTAAAGTCACATAACTCAGTCTCTCTGAAACCCCATGAGTTTGCCCAGATTTCCTCAAGAATTTTTCAAAAAGGACTGCAACATGGGCCCAGGCTGGCTGCAGCCAACAGATTCCTCCGCAGGGTGCAAGCATGGCTAGGATGGGGCCTCAAAGTCAGAAAGATACAGTTATTGCATCTCCCCAGGTTGATGCCATGTGGAAGGCAGTGCTGGACCCAGGAAAGATAGCATCTGTGAGAAGTGTGGGAGAAGGACTCGGCATAAGCACATTGTCCTCCAGCCCTTTCACTGCAAGCATAAAACCCAATCTCTCCCTGTATGGCTCCAGTCCCATGAGCCACCATCACTCTTCCAGAGCCCAGGTGAGTGCCTGCAAGAGAAATTTTGTGGGCTGGCCCTTTAATAGAGTACCTGGGTTTCCAGCAGTCCCACATTTCACCCTGGCATATGGAATCCCCAACGATTTTCTCAGCCAGATGTTATATGGACTCCTCTTCCCAGCACTGTTGCTCCGGGCTGGGGAGCCAGTATAGGGTTGAGACCCATGCTCCTCAGGGGGGGGACCTCTGCAGCTGAAATAAACCTCCAGATTCTCAATCCCCACATGTAGGTGCAGTGACAGTCCTTTTCTTGTCTCTGCCCTTCCTACCAGTCTCAATGTGGCTTCTTCTGTATATCCTTACTTGTAAGACTTCAGTTCAGCTAGTCTTCAGATGGTTATCCAGGTTCATTGTTCTATGATTTTGCTGTAATTTTAATATGATCCTGGGAGGACGTGAGTGTAACTTCCACCTCTCCATTTGATCCTCTCCTTTCTCCATAAATTGTAAAAGGTAGAAATCAGGGAGAAACCAAGATGGCGGCATAGGTAAACACCGGAAATTGCTGCCTCCCACAACAAATTCAAAAATACAACTAAAAGACAAAACGGACATCATCCAGAACCACAGGAAGGCTGGCTGAGTGGAAATTCTACAACTAGAAGGAAAGAGAAAAGCACACTGAGACTCAGAGGAGGTGTGGAAGTAAAGTGCAGAGGTACGGAGGCGCACACGGAAAGGGCTGGCAACTGAGGACACGGTTGTCTTTTTCAATTGGGAGGGAGACACACGCTCCCGCTCTGAACTCCAGTTCCGGGCTAGTCTCTGGGGACCCAGACTCACACGGGGAGAAACTGGACTGTCTGGCATCAGTCGGAACTCAAGGGCAGCTTTCTCTCAGAGGTGCTTGCAACGATTACCGCAGGATATTGAGACCTGGGGCCTCTTAGGGCAGGACTGAGGATCAGCAATAGCTGTTTCCTCCGCCCTGTTGATTCTCTGAGACCTCGCCCCACCCAAGCTGCTAGCAGAGGCTTTTGCATATGAATGACCTGGCCCTTTGAGATCTAAAATTACCTAACAAACTGCAGCTGGGTCAGAGACCCAGAACATCCAAAAGAAGGCCCAAGGCCCCACAGCAGCTTGCACTGCTTCACAGCTGGGCCTCATCTGGGCACCGCCAAACCCAAAAAAAAGAAGAGGAATCTGCAGATCTATCCATAGCTCCTGCTGGGTAGCCTCAGGCAGAGGCTAAATTAGCACCTCCTTAGAGATCCAAGAGCCCGTGTACCCAGTGGTCAGAGTGGGATCATCCAGATTACAACTCCTCAGATCCATAAGGGACACACTCAGAGGGCAGACTCAGTGAGCACCAAAGCCCCACTGAAGCAAGTTTTGCCCCAGAAGGTGTCTCCAGCACAGAAGTTCTCCCCACTGTAGACACAGCTGATTCTCACGGCCAATTGCCTGAAGTCAATTCCTCCCAGTAATCCCTACACCAATCAAGGCTTAACTACAACAAGACTGTGCACAAAGCCCACAAAAGGGGTGCACCAAGAGTGTCCACCTCAGGTAACTGGGGAGGCTGAGCCACTGGGCCCTATAAGACACCTAGCACAGAAAGCCACTCTATCAACACAGGGAAGCAGCCAGAATGCAGAGACAAAGCAACAGATCACAAATGACAGAAATGGAGGAAAGCAAACTACTGGATATAGAGTTCAGAACAACACTTATAAGGTTTTTCAAGAATATTCTAGAAACCGCCGATAAATTTAGTGAGACCCTCAAGGATATGAAAAAGGACCAACTAGAAATTAAGCATACACTGACTGAAATAAAGAATAATATACAGAGATCCAACAGCAGACAAGAGGATCCCAAGAATCAAGTCAATGATTTGAAATACGAAGAAGCAAAAAATACCCAACCGGAAAAGCAAAAAGAAAAAAGAATCCAAAAATATCAAGATAGTGTAAGGAGCCTCTGGGACAACTTCAAGCGAACCAACATACGAATTATAGGGGTGCCAGAAGAAGAGAGAGAGCAACATATTGAAAACCTATTTGAAGAAATAATGACAGAAAACTTCCCCTATCTGGTAAAAGAAACAGACTTACAAGTCTAGGAAGCGCAGAGAACCCCAAACAAAAGAATCCAAAGAGGACCACACCAAGACACATCATAATTAAAATGCCAAGGGCAAAAGACAAAGAGTGAATCTTAAAAGCAGCAAGAGAAAAAAAGTCAGTTACCTACAAGGGAGTACCCATACGACTGTCAGCTGATTTCTCAACAGAAACTTTGCAGGCCAGAAGGGAGTGGCAAGAAATATTCAAAGTGATGAATACCAAGAACCTACAACCAAGATTACTTTACCCAGCAAAGCTATCATTCAGAATTGAAGGTCAGATAAAGAGCTTCACTGATAAGAAAAAGCTAAAGGAGTTCATCACCACCAAACCAGTATTATATGAAATGCTGAAAGGTATTCTTTAAGAAGAGGAAGAAGAAGAAAAAGGTAAAGATAAAAATTATGAACAACAAATACACATCTATCAACAAGTGAATCTAAAAATCAAGTGAATAAAAAATCTGATGAACAGAGTAAACTGGTGAATATAATAGAATCAGGGGCATAGAAAGGGAGTGGACTGACAATTCTCAGGGGGAAAGGAGTGTGGGGGGTGCAGGAAGAGACTGGACAAAAATCGTACACCTATGGATGAGGACAGTTGGGGGGGGGAGGGTAAGGTCAGAGGGTGGGGTGGGAACTAGGTGGAGGGGAGCTATGGGGGGAAAAAAGAGGAACAACTGTAATAATCTGAACAATAAAGATTTATTTTAAAAAAAAGCTTCACATCTTTAAATGAAAAATTAAAAATCCAAAACTACATACGCTTTTGTTTTTTAAATGTATTCCATTTTTTTCAAGATGTACATTGATACTTGTTATGTATAAAAAATATCCTGACTTAACAAACTTTAAGTATTAAATGATGTTTATAAATTGGATATAACTTTATTGAGCACATTCTATCTGCCAAGCCCAGTATTCCACATTTTCATTTAATCTACCCATAAAGTAAGAACTATCAATCCATTTTAAAGAAAACTGAGGTTTGAGAGATATATAAAAAGCCCAAGGTCACAGAGCAAATAGGAGGCAATAACCAAGGAGATAATTTTGGTTTCAATGACTTCATGATTTTGCTAAAATAATTCTATTACCCTTATCATAAGCAAGGTAAGTCACCATTCACATTTCTGATGTGAGTACAAAAAACTGAAAATGAAAAAATTATCAAACACAGCACATGGCAGGGACTTTTCAAAACCTAAACTGACATCTACCTAAGATGTGGAAAAACATGTAAAGAAATACCAAAGAATGTACTTTTTATAGACCAAAAATATATGTATGTATACCCTTGATTTCCACAGCTAGTGACTGAAATTGGCACAGTTTACTCTACAGGAATCCATGCCAATCTCCAAGCCTTGCATTACTTAGCTCAGTCAGACACCACAAAACTGCCTGTTCTCACATGCAGAGTCTGGACCTACTCAATTGAGATTTGTTCTTATACTCTAGCAACCAGTCAAAAGCTCAAAAAATAGGAGTAGAATGCAGCTCTGTCATCAAATCTCACTGATGCAGTTAAATATTCACCCATCTCAACTCTATCTGAACAGAGCTTGACCTCTGATCTACTCACCTTTATATCTATTCTCCTCTTGTTACAGATCTTCCTGATTCCCAATTCTAAGCTGCATACTTGTCTACTCTAATTCCTAATCAACTACTCTATTCCTGATGCTGTTACCTGCTAGACTCTCCCAAATTCCATCAATCCAAAAATACATATGCCCTAATACTAACAATATCATTGCTTCTCTAATATCAAAGTAGTACCAGACACAAATAGGAATACAAGATTTTGTGTTTCCTGCAAATCCTACAAAGGAAATTTGACCCAGAATCTTTAGATTTTTTCCATAATTACTAAAGCATTCTCCATTATAATACTCAATTCTCATAAAATATTCTCCTACTTGAAGTAATATTCTATTACTTGACAATAATACTGGAACCTCTATCACTTTTACTTCATTAAGACTAGTCAGGTGTCCCCAGAAGCCAGTAGTATATACCATAATACCCCAAAACTTCATGTGAAAACACCAACACTGCCCTGCCCCTCCAATGTCACCTTTGTACCAGAAATACAGGAAAAAATATTTCTTAATTGTCTGAAAGATGCATTCTGGCAAAACTTTAGCAAACATGTCTGCTCAGTTCAGAATCCATGTCTACAGTGATGTTTCTGATTAGAGGAGCCTAGTTCAGAACACCATTTTACATGCCAGTGTCCTAGTTGCAAATGAAAGGCTGGGAATCAGAATTAGGGAGATGGAATTCATAAGGCTGAAAATGGGCCAAACACAGCAAGGTTCAGAAGGCTCTGGACAGTCAAAAACCATGACAAATAAGCCCTCTTTGCTTCCACTCTTGCCCCTTATAGTCTATTTGTCAAACAGCAGCCAGAGTAATGTTCAAGTAAAGTCATATCCTGTCACTACTCTGCTGAAAACCTTTCAAAGGTTTCCCAATTCCCGGAGTCCTAACCATGGCTTACAAGGCTGAACATGATCCTGAACAGGGACTCCATTCCCCAACTCAACTCTGTATCTGTCTCACCTTATCTTCTACCACTTTCCCCTTACTGTGTGCTACACCCACATTACTCTCCTTATTGTCCCTCTTCCTAGAACATCTTCCCCAAAGCAGGGTTAGCTGCTATATTTATTCTAATATCTAGTCAATTTCTTCAGAAGCTTACTCTGATCACTCTATCTAAAAGCATATTGTCCCAATCATTCTCATTCAATATGTGCTTTAACTTTCTTCATATTATTTTTCATTGACATATATCCCTCCACCACTAAAATATGTTTCATGAGAACAAGGATGTTGTTTTGTTCAATGATGTACCTCAGTACCTAGAACAGTCAGAAAGCATGCTCAATAAATGTTTGCTGTAAGAATTGATGAATCCACCCAATGTTTCATAGAAATTCCATTTTCATTTGTATTTACAAAGAAAGCTGATATGAGAGCCATAAATCAATCATCAGAAAATATGTGATCCTATGATACTCAAGAAGTATCAAAATTTCTAACAGGCCAAGCAAGCATTTGCAAAGTCCAATCAATTAAAAATAAATTATAGATTTATTTACTAGATATGGTTTTTAAATCTTCTAATGCTATGAGTGCATTTCGGATATTTATTTTTGCAACTATTCATGCAACTTTCATAACCATTTTGCATGACTTTCCAGACAGTTATAACTCTCACATCCCTATAGCAACTAAGTTTTTCAATAAGCATGGAAGTACATGGTCAACATCTTAGTTTATGTTCCAACAGTTTAGCAAGCATTTCATTTATTTATAAGTGGAAATAAACATCATGGGTTAGAATCCCACTTTTGTCACTTATTAGTTGAATCATCTTGGACAATTTACTTATTTCTCTGTACCGCCGTTTTCCCATCTGAGAAATAGCAATACCTGTACCAAATAATGTTAAATAAATTTACTTAATTAATAAAGAACTTAGAATAGTGGATAGCACATAAGAAGTAAAAATTCGAAGAAAAAAAAAAAAGAAGAATTCGGCAAATTATGGCTAAATTAATTAACCAACATATTATCTCATTTAACCCTCGTAATAACCATATAGGGCAAGTATAATTAATTTCAAGATCAGGCACAGCGAGGTTAAGTGACCCACCAAAGACTACAAAAGTTCCTTTTAGCTCTAACATTCTGTGATTCTAAATTTACTCCAAAATGAAAATGGGTTTTTAACAACATAGTAAATTTTATTGGATACTACAGGCCCAGTGCACGAATTTGTGCACAGGTGGGGTCCAGCTGGCCCAACCCAATGGGGGCCCATCAAGCCGGGTCAGCAGGGGGGAGGGGCCACGGGAGGTTGGCTGGCCGGGGGGGCGGGGGAGGGAGGGGCCAATCGGGGCCCAGATTAGGCCAGTTGGCTGCTGCAACGCGCGTCATAGCTACTGGTGGTTCCGGTGGTTTGGCCATTCTGGTCGCTGGGCCTTAATAAAACACACACACACACACACACACACACACACACCCCACGGCTAGAGCCTGTTTGCA
>NW_005871071.1:321197-335754 GCF_000147115.1 Myotis lucifugus | reverse complement strand
CTGTTGCATGACATTCATGCACTGGGGGGAGGGGGGGGGGTCCCCTTCAGCTCAGCCTGTGCCTCTGCAGTCTGGATCCCTTGAGGGATGTCCGCCCTTGGTGGTCAGTGCACTCCTACAGGGGGAGCGCCGCTCAGCCAGAAGCCTGGCTCACAGCTGGCGAGCACTCCTACCTCCAAGGCAGTGCTAAGGAGCAGCAAGCCCGGCTTCTGGCTGAGGGGTGCTCCCCCTGTGGGAGCACACTGACCACCAGGGGGCAGCTCCTGCATTAAGCGTCTGCCCCCTGATGGTCAGTGCCTGTCATAGCGACCGGTTGTTCTGCCGCTCAGTCAATTTGCATATTACGGTTTTATTATATAGGATACTAGAGGCCCAGTGCACGGGGGGTGGGGGGTAGAGGGGGGGTGTCCCCTCAGCCTGGCCTGCACCCTCTCACAGTCCAGGAGAACCTCGGGGGATGTCCAACTGAGTGGGCTGGAGCGGGCCTAAGCCGTCAGTTGGACATCCTTAGCACCATGGAGGCGGAAGAGGCTCCTGCCACCACTGCTGCGCTCACCAGCAGTGAGCCTGGCTTCTGGTTGAGCGGTGGTCCCCCTGTGGGAACACACTGACCACCAGCGGGAAGCTCCTGCATTGAGTGTCTGCCCCCTGGTGGTTGGTGCACATCATAGCGACTGGTCGACCGGTCGACTGTCTGCCCCCTGGTGGTCAGTGCACATCATAGGGAGCAGTTGAGTGGCCTTAACATATCACTAGCATGTTACGCTTTGGTTCAACGGACAACCGGACGACTGGACATTTAGCATATTAGACTTTCATTATATAGGATAGACTAGAGGCCCAGTGCAGGGGGGCAGGGCCTCAGCCCGGCCTGCACGCTCTCACAGTCCAGGACCCCTCAAGGGATGTCTGTCTGCCAGCAGTCGGACGTCCCTCTCACAGTCCAGGACCCTTCGCTCCTTACCGCCTGCCTGCTCACTGCTCCTTATCGCTAAACTTAGTGCTCCTTAGCACTGCAGCGGAGGCAGGAGAGGCTCCCGCCACCACTGCTGCGCTCACCAGCCATGAGCCGGCTTCTGGCTGAGCAGCACTCCCACTATGGGAGCGCACTGACCACCAGGGGGCAGCTCCTGCATTGAGCACCTGCCCCCTGGTGGTCAGTCCGCATCATAGCAACCGGTCATTCTGGTTGTTGTTCCACCATAATGGTCGCTTAGGGTTTTATTATATAGATAATCAGAAAACCATGGAAATATTCTATATTTCTTTTAATTCAATTTTTACAGTGAATGACAATGGTTAAGTGCTTTAAAAATAACATTTTTTAAGTAAGAACACATAGTAGTTGAAAAAAGTAACTTAATTTTTATAGAGAAAATTCTAACTCACTCAACCTACCTAATTTTTAAATTACAAGGACATATAAAAATACTCAATGAGCAAAACAAATACACTGACAAAAATAGTAGTTTCATTCCATATTAAAGTCAATTAAAATGCCCTAGCTAGTGTGATGGAGTTGGTTGGAGCATCGTCCCATATACCATAAGGTGGCAGGTGCGATTCCTGGTCAGGACACATACCTGGGTTGCAGGGCACTTACAGAAGACAACTGATCAATGTTTCTCTCTCACACTGATGTTTCTCTCTCTAAAATCAATAAAAAGCATATCCTCAGGTGAGGGACAAAAAAAGTCAAGTAAAAAGATTTAGAAGCTGAGTATTTCCAGACTTTCCAGAAAGTAAAATTATTAGTACAGTAATCTATTCACTCAACACATACATAATGGCACTTTATTATATGCTTGGTGTTGTTTTAGGCACTGGGAGTATTGCAGTGAACAAAACAAAGTTACCACCTAATGAAGCTTTATTCTAGAAAAGGAAGACAATGAAACAAACAAGTAAATAATTTGGTATGGCTATAAGAGGGTCATTGCAGGGTAAGCAGAGAGAATGTGCAAAGGAAGGAGTTAGTATTTTTACATGACGTAACAGGAAGCCCTTACTAACATTTGAGCAAAGTTAAAGTACTTGATGCTACTGAACTGCACACTTAAAAAATGGTCATGATGGTAAATTTTATGTTATGTGTATTTTACCACTATTTCAGAAACAAACAAGAAGGAAAACAGTACAGGCCCTATGAGGATGTGTACATATATATCATGTAGGATCATGCAAGCCACTATTAAGTATTTTGGCTTTTTCTTAAAACACTAGAGGTCCAATGCACAAAATTCGTGCAAGAGTAGGCCTTCCTTCCCTGGCTGCCGGCACCGGCTTCCCTCTGGCACCCGGGACCTGGGCTTCCCTCGCAGCCCCAGCTTCATCCGGAAGGTCATCCGGAAGGACATCTGGTCTAATTAGCATATTACACTTTTATTATTATAAATAGGATATCCCATGCCTGGCCAATGTGTTCAGTGGTTGAGCGTCAACCTATGGATCAGGAGGTCACAGTTCAATTCCCCGTCAGGCAACATACCCGGGTTGCTGGCTCAATCCCCAGTAGGGGGGCGTGCACAAGGCAGCCAATCAATGATTCTCTCATCACTGATGTTTCTATCCCTCTCTCGCTCTCCCTTCCTCTCTCTGAAATAAATAAAAACATATTTTTTAAAAAAAATTTAATATAGGGTGTCCCAAAAATATATGTACACACTTTTAACAGCTGACAAAGCAATTGATGTTTCTTTCTTTTCAGATTTAACCCATTGGAATTAATAATTATTCAAAGTGTGTATACATTTTTGGGGACACCCTGTACTAAGACACTGGATGATGGGGTTTTACTAATTTTTTATTTTGTTATTATGTGCTTTATTGAGGTACAATTCACATAACATAAATTTACCACTTTAACCAATTTAATGTATATAATTTTCCAGTAGACGATTTTGACCAAGTAGCTTTTGAACAGGATCATACTGTCTGCTACACTGAGAAGAGACTGGGAGAACAAGAAAACATGGAGAACATTTAGCAGTTTTCACAGTAATTAAAGTGAGATGGATGCTGGCTGTGTCAATCAGGGTAGTTAGCAGTGGAGCTAGTGAGAATTAATCAAAATCTTCATATACTTTGAAGGAGAAGCTAACAGGATTTGCATGGTGTGAGAGAAAGACAGGAATCAAGAATAACTCCAAGTTTTTGTCAACTGAAGAACTGAGCTCCCACTTACTGAGATGGGAAAGACTTAGGACAAAAGACTGGGAATGGTTCTCAACGTTCTGGCCCTTTAAATACAGTTCCTCATGTTGTGACCCAACCATAAATTATTTTCGTTGCTACTTCTTAACTGTACTGTTGCTACTGTTATGAATCGTAATGTAAATATCTGATATGCAGGATGGTCTTAGGTGACCCCTGTGAAAGGGTCGTTCAACCACCAAAGGGGTCTCGACCCACAGGTTGAGAACCGCTGGTAAGGGAATCAGGGGTTTGTTTTGGACGTGGTAAGTTTGAAATGCCCACTAGACATCTAACTAGAGATGCAGTTGGGATACAGGAGTCTGGAATTCAAGGACTAGAGATAAAAATATGGGGGTCAACACCATATTAGGGGTTATTTAAAGCAATTAATAAGTTAAACACAGGTACAGAAACTACTTTTCCAAAGGTCTGTTGCCATTTAAATTAACAGATGAATTGTATTCCATAACACAAACTATTTTCTTTCTCTAATTTAAGTTCTTTATTTACATGAAGTAGGTTTGTGTGGAAGGAAATATAGCCGACAAATCTAGGAATAAAAAACAAAACAACAATCAGGGAAAAAACAAAAATTCGTGTTCTGATGTTGAATATAGACCTGGAGTTTATCACCCATGCAGGGCAAAATGAATGACATGGAAGGACTCAAAGGACAGCAATCTGTAACTCCTTTTATCCCTTCTAATAAAGAATAGAATACCCACTGGAGACATTCTCATATTAAGTTTTTAACAATGGACAAATAGATCTGTTACCTGACAATAATGAAAATAAAATACATTTAACCTAGAGTGCAGTATGATGTTAGTAATCTGACATCAGTGGAAAATGACAGCTTCCACTGAGAAAAATTTCTAGATAACTCAAGTTTATCTATGTGCCGAATATCTTTCCATTTGAAACATTATTGATTTTTTTTCCTCTACCTTATCATCTTCTTGAGCTAGGCTCATCCTTATTAACATCTTAATCCTAAGAGGTCATACTGATGTGATAACCTCAATACTATTATATGTTACTAGAGGCCCAGTGCATGACATCAGTGCACTGGGTGGGGAGGGGTGTCTCTCAGCCCAGCCTGCGGCCTTTAGCAGTCTGGGAGCCCTTGGGGGGGTGTCTGGGGAGCAGGCCTAAGCCGAAGTCGGACATCCTTAGCGCTGTCGCAGAGGCGGGAAAGGCTCCCACCACCACTGCTGCACTCAACAGCCATCAGCCTGGCTTGTGGCTGAGCGGCACTCCCCCTGTGGGAGCACAGTAATCACCAGGGGACAGCTCCTGTGTTGAGCTTCTGCCCCAACCGTCATTCCGGTCATTGGGTGGTAACGGATGCTTAGACTTTTATATATATAGAAGATTGTGCCATTTTACACAGTCTGGGAGCCCCACGATCAATCGCCCCACAGAGGGAGGCTCCGCCCACCCACCGCAGCCCTCTGGTCAGTGGCCTGGGCCTCCCTCTTTGGGGCAACCCATCGCAGAGCCTCCCCAACCGATCACCTCACCAGCCAGTGGCCTAGGCCTCCCTCTGTGGGGCGATCATGGGACAATGGCAAGCCCCCCCCCCCCTCCCCCCGCAACCAATCACATTACACCCGCCTTGGCTGGCCTGGTGCCAGTGCGTGTCATAGTGTGGTTGTCCGGACGATGGTTCTGCTGTTCGGCCGTTCAGTCAATTTGCGTAGTACGCTATTATTATTATAGATAGCTCCATCCTGCAGTGTGGTTATTTGGCCAATGATTCCTCCTTTCTCTACTATTACTTTATTATACCTATACATAATGCATACCAACAGCATTTACATTCTGGTCCTTAGTTGTAGTTGCCAGAAATCTGGCCTTCACAGAACATACAACAAATTTACATTATACCTAGTACTTACAAACTTCATGGACTATTTAAACACCTCCAAACTTAAACAGAAAATAATCTTCTTGTTTATATAAGACAATGTCCTTAACTTTATAAGATGCATACTAAACTGAATAATAGGGGTACAACTTACTTTCAAATGGTTGGGGTGAGGGGGGTGTTGAGCATATTAGAGAAAGCAAATATGGCAAAAGATAATCATTAACAAATTGAAATGAAAGATGTACAAATGTTAATTGAACTATACATACTGCTAATCTTTCAAAAAGTGTAACATACTCTATATCAAGCAAATGTCTATGTGTAAAACTAGTAGAATAATAACGATTGCACCTGTAAGATGGAGAAAATAGATTTAAAATTTTAGAAGAAACACCGGGGGAGGGGAGTAATGCAATACCAAAAGATCACCTACATACAAGAGTGGAATATGACCAGCAGGTGTAAGAAGTAGAAAAAAATGTAACCTAAGAGAGCTTAGATTTCTCCCTTTTTACAACTGAGAACAGTACAGTCGTCCCTCAGTATCCATAGGGATTGGTTCCAGGACCCCGCAAAAAAACAAAATCCACAGATGTTATATAAAATGGCACAGTATTTGCATATAACATATATCTGCATATAAGCTACAGAAGGGAATGGCTACACATCACTTCATTTGCATGGATTCAGCATAGTGCTCAGTACATGGCAAATTCAAGTTTTAAGAATTTACTGAGATTTCCCCCCCCCCCCCCTTAATATTTTCAATCTGCAGTTGGTTGAATTCGCAGATGCTAAACCTACAGATATACAGGGCCAACCATATTTTTATTTCCTGTAATTTTTCAATGTCACCATTTACTAACAGTAATCTGCCTTAAAAGAAAATTATTTTTCCTGATTACAAAAGTGATTATTATAAAGACATATACCTTACACCTCACCATCCAGAAATTTAGTAACTATCCTCAATTTTTTAAAAATGAATACATATGTAAATTTACCTATTACAAAACTGTTCGACTAGTATAAGGTACTTTCCCCGCTTGATTGTAAACATTTTCTAATGTCAAAAAACAAAAATACCTTGTACGAATTTGACTAACCAAAAGTCAAATGGCTCAAATACTATCAGTACAAAGAACCTAATTATGCTCTTGGTAAAATGATCCAATATTTCATACAATGACAGAACGTGACAATCTCATTATACTTTTTAAAGCATGAGATATGTTTCTAAGAGGTAGTATAGTGTTTAAGAGCATGAATTCTGGAGCAGGCTATTTTCAAATCCTGGCTTCCCCAATTAATAACTATATGACTTTTCTGACCTTGAATAAGTTACCGTCCCTGAACCTGCTCCCTTATTTGTAAAATAAGTATAACAGAACCTACCTTATAGAGATGTTGCAAAAATATTGAGTTAATACACAAAATGCCCTAAGAATAGTGCCTTGCACATAAGTGTCCTATAAGTACAAGCTATTTATGATTATTTTCCATATTCCATGGGTAGGTAGCATCTTACCTCCCAGGAACACTTGCAAACAAACTCCTGAATCCAAAACCTACAATCTTCATTCCAATCTAAATTAAAAGTAAAAATAGGGCAAAAACAGAATGAAAATCAAATTAACGTCAGGGAATAATACAATCAACAATTAGAGAATAGCTTCCTGATGATGGGTCAATGTCATCATCTTTGTGTGGAATACAAAATATTATTATATAACAAACTAGAGGCTCAGTGTACGAATCCTGGCCTGCGGGGACTGGGCTGAAACCGGCTCACTGACATCTCCCGAGGGGTCCTGTATTGCGAGAGGGCACAGGCCAGGCCAGAGGGACCCCACCTGTGCATGGAGCCAGGACGGGACTGCGGGAGGGCTCCCGGTCGTGTCCAGCCCATCTCGCAAAGTCCTTATCAGCCAGAGCCCAACAGCAAGCTAACCTACCAGTTGGAGCATCTGCCCCCCTGGTGGTCAGTGCACGTCATAGCGACTGGTCGAATGGTCAAACAAACAGTTGGATACTTAGCATATTAGGCTTTTATTATATAGGATAAACTTAATTTTTTTCTCTATGTCAAAGAAAGTTGATTCTGCCCTAGCTGGTTTTGCTCAGTAGATAGAGCATCGACCTGCAGACTAAAGGGTCCCAGGTTCGATTCTGGTCAGGGGCACGTGCCCAGGTTGCAGGCTCCATCCCCAGAAGGGGGAGTGCAGGACGCAGCCTATCAATGCTTCTCTCTCATCATTGATGTTTCTCTCTCCCTCTTCCTTTCTCTCTGAAATCAATAAAAATATTTTTTAAAATAGTTGATTCTACAATCTTAAGAATAGGAGAGAAAAATCTGTAAAAATGTTTGACATTATAGATCTTATTTACCGAAAAACTCAATTACAATAAATGAGAGGATGTGTAATAAGGCTGGCACATTTCCATTCCTCAGAAAAACTCCTTAAGATCAAGCCGTTTTCAACAGATGTTTCACTTGTATAATTTTAAAATTAGGTACCAAGAGCATTTTACCCCAACATAAAAGTGTATAGTATGGCTCAGTTGGTTAAGCATCATCCCGTGCACCAAAAGGTTGCCAGGTTGCCAGTTTGATTCCCAGTCAGAGTACATGCCTGGGTTGCCACCCAATCCTCGGTAGATGGCATGGCATGCAGGAGGCAGCCAAAGTTTCATTTTTCATATCAATGTTTCTCTCTCCTTCGCCCTTCCTCTTTCTCTAAAAATCAATTTTAAAAAATCTTTTACTGCACTCTTAGAAACACTACTTCTACAACATGACCTCAAACTTAAGCCACAGTATCCATTTCTTCATTAGAAACCAGTCAAGTCATTTTCTACAAGTGAATATCTATACCTAACAGTTACAAGGAAAAGTTCAAGATAAGAGGGTGTGTCTATAATTAAAAGCATATTTCAACACACCAACTTTTCAAGATAAGCTAGTCTCTAAGAAATAAAAATAAAGCTAACTGACTCAGAAGTGAAAGTAGTTTTTTTATTATAAACTAAACCAATCACAAAGAACACAAAACATCAATGATTAAAACCTACTAAATGTGTTAAATTTCTACCATTGACTTATGATATACAACTTAAAAATCCAAAGGTGGAAATGTGTACATGATGTAGATGTCTATGCTAATTTGAAATGCCTTTATACCATTTCAAAAAAGTGTAGACACAAGTACAGACAGTAACCCATATAAAGGACTGTGACATTCACCCTGCCTAAGTACACACACACACACTCTGGATCCAGCCATCCATCACCTTATCTACCCCAGACCCTGAATTTCATCCTAAACCCACTCTTATTACTTCATCCTTCTCCCATATTATATCCCAAACCATCTGCCTCTGCCTCCTTCCAGGAAATCTGGATGTGCAAATAAAACAATTCTGCCAAAGGTGTTACTGATAACTAGAGGCGTGATGCACAAAATTCGTGCAAGAGGCTTGGCCCTCACAGCCGCGGCTTCATCTGGAAGGTCGTTCAGCTGTCCAGTCTAATTAACATATTACGCTTTTATTATTATAGATAGACTAGAGGCCTGGTGCACAAAATTCATGCATGGGGGGTGGGGGTGGGGTCCCTCAGCCCAGCCTGCACCCTCTTCAATCCGGACCCCTCAGACATCCCTCTCTCAGTCCGGGACCGCTGGCTCCTAACCACTCGCCTGCCTGCCTGCCTGCCTGCCTGCTCACCCCTAACCCCTCTGCCTGCCTGCCTGATTGCCCCTAATTGCTCTCCCCTGCCAGCCTGATTGCCCCTAACCGCCTCTGCCTTGGCCCCCTCTACCGTGGCTTTGTCCAGAAGGACATCTGGAAGACATCTGGTATATCCAGTCTAATTAGCATATTACCCTTTTATTAAAGTAGCATCCCTCCAATTGTGACAACCAAAACTTTCTCTAGACTACTTATGAATATTTTAGTGTCTGCTTTGGGTATACATTTTAACTACATGTTAATTTCTTTTTAAAATATATTTTTTTATTGATTTCAGAGAGGAAGGGAGAGGGAGAGAGAGAGATAGAAACATCAATGATAAGAGAGAATCATTGATCAACTGCCTCCTGCACGCTCCCTGCTGGGGATCGAGCCCACAACCTAGGCATGTGCCTTTGGCTGGAATCAAACCCGGGACCCTTCAGTCCGCAGGCCGATGCTCTATCCACTGAGCCAAAACCAGGTAGGGCAGCTACATGTTAATTTTTTACAGGACACAAAACTGCATAAATACTATGATGTAAATTCATAATAACAGGCATTTTAAAAGATTGAACGATTAATATTAAAATGTGATAAAATTGTGGAGAAAGAATTATGGATTTTCTTAAATTCTATTTTATGTTTGCTAATGATGTTCTGATACTTCAACTTCGTAAAATACATTTTATCCATCTATATTTTGTAACTAATAGATTGCAAGCTAAAGTAGGCCTGGAAACACCATAATTATAATAATATTTGTATAGCAGTTTACAGTCTCTTCAGCATCCCATTTAACTCTTAGGAAATGAGACAGCAAATTAATATCTCAACACGTAAGTGTAGGATTCTATCTGTATTCTTTTGAAAACAAAATCCAAAGTTTATAGCTCAAAATGTGTGTATATCTTTTGCCATCATCAATAAAAACAAAGATCAATGGAAAGAAATTCTGCTCCACAAATCCTTATATGTACGTTTATCTCAAGATCACATTCTTTGTCTCTGAAATAGAAGTTCACAATTCACATATAATCAAGAGTATCAAGCATATTCTTGAACTAAAGAGTATAATTCCAACTTAAGGACAGTAAATATACTATATATTTGTAAGTAAGAATACACTTTCTTGTTAATATATTAAATCTAACTTCTCCCCTCCACTCCAAATTCACCAAACTTTTATCTCCGAACTATCTGGAGCAGTGCTTCCCAAATGACTAGTCACAGATTACTGAAAGGCTGTACAAAGTTTTAGCCAATCCCCAACAAAAGTATAAGCATGTAAGCAGGAAAAAATCCCAGACTCTAACACATATCCCAACCTATAACCTTCTATCTAAATTCAAAATCTTAGATATTTTCAACTTCAGATACTGAAATCCTCCAAGTTTTATTAAGCCATATCCTCCAATGCAACAGCATACAAGATCTAAATTCAACAACCGAGTGAGCACTCAATAAATTTCATCTTCACATTAAACATTTGCCAAATTTTACCAATTTTTCTTCCATGTCATTTGTTCTAAATTATAATCACTACCTAATGCAAGACTCAATCACCCAGTTCATCAAGCAGCTTATTTACTCCTTATTGTATAATATCCCAACTCCTCAACATGAACTCCAACCAACATTCCATAATACTCTACGTCGCAGTTACTATGATCTAAAATATGAATAATTAGAATCCTGGTTATCCTGGCCCAGTTAGCATTTCCTCTTATTTCCTGCCATGGACTCTCCATTCCAGGCAAGTAAACTTACAAGCATCTTATCAGACGATAAGCCATTCCCTTATATCTCTAAAAAGCTTTCCCCAACTGGCTGATGTCCCTCCAGCTTAATAAATCCTCATTACAACTGCAATTACAATACATAAATAGAACTAAAACTATGTGGCTTCGTGACTCCTACTAGCTGCAGACATACAATAAACTCTGATGACTAAAGAGCATGTTCTCACTGTACATTCTCACATTCTTTAGTTGGAATTGTAGTAGCTTCAGAATAAATTCACCCAATATCAAAGGGAGTCTAAATTCCTGAGAACTGTTCCCAGTACTGCTATTTCCTGCAACCTAGCTAGGACAGAACTATCCCCACCAGTACTAAGGAAAAGCTTTCAAACTCCTGATAGCAATGTTACTACCCTCATAGGAATCTAACTAGTAAGACTGTTAGTTTTTCCATTTATCCTTAACATTGTTTCCTTTTCCCAATATAAAAATTGACAGCTAAACTAGACAGAATTACCACTACTGTATTTTTATTCAGAATAATCACTTTTTTTTTAAGTTACTTGGAAGAATCACTAACAATCATTAAATAAGTCAACTCCTCGTTTAAAATAATACACACACAAACAAAAAAACAACAGAAAAACCTGGGATTCTTTACCCAAGCATGCCGCATTGAGATGCCTATGTGAAAACAGATCAAATGCAAATCAATTCCTACAATTTTAGTGTCTGCCCTTGTGACTTGGGGCTCAGACTGGAAATTACTGTATGTTTTCTGTCCACAGCCTTTCATATCTATAATTTGTCTCCCCAATTAGTGGCCATATAGGCCCTCACTGAAACTTCATGTTAGCAGCTATGTCCATTGATTCCGCTTTCCTGCACCCAAACCTTTCCACACACACAAACTTCATCTTTGGTATTCCACATCTATCTATATATAAAAAAGGCTAATATGCAAAGTGTCCCGGCAGGAGTTCAACTGGGAGACCGGGAGTTCTATCACTCGCTATGACATGCACTGACCACCAGGGGGCAGCGCGGAATGAAGGAAGGCCCTGGCCAGTGGCCAGGATCCAGGGAAGGGAGGCCCCAGCTGGCAGCTGGAAGGCCCCGATTGGCCCTGATCGCTGGCCAGGCCTACGGACCCTATCCATGAACGAATTTTGTGCACTGGGCCTTTAGTAGACTGTATTTTAAGCTAAACCATCCCAAAACTATACCTCCAACTTTGGCAAAATTTTTCTATTAGAACAGTGGTTCTCAACCTTCCTAATGCCGCGACCCTTTAATACAGTTCCTCATGCTGTGGTGACCCCCAACCATAAAATCATTTTCGTTGCTACTTCATAACGGTAATTTTGCTACTGTTATGAATCGTAATGTAAATATCTGATATGCAGGATGTATTTTCATTGTTACAAATTGAACATAATTAAAGCATAGTGATTAATCACAAAAACAATATGTAATTATATATGTGTTTTCCGATGGTCTTAGGCGATCCCTGTGAAAGGGTCATTCGACCCCCAAAGGGGTCGCGACACACAGGTTGAGAACCGCTGTATTAGAATGTGATACAATTCAAAGACAGACTAGAAATTTAACTTTATTTTTTTTTTAAAGTGTCTGTTTCTTTTTTTTTTTAAATATATTTTATTGATTTTCCACAGAGAGGAAGGGAGAAGGATAGAGAGCCAGAAACATCGATGAGAGAGAAACATCGATCAGCTGCCTCCTGCATACCCCCAACTGGGGATGTGCCCGCAACCAAGGTACATGCCCTTGACCGGAATCGAACCTGGGACCCTTCAGTCCGCAGGCCGACGCTCTAGCCACTGAGCCAAACCGGTGAGGGCTAGAAATTTAACTTTATACAAATCACAAAGTAACCAACTGTAACACACAACAGCTACTCACTGCAAACTAACAATAAAACACAGTATCAGCAACCTTTGTTGTCTACCTTTCACCTAATCTTTCCTTTAAATACAGAGAATACTTCTTAACTTACAACTTACATTCCTGTAGAGAATGTTACAACTGCACATCTTAGGGTATGTTTAATATCAATAATCTAATATATTAGATTCAGATCAGAGTACTTAAGATTCAAATCTAGGAAATGATCTACAGGCAACCAAATGATTGTGCACTTTATTTGCTGTGTCTTCCTGGTTATTTATCAATTTCTTCTCTCCATTCTACCTTGCCTCACTTAAACTAGCAAAACAATACATCATCATTCCAGTTGTTCAGAATGTAAGAATAGGGCAACCTCAATACTAAACTCTATAAAGCCAAAACATATACATTAAAAAACAAAAAAACTTGCCCTGACCGGTTTGGCTCAGTGGATAGAGCATCGGCCTGCGGACTCAAGGGTCCCAGGTTTGATTCCGGTCAAGGGCATGTACCTTGGTTGCGGGCACATACCCAGTAGGCAGTGTGCAGGAGGCAGCTGATCAATGTTTCTCTCTCATCGATGTTTCTAACTCTCTATCCCTCTCCCTTCCTCTCTGTAAAAAATCAATAAAATACATTTAAAAAAAAAACTTATCTAAAGCTCATGTATTCCACTTTACATACAAATGTGTCAAGCATGATTATTTATAGTTTCCCCATAGAAAATATATTAGAAACAAATTAAAAGGTGATATACTCAAGGTTTGCAAGAAAGCCAAGAAATCTAACCCAAAAGTTGGAAATACTATTAACACTAGCTAGAGGAATGAAAAACCATCACCAAGAATGCCCATTTCAATTGTTTCTGAAAAAATAAAAAATAGAAACTACAACAGAACCCAGAACAGCAGCAGCTGCGCTTATACTAAAACTCAATCATTTAAGAAAATATTAAATTCAGCCCATATTAAGGACACAGTAAATGTGTACATCTTAGGGAAATTTCCATAGAAAAAAATAAAACAGCCAAAATTTTGAGCCTGGTCCCAGACTTGTTATATGGGCATCTTCTCCTATCTGAACCTGTCATCTCCCAACATTTTAAGAAAAATGTAACTTGTTGAATTTATTGCTTCATTTCAATTTTCTTAATTTCAAAAGCATAGTTTATATTTATAACCCATTCTTCAAAGAAAAAAAAGCCTTAGTTGGGTTTTGTTTTTTGCTTTTTGTTTGGTTGGTTTTGGGTTGTTTTTTTTTTAATTGATTTGAGAAAGGAAGGGAGAGGGAGAGAGAGAAACATCAATGATGACAGAGATTCAATGATCGGCTGCCTCCTGCAAGCCCCACCCTGGGGATCGAGTCCACAACCTGGGCACATACCCTGACAGGGAATTGAACCATGACCTCCTGGTTCATAGGTCCACAGCTCAACCATTGACCCAAGCCCACAGGGCCCTAAGTTAGTTTTTATTGATATGACCCTCAATCAATTTTCTAAGTCTTATCTCAGTAGGAAAAGAAATGGTTTATTATTTACTAGTATTTGCTCACTGAGATCAAGATATTTAGAAAAACTAACCATCATTCTTTAAGACCTTCAAATTGTTGGTATTATGAAAACAGTAATTTTAAATAACATCTGATAACCTAATGCTAGATAAAATTATATATGTCACAGTTTTTATTATATTTTTAAGACTATGAAAAAATAAATTACAAAAAAATAAACAGGGTGTCCCAAAAACATGTATACACACTTTAACAGCTGACAGTTCAATTGATGTTTCTTTCTTTTCAGCCACACTAAGCTTTCTTCTTTAAAAAAAAAAAAAAAAATACACACACACACACACACACACACACACTCTAGAGGCCCAGTGCACAAAATTTGTGCACTCGGGGAAGGTGGGGGTCTCTCAGCCCAGCCTGCGCCCTCTCTCAGTCCAGGAGCCCTCGAGGTATGTCTGACTGCCGGCTCAGGGAGTGGACATAAACTGGCAGTCGGACATCCTTTAGCACTGCTGTGGAGGCGGGAGAGGTTCCTGCCACCACTACTGAGCTCGCCAGCCATGAGCCCAGCTTCTGGTTGTGCAGCGCTCCCCCTGTG
>NW_005871071.1:316433-321097 GCF_000147115.1 Myotis lucifugus | reverse complement strand
CAGGGGGCAGCTCCTGCATTGAGCGTCTGCCCCCTGGTGGTCAGTGCACATCATAGCGAATAGTTGTTCCCACCATTTGGTCGATTTGCATATTAGCCTTTTATTATATAGGATATATATATATATATATATATATATATATATATATATTTTGATTTTAGAGAGAAAGGGAGAGGGAGAGAAGAAACATCAATGGGCTGCTTCCTGCATGCCCCCTACTGGGGATTGAACCAGCAACCTGTGCCCTGACCATGCAAGAGGTCGACGCTCAACCACTAAGCCCCACCAGCTGGACCAGACTAAGTTTTGAACAAAGGAAATCCATCCTAAAATGCTACTGTTTGATAATGCAGTTGAAGTACAAACACTACCTTCATAAATTACTCCAAGTATACATTTTTTGGGGGGTAAGGGGAGAGACACACAGGATGTCCCCAAAATATGTATAAATACTTTAACAACTGATAACTCACTTAATTTTCACTTCTTTTCAGGTTTAACTGATTTGAAATAATGGGTGAAGCCAGACTAAGCTTTGAACAAAGAAAATTTATCCACCAGCCTTTTTTATGGGAATACATAAAAAATAAAGTTTACGGTACAAAACCAGCAACAGTTGACAAATTGAAGACGCACAAATACTGAACAAAATGATTCTTGATGTTTTCGATTCCATTGCTTCATGGTATCAGCAGTGCCTGGACCAGAAGGGTCATCAATTTGAAAACAGGCATTGACAACAACAAAAAATTATTTCTGTAGATTCTTTCAAATTTTAAAAAATGAACTGTATGTTAATAAACACTGACTTTATAGTCATTCAAATTGTGTATACATTTTTTGGGACACCCTATATATCAAAAGCTGGATAAGAGGTCTCAGTCAAAAAATAAGCATTTTTAAAAGTTTGGAATCATCTATGAAAGATGAAGTCAAGGCAAAGATGTGAATATCATTCCTACAGGATCCAGGCAGGTAACAAAAATGAGTGAAATAGGCCATTTCTATTACCCACAAAAATGATGGGAACTGCATTGACTGGTAAGCTGTCTAAAGAGGGCAGCTACTTTTTCTACTATTCTGCAGACAATGGGAATGCAGCTAAGTAATGCCTGTTCAAGTCTTCCCAAAAATCAAGAAATCCATGAATTTTATTGAGAAATTTCCCGATTTTTCAATGTCAATCACTAGCTGAAACTTACAAACACGGCAAATCAAAGAAAACACATCTACAGGATAGTTCAGTCCAGAGGGCACTTCAAAGCTAATGTGTGAAAACTGCTTTCATAAAAGTATAAGAGGATAATGAGTAAAAAATTCAAGCTTTGAGGTCAAACAGGCTTGTGTTTGAATGAATGATGCTAAAAAATTATTTCTTCAAGCCTGTTTCTTCAACTGTAAATATCACCACTCTCTCATAAATGATGAAAAACTCCTAATACCAGATACACAAAAGACATTACAGAAATAGCCCTTACTCTCCCTACTTAACCCTGCAAGTCCTTAGGAAAATTTTAAATATAACAAATAATAACACACTTAAAGACCTTAAAAGTTATAAAAAGGACATCAGAAAACAGAGGTGCCTGCCATGTCCATTGCTCTCAAACCCTGCCACTCAGAGGTCCTGTAGAAACAGAGAAGATACTGTTAACTTAGGGCAGCGATTTCCAGCCTTTTCGTCTCATGACACACATAAACTAATTACTAAAATTCTGTGGCACACTGGTTGAAAATCACTCACTTAGGGGATGGCTTGAATGGGCCTTCTTAAAGTGCTACAGCTAACTAGATTGTCAATCTCTAGTTAAAAAGACAAAGAATCAGAGCTCCTTAAAGAAAAGACCAAAAAAAAAAAACAAAACTAAATGTCTGTCTCTTTTATCAATTTCATAGACCTTTACTTGCTGGTAGAAGTGGAAGAAATAGTTTATACTTTTAATACTTGGGGCCAAACTTCCAGAAGACTTATTTCTATAGAATGCATGGTACAAAGCAAAGCATTTACACCAGATTTTTAAATATTAAAAATGCCATACTCTAAAGTTCATTTTATATATAATTTCATCAAACCAAAACATGTACTGCTACAGTTAAAATACCTTTGGACCTCTCAAACTACTTAATTTTTTTAAAAAGAAAAGACATCAACTTCCAACATATCTGTGTTAAAAAGTAATATTTACATATACAGAAAAATTCTTTGGCTATATTTAATAAAAATAGGTCCAATAAATTTCTAATGTAGTTACAAATAATAAAGAAAAGCATTTTTTGTATATATTTGAGTATATGTCTACATAGACACTGAACTCTAGAAATTTTACACTACCTTCCTACAAATACAACATAGGCTGGGACATGTGCTAGAACAGACAGCATTAGGAAAGTTTAAATTTTGTAATTTCAAACACTTTATCTCTTCCAGCTTCCATCATATTAAGAGGAAAAATAATTAATACAAAACAGTGATTGATAAGTCAGAAAGGGGGAAGCAATTAAAAGGTTATATTAAGTACCTAAAAATGATTTACACTTTAAAATTAAACCCATGTTTCCACTACTAATTCTCCTAATCTACACAAACATAATCATTCTCTCACACATTAAAACAAATATAGAATTTCATTTTAATATATCCTATTCTACATATCTCATCATTTAAACTTCTTACAAACTTGATCACAAATATCTCAGAACATGAAAAAACTATATTACCATAAAATTACAAATATCTCCATGTACCCAAAAGCAACAATCTTGATGCTGATTTTAAAATCAAATACTTGTATTGTTTTTTAAAGTTCTGCTTAAAACAAATGTTAAAAAATGTAACAAACCTTTAACCACTGTGTAATGCAAAATGATAGTTTATAAATGATTTCAGAGTTCTGAATTTAGAAAACGTCTGTGTATCTGCCCTGGCCAGGTAGCTCAGTTGGTTAGAGGTTTCAGATTCTATCCTGGGTCAGGGCACATACAAGAATCAACCAATGAATGTATGAATAATTGGAACAAATCAATGTTCCTCTCTCTCTCTCTCTCTCTCTCTAAAAAATAAACAAATAATTTTAATAATAAAACGTTACTGTTAAAAAAAAGAAAATGTGTAACAAGAGTCTTAACCCACAAAGATTATGCCGTTACTTTACTTTCTTTTTCTTTACTTTCTCAGACTACACCAGTTTTTATCCTTACTGTTTCAATGTTTAAAATAAAGGACAGTTTATATACTACATCAGTAGTTTAAAATATCTCAGGTGTTTGTCTTACTTTTTACTACCTCATATAAATCAGTATCTAACTCCTTATAATCACAAAAAGTGAAAACTGACAGAAAAGTGATTTATTGGAAGCCACACTTAGAAGGTATATACAAATGTTAAATGAAAAGGCTCTTATAGAGGGTCTCTAGCACATGATTCTAACACTAAACATCTACTAGAAGCTCTTAATCTAAAATGTATTACCTAATAAATGAATACTACAAGCTACAGCAAAAGTTTACCTACAAAGTTACCAACCTCGGACTAAGTAGAATACAGGACCAAAAAAAAAAAAAAAAAAAAAAAAAATGCTTGGCTCTGCAATCATACGTCAAAGTGACAGACAAAAGAACAGAAACTACAGATACTGCATGAAACATTCAGATATTCTCTAAATGATCAAATTAGGTTCTACTCATCCAAAGCATTCCGGAAGTTTTTTTCAACTCAATGCTTTAAAAATACGCTCGAGTTTTTAAGTGTGCTTGAAGGAGCAAGGCAAACAGTCTACCTAGAATAAAGCGCATTTACACAACAAAATGATGCAGCTGGTCCTAGGATACAATAGAAACAAAAATCTCCTCCAAGACCCACGTCATCAAGAGTGTATGTGCTTTTTAGTAAACATAGCCCCACCTTGGGGGCCAGGGGCTGCCTCTGTCTTGACGGCTACCCTGACTATTCCACCTGAGAGTTGAAGAAAACTCTTCAAAAGTTGGGCCACCCACGGGCCGTCGCTCGGAGAGACCCAATCCGGCCCCCGAGATAAAAGAACGCCCCGCAACCGCTCACCTCCTCCCCACCAAGCCCTTTCCCCTGGGCAACAGAACGTCCTCCCTGGACGTAAACACACCCTCCGGCGACCCCGCTCCGAACCCTCGGGCAGAGGCAGGGCAAAGCGGAAGCCACCGGCTCCGACACCCGGGAGACCCCGGTGCCCCTCCACCCGCGGCCCCTCCGCACAGCCGGTCGGTCCGGACCGCCGCCACCCCTGGAGAGAAACCATTCACCAGCCCGGCCGCACACATCCCGCAACTTCCCACGAGCCTGCGCCGCGGTGCAGGCTCCGGAATCCGCCACCGGGCAGGGGAGGAGGGCGGAAGGGTGCGGGTGCGGGTGAGCGCGCCACCAGGGCGACCAGGGCGGCCAGGACCGCCGGCCCGCGGCGGCTGCCCCGGCGCCAGGCAAGCGGGCTGGAGTGATGGAGCCACCGGCCTGGGCTCCGCGGCGCTCTCCCGGCGACCCGGGTCTCCCAACTTTGCTTCTCTGGGAGGCGACCCCCGCAGCCCCCGCCACCGGGGCGGTGGAGGGCGGGGAAAGCCCTCGCCGGAGGCTCGCAGCCTCCTCGGCCCACCACGGAAGGGAACGCGGTCGGGGTACGAGGGACAATAGGGAGCG
>NW_005871071.1:308297-315946 GCF_000147115.1 Myotis lucifugus | reverse complement strand
GTTTCGTCCTCCCTTCCCCGACTTCCCTTCCCTCGCTCCGTTCCTCTTCCCTATCTGCCTCCCCCAAGCCCGGGACCTCCGCCTCCTTCCTCACCACGTGATGCACGGGCGCCCAACGGGCACGCGGAGCCGCGCCCCTTCCTCCCGCCCCTCCCCCTCCCCGAGGCGTCCCAGGGGCGCGCGCATGCGCGCGGAGGCCGGTTCTCCGGCGGCCGGGCCCGCCGCCGCTTCCTGTCCGCCGGCGGAGAGCTGGGATTGGGCTTGGGAGGCGGGGTTCCCTCTGGTCCCGCCCCCCGGCGGGAGCGCGTCTCGGCGGATCGAGCTCCGCTAGTTCTTACAGCTGCTGAGAACTGTCAATTGGGGTAAAAATGGGAGAATGAAGGATGTTAAGGGGCCGCTTTCCACTTCTTAACAAGGAACGGAGGTTTTTGTTTCTTTTTCGGCGTCTGGTGATGCACGACAGCTAATAAGTAAACAAAAAGCAAAGTGCCAGCAAGCGGTAATTATACTGGCGACAGTCACCGGCGATGAGAGCACAAATGTAAACACCTTCAAGCATCAGAAAGGAAAGGCACAGCCTAAGGCATATTTTTCTGAGCTCTTTACAGATTTGTGCCACAGCCCTGGCCTTAGCCGTTCTGAAAGCCTTCAGCCTAAACCACAAAGGTCCTAAATCTCCAGCCCCCCAAAAATGTCCTCTTTACCACTTTCTCTGTCCCATCTCTGAAAGAACTCTCAAATCTCCCTCATCTCAACTTCCTAACTTATTTAAAGTTTATATTTGGTGTCTTAGTAACTCACTTTGGTTCTTAAAACTCGTATTTCATGGACGACAGATTGAAGCAGAAGACCTGAAACTAGAGAAATTTAAAATAAAATAGAAAGGAAGGAAAGAAGGAAGGGAGGGAGGGAGGGAGCTTCTTGAGGTTGGTCTTGCAATGGTGTTTGTTTGTTTGTTTGTTTTGGATATGACATCAAAAGCACAAGTAATGAAAGCAAAACTAAATAAGTGGGACTACATCAAACCAAAAAGGTTATTCACAATAAAAGAAACAAGAAAATTAAAACCTTCGAATGAGGAAAAATATGTCCAAGTCAGATATCTGATAAAGGGTTAATATCCAAAATATGTAAAGAATTCTTACAACTCAATAGCACAAAAGCAAACAATCCAATTTAAAAATGGGCAGAGGAACTGAATAGACATATTCCCAAAAATATCCAAATGACCAATAAGTACATGAAAAGATCCTCAACACCACTAATGATCAGGGAAACACAAAGCAAAACCACAATGAGATATCATCTCACCGTCAGAATGGCTCTGACCAAAAAGACAAGTGTTGTAAAGGATGTGGATAAAAGAGAACCCTGTGCTCTGTGGTTGGTGGGAATGTAACTTGGTACAGCCAATACAGAAAACAATATAGAGGCACGCCCCCTACCGGGGATCAAGCCTGCAACCTGGGCTTGTGCTCAGACTGGGAATCAGCCACCAACCCCCAGTTGCACCAGATGATGCCCAACCAACTGAGCCCCACCGGCCAGGGCTCATGGAATTGTTTTGATAATTGAATTTAAATTAGTTAACATTTATAAAGTGAGTATAACAGTGCCTGGCAGGCAATAAGTGGTTGTTAAGCAAAAAAAGAAATACCGTGGTTCTTCCATGAACACTCAAACATCCATTAAAAAAGAGTAATTAATAGCATTGTTTCCTTACCAGTATAATAAATGTGCTCCTCAAGTTTTAATAATGAGAAATTCAGCAAGTAAGTCTGTGGCCGTATAAAGTATATTATACAAGTAATACTACAGAAAAATGCTTGTTGTACAACTTGAAAACAATCCAGTAAATGTTTCAACAATTACATTTTAAATTTACAACTCCTAATAAACTAACTGCTTGCTGGATGTCTCACTGTCATGCCAAACTCAACATATCTAACTTCTTATCTCTAATAATGGCACCAGTGACCTTGGGTGGAGCGTAGAATCATCTTGGACTCTTCTCTGAGTCTCTTGTCTACTCATAACCAGTCACCAAGTATTGATTCTTCCCTGAAATTGTCTTTCTTGTGCCTGTAACCTTTCTCTTCCTACTACTGTCTCTTTGGTTTACACAATTATTTTCTCTTGCTTAAACTGCTCCAGCCTCTCTCACTCCAGTCTCTGGTCCTCATGCTTTCAAACCCAAGTTCAATCCACTGCAATTTACTTACATTCCCATCATTCCCAAGAAGTCACTCTTTGTAGGGCCATCAAAGATCTGTTAGTTATCAATGCCACTGTACACCTTCACTCCTTATCTAACTCGATCTCTTGGTCAATTAACACTCTTTCCTCAAAATTCCCTTTTCCAATATTATCCAAAACCTTGCTCTCTCCTGATTTTCTTCCTTACTTTTTAACTGCATCTTTTCCCTGGGGCTTTTTCTTCCCTTTATTTTTTTTAATATATTTTATTGATTTTTTACAGAGAGGAAGGGAGAGGGATAGAAAGTTAGAAACATTGATGAGAGAGAAATATCGATCGGCTGCCTCCTGCACACCCCCTACTGGGGATGTGCCTGCAACCAAGGTACATGCCCTTGACCAGAATTGAACCTAGGACCCTTCAGTCCGCAGGCCGGCGCTCTATCCACTGAGCCAAACCGGTTAGGGCAATTCCCTTTATTTTTTAAATATAGCTGTTTCTTGGGATTTTATCTTTGGCTTTCTTATCTTCTCATTCTTCACTTGCATGGTTATATTTTTACTACCCCCAAAAGTCTATGACTCACTAAGCTGAAAAGCTCCTTGGTAACAAAGCCTGGGTGTGTCTTGTTTCAAATTCTACCCCATTGCCTAGCAGATATTCAGCACTTTTCCTGGACCTGTGCTCCAAGCCTCAGACGTGTATCCTAGTTGCACCATTTACTAGCTGTGTGACCTTGACTACATTAAGGCTCCTGTGCCACAGTTTCCTAGTCTCTACAGTGGGGAAAATAGTAATACCTATCTCAGAGGTTTGCTGTGAAAGTTAAATAAATTAATAGATGTAAAGTACTTAGAATACTATATGGTACATACTAAGCTAACTCCTCCCTGAAATTACACAGCCACACCAAATTCAATATGTCCCAAACTGAACAAGCCCCTACATCAATCTACCCAAATCATTTCTTTCTTCCTAAATTTCCTATTTTGTTTAGTGGCAACACCATCCATGCAATTACCTAAACTGCTGTCCCACCCCGGAAGGTCATTAAGTCAGCTTTTATCTCCAGCTTATGAAATTTCCCCTGCCACCTCTACTGCCACAGCCCAAGCTCTGCTCTCCTTGTCTTGCAATACACACTCCCTGACATTTTGCCACCACTGCTGCCAGAATGATTTTTTTTATCCGTACCTGAGGATACGTACATTAACTTTAAAGAGAGAAAGAGAACAAAGAACGAGAGAGAGAGAGAGAAACATCGATGTGAGAAACACCTATCAGCCACTCCCCACCCCCTACACCCCTACACCTGCCCCAACCGGGAATCCAGCCCACATCCCTTCAGTGAATGGGAGGATGTTGCAACCAACTGACTTACCAGGTCAGAGCCAGAGTGATCTTTTCTAAAAAATATATCACTTTAGCCCTTAGCCGTGGCCAATGTGTCTCCTTTCTACCTGCTAAATTGAATGCTGCCTGATTTTAATCAATTTTTACTCAATAAACTCATAAAACTTTTCAGTGTAAAAAGGAGATCAGAGAAGAAAAGAACTTAGAAGACCCACTTTTGGGGAAAAGAGAAGAGAGAAAAATGGTATTTATAATTTACGGCATTTAGAAGGTATGTAATAAATTTTAATTTCCTTTTGAATTTAAAGGAAAAGTTATTGTTAAAGAAATGGTTCAGGCTTCTTCTCCTCTGTTAAATCTTCACTAAGTTCATTACCAGAAAAAATTTAATAAAGGTGCTCTTTTATTTTTATTTATTTCAGAGAGGAAGGGAGAGAGAGAGAGAGAGAGAGAGAGAGAAACATCAATGATGAGAGAAAATCATTGATTGGCTGCCTCCTGCACACACCCCACTGGAAATCAAGACAGCAACCTGGGCAGTGCCCTGACCAGGAATCCAACCGTGACCTCCTGGTTGAGAGGTTGGCACTCAACCACTAAGTCATGCTGGCTGGGCCTCTTTTCTCCTTTAAGTGAAACTCCTACTCCATCCAATTGAACTGGTCTACACTTGGAAACCCCAAAGCATCTTCAACTTTCCCTCCTCCATGCTTTGTCCCCCCTATTTCCTTTCTGTTTATACAGTATGTTTATTTAAAAAAAAGAAAATAGAGTCGCTTATGCTAAAGCCCCATGTGAACAAACTGAGACTTAATTTATAGTTTCAGCTCTCCGAGAAATGTAGTCTAAAACCAGTCATCAGGAATCTCTTGATCAGCACTTGTTAGGTAATCTGCCTGAATAGACATCTGCCATTCCCTAAAGCAGCGGTTCTCAACCTGTGGGTCGCGACCCCTTTGGCGGTCGAACGACCCTTTCACAGGGGTCGCCTAAGACCATCCTGCATATCAGATATTTACATTACGATTCATAACAGTAGCAACATTACAGTTATGAAGTAGCAACGAAAATAATTTTATGGTTGGGTCACAGCATGAGGAACTGTATTTAAAGGGCCAGAAGGTTGAGAACCACTGCCCTAAAGGAACATGAGCTTGTAATAACAAACCTGCTCTTTTGCCCACTATAACTTCCTTGTTCCTTCTCCCTTCTGTTTATAAAAGTCTTTCATTTGTAGAGCTCCTCAGAGCTCCTTTCTACCTGCTAAATTGGATGCTGTCTGATTTTAATCAATTTTTACTCAATAAACTCATAACAATTTTATTTTTAAAAATATACTTTATTGATTTTTTACAGAGAGGAAGGGAGAGGGATAGAGAGTTAGAAACATCGATGAGAGAGAAACATTAATCAGCTGCCTCATGCACACTGCCTACTGGGCATGTGCCCGCAACCAAGGTACATGCCCTTGACCGGAATTGAACCTGGGACCCTTGAGTCCGAAGGCTGATGCTCTATCCACTGAGCCAAACCAGTTAGGGCATCATAACAATTTTAATATGCCTCAGTTATCTATCTAAATAATAGAGGAATATGCAAATTAGCCAGGATGCCCTAACACAGTGGTCAGCAAACTCATTAGTCAACAGAGCCAAATACCAACAGTACAACGATTGAAATTTCTTTTGAGAGCCAAATTTTTTAAACTTAAACTATATAGGTAGGTACACTGTTATTAACTTAATTAGGGTACTCCTATGGCTTAGGAAGAGCCACACTCAAGGGGCCAAAGAGCCACATGTGGCTCACAAGCCGCAGTTTGCCGACCACAGTCCTAACGTCACAACCGAACAGCAGGGACCTGAGGCTGCATGGTGCCTGGCCAGGGCAAGGAACCTCAGGCTGCGGCCCCGCCCCGCCCCAGTGCCGGACTGGGGGACCTCAGGCCGTGTTCCCCACCTGGTGGGGCTTGACGGGGACCTCAGGCCACCCCCCACCCCAGCGCCGGGCCGGAGGAGCTTGACGGGGACCTCAGGCCGCACCCCCCACCCCAGCGCCGGTACCTCAGGGCCATGCCCCCCGCCCCTTCCCGGCAGGGCTTAATGGGGGACCTCAGGCCACGCCCCCTGCCTGACGGGACTTGACAGGGGACCTCAGGCGGTGCTCTCCACCATGACGCTGGGCTGGGGGACCTGAGGCTGCGCCCCCTGCCCAGAGGGGCTTGACGGGGGTGGGGCTGGCCAGGTCTGGGTCTCACTCAATGGGGGTTGGGCCGGCTGGGTCTGGGTCTCCTGCGTTTTTGAAGCACATGGGTGGTGGGCGGGGACTTGACTCTAGGTCCCATGGCGCACGCCAGGAGAAAGATTTTTATATACATTTTACTAATTTCCTTTCATCTCTGACACTTTTATTATAGAGAAAGGGCAAATAGCAATATTAAAATATTTCCTTCAATTAATTCCCTTTTAATGTGCATGAATTTCATGCACTGGGCCACTAGTCCTATATAATAAAAGCCTAATATGCTAGGTGTCTGACCATTTGTTTGATCAGATGTTCCAACCTGTAGGTTAGATTGCTGCTGGGGTCCAGCCAATTGGGACTGGGCGAGAGGGGCCAGACATGCCCTGGAGCCTTCCTGCGGTCCCTCCCTGATTGTGCACTGGTGGGGTCCCTCGGCCTGGCCTGCACCCTCTCACAATCCAGGACCCCTCAGGGGGTGTTGGAGAGGCCTGATCCCCACAGGCCAGGCCAAGGGACCCCAACAGTGCACAAATCCATGCACTGGACCTCTAGTCTTTAAATAAGTATTACCTAGAGTTTAAAACACTGGTCACAGCCTTGTAACTCATAAACCAAATTGACTCAGAGACATGTTTAGTTTGATTTATAGTCAATTTTATTTATTTATGTCAATTTTCAACAATTATGAGTTTTCTTGTTAAAATCTAAATTCCAGATTTAAAATATATATTTAAATATATTTTTATTGATTTCAGAGAGGAAGGGAGAGGCAGAGAGAGATAGACACATCAATGAGACAGAATCATTGATCAGCTGCCTCCTGCATGCCCCCTACTGGGGATTGAGCCTGCAATCCAGGCATGTGCCCCAACTGGGAATCAAACTGTGACCTCCTAGTTCATAGATCAATGCTCAACCACTAAGCCACCACTAAACTACTCCTGATTTAAAGATTTCCAGACTGCCAAGACAATATTCCTGACATAGTACCCAGCACCATGATAGCACTTTACAATGCTATGAAGTAGATATATCCCATTTTACAAATAAGGAAACAGTGGCAGACTAGGCTTCTAACCCAAGTTTGATTAACTCTGAGTCTTTTTAATTACTGGGTGAATCTATTCTTATTATCATTGCATGGTCCAGAATCTACTTTTTGGCTTTGAAGGTGCAGAAGCTTGATTTTTCTCAGTGCACCCTGATTTGATCAGCCAACCAGGACTAATTCATAGGTGCTAAACTCTCAGGATACTTATGTCTTGATCAAAATGTCACCTCATTATTTTATAAGTTAGATATTCATGTTAGCAAGTCAATGCATTCTCTTTTTCATTCTTTTATTTTTAAAAATATATTTTTTATTTCAGAGAGGGAGAGGAAGAGAAAGAAACATCAATTATGAGAATGATAAAATATAGTTTTAGACATGACTTTGAAGGTGGACATACACACACACACATAAAATCCTTGAATGAGTACATTGAAAAAATGACCAAAAGACTAACTTTGGAGCATTGTGGAGTTTTGGGAGAGTAATGAAAAATCACAATGGCTATAGAAGGTAAATTTAGAAGCCTTTTATTCTTTTTTTAAAACATATTTTTATTGATTTCAGAAAGGAAGGGAGAGGGACAGAGAGATAGAAACATCAGTGATGAGAATCATTGATCAGCTGCCTCCTACATGTCCCCCACTGGGTATCAAGCTCACAACTGGGCATGTGCCCAGACCAAGAATCAAACCGTGACCTACTGGTTTACAGGTTGATGCTCAACCACTGAGCCACACCAGCTGGGCACAGAAGCCTTTTTAAAATTTTATTACTAGAGGCCCGGTGCACAAGATTCGTGCT
>NW_005871071.1:305160-308197 GCF_000147115.1 Myotis lucifugus | reverse complement strand
GAGGAGGTGCCCTCTCGAAATCTGGGACCCCTCGGGGGATGTCCGACTGCCTGTTTAGGCCCAATCCCCTGGCCTGCAGGGATCGGGCCTAAACGGACAGTCAGACATCCCCCAAGGGATGTAGCAGTGTGCCAAGTGGCAGGTGGCAAAGAAGGAGCCTGAGCCAGGACCAGGTGCTGCTCGTACTCATCCCCACCTGCTGCGCCTGCCTCCGCCACTTGGTAGCACCACCGTGGAGTCAGGAGAGGCTCCGCCAATGCAGCTGCACTCACCAGCCATGAGCCCGGCCTTCGGCTGAGCAGCGCTCCCCCTGTGGGAGTGCACTGACCACCAGGGGGCAGCTCCTGTGTTGAGCGTCTGCCCCTTAGTGGTCAGTGTGCATCATAGCAACTGCTCAACCAGTCATTCTGGTTGTTGTGGTTGTTCAGTGGTAAGGGTCGCTTAAGCTTTTATATAGAGATTTATTTATTTGCTACAGGGGTGGGAGGAGAGGCTCCCCCTAATGCTAGAATAGTGAGTCTCAAACCTTTTATGTATTAGAACACCTACGGGTCTTATTAAAACTCAGACCTCTACACCAAGAGTTTTTTATTCTGTAGACTAGAGAAGTCTTGGACTAGAGAATTTTCATTTTTAATTAGTTCCCGGGTGATGTTGATACTACTAATCCAAAAACTACACTTTGAGAATGACTGTACTAGAATTAAGGGATATCTGGCAAATTGGTGGGTTGGTAGGGCAGAAGCATGTGTGAAGAGAGAAATCCTAAGAAAGAAGTCCTAAGCCTTAGATACGATATACTTGATCCAATAACAAAACCTTAACCACTTGGTGTAAGACAAGGGGAGTAGGGATTCTGAGTTGAAGGTAATGAAATATATTCTTTGAATTCATTCCTGGTGCAGCCTATCTGGATCCATATTTAGGTCCCACTTTTAAAAAGGACTGCATAAATAAAATTGAGAGAACTGCACAAATATTGTTGCATATCAGAGCTATAATAAAAGGGAAAAGAAGGTCATTTCCCTCCATTCTCCATCATGTATCTTCAACACCACCAGGACAGACTAGCATCTGGTGAAGCAGCATGGAGTAGAAGCAGCACCTGGTAGAATATCATAGAATTGGATTTGTTTCTGAACAGGTGCGGGACTCCTCATGGGGGCTCTCAGAAATAATTAAATAGGGAATGTACTTTGCAGGAGGCTTGAGTTTCTGCATAAGCAGTTGAGGGCCAGAGCCAGGGCAATTTGAGTTACATGGAAACCTTTGATTTTAACTCAGAATGTTTTCACTGTATCTTGAGTAGAAAGCTACAGGGTATAAAGGTATATACACCCAGCATCTTCTGCTCTGAGCCACGTTTTAAGTCAGCTAACAATAAACAACCACCAAATTATTTTTAGTAGAACCATCAACAAAATAAAAGCATGGCGTGTGAATTATAGCTCTTACATGTTCACACAGGATAAACTGAGAAAGAGAAAACCGTAGTCAGGGGAATAATTAGAATTCTGCTACACTCTAGTAGTAAGGTAATAAGCACTAAGCTATGGGGTGACTACAGGCAAATGAAGTAGGAAAGTGGTATATAATATCAGCAAGACTTGACAGATGAGATAATATTCAGCAAGTAAATTAGGGTAAAAGTCAAAGATGGGACCAACTTTTCTGTCATGGAAGCTAGAAAAGCTATGACCCAACTAAGAAAAACAGAATTTTAAAAGAATAATTATTTTGAGCCCTGGCTGGTTTGGCTCAGTGTATAGAGCAACGGCCTGCGGACTAAAGGGTCCGGGTTCGATTCCAGTTAAGGGCACATGCCTGGATTGTGGGCTTGATCCCCAGTAGGGGGCATGCAGGAGGCAGCTAATCAATGATTCTCTCTCATCATTGATGTTTCTATCTCTCTCTCTCCCTCTCCCTTCCTCTCTGAAATCAATAAAAAAAATTTTTAAAATTATAATCAATATTCTAAGACACGAAAGTTCAGAATGCCATGAAACAATAAAAAGGAACTAGAAAGAACTCTTAGAAATTAAATATAATGTAGTATCAATAAACAATGCATTAAAAAGAACTGAGAGATAAAATTGAGAAAATATCTTAGAAAGTAGAACAAAAAGATAAAATTAGAGAAAAGGTAAGAATTATTAAAAAATATGAAAAAAGAAAATTTCCCAGACCTGAAGGACCTAAGTTTCTCCATTGAATATGAATATCACCAAGTACCCAGCCCAATAAATAAAGCATGACCCACCCAAAGATATATCAAATACTGAAATGTCAGGATACCAAGAAAAGAAGATCAAATAAACTTCAGAGAGAAGAAACAGGTTATATACAAAGGTATTGGATTCTAATAGTATCCAGCTACTCTACAATGACCGGGAAGCTAGAAAAGAATTGATCAATGATTTCAAAATGATGAAAAGGTATTTCCAATGTTGAATTTTATATCCAGCCAAACTATAAAATGTAGATAGAATAAAGATCTTTTTTTCAGACATATGTGATCTACAAAAATGTGCTTCCTATGCATTTTTTCTCAGGAAGCTAAGAATATGTTCAACCAAATTAAAGAAAGAAGATAGAAGCCCTGGCCTGTGTTTGTAAGTGGTTAGAGCATTGTCCCATTCACCAAAGGATCAAGGGTTCAATTCCCGGTAAGGACATATACCCAAGTTGTGGGATCTATTCCCAGTCAGGGTGTATGCATGAACCAACCAATAGATGTTTCTCATATCAATGCTTCTCTCTCTCTCCCTCTTCCTTCCTCTCTCTCTCTCTAATCACTGAAAAGCATATCTTGGGTGAGGATTTAGGAAGAAAAGAAAGAAAGAAAGAAAGAAAAGAAAGAAAGAAAGAGAGAGAGAGAGAGAGAGAGAGAGAGAGAGAGAAAGAAAGAAAGAAAGAAAGAAGAAAAGAAAAGAAAAAAAGAAAAGGAAGGAAGAAAGAGGGAGGGAGAAAGGAAAGAAGAAAGAAAGAAAGAAAGAAAGAAAGGAAGGGAAGAAAGAAAGAAAAAAAGAAACCCGAG
>NW_005871071.1:302277-304242 GCF_000147115.1 Myotis lucifugus | reverse complement strand
GAGTGGGGGGGGGGTAGGGGAATGGGGGGGATAAGGACACAAATGGGATACCTTAATCAATAAAGAAAAAAATTTTAAAGATGATAAGGATTCACACAATAAATCAAATCTGTCACATAGGAAGTTTTTTAATAAATAAAATGTTAAAATTAAAAAAGGAAGAAGGAAAGAAAGGGAGAAAAGAAGAGGACAGGAAATCCAAGAAAAGTAAGGAATCAAGATGGAAGAAAGGAGGAAGAAATTTCTAAAACAGAGCAGATCAAGAGGTGAGTGTTCCAGGAGGGATGTACCCAAGATTAAAATGCATCTGAGAGATAACTTGATATGGGTGTCCATCCTGGTAAGTCTGTGGCCGAGTTAGTGATAGATGAAGAGTTAAACACACAAACAAAATGATGAGGCGATTGTTAATTCCAGGAAAAACAAAACGTTTAACAAGAAATGTAATCACAGTCATAGTAAAATACCTCACTTATTAGTGAATAATATTCACATAACTCTAATGCTTTAAACTTTGAATACTTTATTTTAATTAAAAAATTTGAAATAATTAGGAGTTTGAGGGAAGAGGAAGAATGCTGTGAGAGAAAAGAATTAAATTATCTTCTATGGGAATCAATCAATAAAAGGTATCTACAACTTATAAATGAAGAAATCAGAGTATAATCATGTTACTGAGGAATGCATGGATAAGGAGCTTAAAAATATGTAGGAGTTGAATGGGACTGCTTCCTAAAAAACAACTCAAAAGTGTGGAGAAAAATTACGATGCTATTAGCTAATATTACCCCAATACATTTAATTTAAAAAATTCTTTTTAATTGAGGTTAAAAAAGTGTGGTGGGATAGAATAGAAAACTGATTAGTTTTTATATAAACTATTTGACTTTTAAGACCCTTACATTTCCATATTGAAAATTAATTTTAAAACTTGGAAAGTAACTATTTTATTTTAAAATGGTATTTTTTACATCACATTTAACCAAAGAAATGTGTTAAATGAGTGAATGAAACACTACTTTGCAATTTTGTCTATCTTCTCTAACCAAGAGATACAAAAGATTACATTCTATTCGTTATCAGGCACTTATATGTCTGACTATGAAGGGAGATCTGTTTTGTCAACTTTTGTATCCCCAGATCTTAGAAAATATTGAAATTTTTTTTAAGGGGAAAAAGGACCTTGTCTGAAACAGGTTTGAAGAAGAAGACCCAAATCCATGGTCACCAAAAATCTTCCAGGCTACTCTGTCCTCTTTGATAATTGCACGGCCTTATGAGGTGTCAGTTCAAATTAGAAAAGTCACTTTTTCAGGAATGGGCACTTCCTACTCCAAGAAAAGTGAGGCCAAGTTAACAAAACCGCAAAGACTTGGCTAATTCAAGCACAAGCTAATTTATTATTATTGGCCCAAAGGGCCCACTCTTTTTTTTTTTTCCTGCGCAGGCCAATATCCACAACTGTGCAGACGCCAGTTGCAGGGAGAACGTTTTCATCAGTAGTCGGTGGGAGCATTGTTTCTCAGCCAAAACGGAGGAAGACTGGAATTTGTTCAGTGTAGTCATCCAGACATCTCCAGTAGATCCCAGCCTTTCAAACCTGCATCTCGTAAGAAAATACCTCCATTTTCCATATCACAAGCTGGGGAAACAAATCTGAATCCTTCAAGGGCGAGCTCTTTTGCAAGGACTGCAACCTACCACCGCCAGCTCAGGATTTACGAGCCCAAGACCAGGGACGCACAACATCCTAGCGCTCCGGGATCCCAGCCAAGCGGCGCACCTCCGCCTTGCCTTTCAATAAGCCGCTTGTGGTCTGGCTGCCCCGCAGTTCAACTTCCGGTCACATAGTGAGAGGATGTTTTCCTCCTGGCCACGCCCACCTGGCCACGCCCACCAACCACGCCTTTCGAGAGCGCGCTCCGCCGACTGGACAGCGCGCGCGCGGGATGTCGGGCCCGAAGA
>NW_005871071.1:277492-301712 GCF_000147115.1 Myotis lucifugus | reverse complement strand
TGCCCAGAAGGTGCCTCTGAGAGGGCAGCCGAAGGTGACCGCCTCCCCGGAGACGGCCGAGGGGGGAGCGGGCCAGGGGTTGGGTGCCGCCGGAGACGCGGGCGCCGGGCCTGATCCCGCAGGCACCTGCCAGCCCGAGGTAGCGGCCTCGGGCTCCGAGGGAGCCCAGCAGCGCCGGGCGGCCTCAGCAGCAGTTGCAGCGACCCGAGCCCCTGCCGGGGAATCGCCGAGCCTGGACTTCGGAATCGTTCTTTTACCTTCATTCTTTCCCAGTAACTTCGGATTTAATTATGGAGAAAGAGCTGAGGAGCAGGGTCCCGGAGGAGGAGGAGGAAGGAGAGGGAGAGGGAAAGAGGGGTGCCGCGGCGGTGTTGCCCGGGGCTGTGCCCCTGTGCAGAGGGGAGGAGGAGGAGGAGGGGGAGGCAGCTCAGGTGCTCGCGGCCTCCAAGGAACGCTTCCCGGGACAATCTGTCTATCACATCAAGTGGATCCAGTGGAAGGAAGAGCACACACCCATCATCACCCAGAATGAGAACGGACCCTGCCCTTTGCTGGCCATCCTCAATGTTTTGCTTCTGGCCTGGAAGGTACATGCTGTAGCTTCCTATTTCCTACAGCTTTTGGGGAGGAGGGAAACGGGGTAGGGGAGATGCTGCAGATCAGCGAATGGCTTCCTCCTTTCTTTCCTCATTCATCAGTTCCCTTTTCTTATTTACATGAGATTCATTCGGGGCCTCCGAATTATACGTCTATCAGGAAGAATTGCTGGGAACCTCAGGTCTCACTTAAATAGGAATTTAACATTCAGTTGTGATTGATATGCTCACAAAAAACCAGGGCTTAGAACATCCTAAGTCCTACGATTATTTTTAAACTATATTTTTTATTTATTTCTTCTTACTGACTTTATCACATATGTAAAAGAGCAAATAATAGGGGAAAATGGTTTTCAGAAGTTATTATCAATCCATGATGTCAGGGACCAAGTTCTAATGGTTATGTTCAGTCTATTTTCCAACTAATGCTTGTTCCATTTGGGTGTGGATACTCAAAGGAAATGGTGATAGGGAAGATGTGGCCCCTTAAATTCCATTTAAGGAAAAGTATTGGTCTGAGACCCAATTGCCACAACTTCTTGGTTTTCAAAGATTATATTTTAAATTTATGCATGATTTTTACTTGCCTCCTCTTTGGCTCTTCTTAAATAGTTTGGCATTATCCCCAGTAACCATGCATCAGAATGTGTTAAGGGAGCTAAAATTGTAACAACTAAAATAAGAAAAGGTATATTCAAGGTAAAGGAACATAAAAGGGAGGACCTTCAAAAGTAAGCATATTGAAGACTCAGAGTGAGTTACCTATAAATAGAGTATCATATCTGAGCTTGCAGTTTTAAGGTGCTGAGAAGATACATCTCAGCATATTTTATTTTCAAATTGATAATTATGTCTAGATAACATGTTCCCTAGAAAAAAATAACCTGGGGTGTTCTGGCCAGTTAAGGCGTAAATCAAGTTAAGGGAATAAATACTATGGTATTTATTATATGCCTTCGTCTCCCTGTTACTAGAAAGGTTTGATGCAAAAGAAATAAGAATAGAAATCTTACCAGTATCTGGTACATCCTGGCACTTGAATGTTTTAAATGAAAACTGTGCCTGCTCTTAAAGGTATTGGGGTTGCAGCATTGACTTACTTGAAATTATCAAAGAGCAATGCAAGACCATACACTATAAATACTAGGTTATAGGAAACAGATTGAAATACATTGGATATCTCAAAAGGGGAAATTTTCCTATGGTCTGGCATAGTCCCAGAGAGCTTCCTGGAATCTTTGGGTCTTGAACCAAGCTTTTAAGGAAAAGTAGAATTTAACAAGGAAATGGAATTCCTGGGAAAGAGAAGAGTGTAAACACATGGGGAAAAAATAGAATGGAGAGAGAGAGAGAGAGAGAGAGAGAGAGAGAGTGTGTTGGATGACAGGGGTGGTCAGTTCATATTGGAGAATAATAGAAAATAAAATTGAAAGGTAAAGAAGAGCCACTTGATGCAGGCCCTTGATGCAGAGTAGGGAATTGGACTTGATCCTGTGGTCCGGAATTCCCAGTCTTTTTGTAGGAAGGTTATAACAGTTTCCTTTAAACTTCATTTTTTTCCCTTAATTTCTATGTAGTACTGCAAAAGTTCAGAGGAAGGAAAAAAATACTATGGAATATTTGGGGATAGATGAGCATTGAACTGACTCTTTTAAATGTATTTTTAATTGATTTCAGAGAGGGAGAGAGAGATAGAAACATCAATAATGAGAGAGAATCATTGATTGGCTACTTCCTGCACAAACCCCCACTGGGGATCAAGCCCACAACCCAACTTGGTTATGTGCCTAACCAGGAATCGAACCATGACCTCCTGCTTCATAGGTCGATGCTCAACCACTGAGCCACACTGGCCAGGCTGAACTGACTCTGAAAGACATGATTTCAAGTGAATGATCAAATGTTTGGGTTCCCACTATGAGAGGTACTAGAAATAGAAAGACCAATACGACGCAAGTCTGGCCCTAGCTGGTTTGGCTCAGTGGATAGAGTGTCGGCCTGTGGACCATAGGGTCCTGGGCTTGATTCTGGTCAGGGGCACATACAAGGGTTGCAGGCTCCTCCTGGGCCCAGCTCCTGGTCAGGGCTCATGCAGGAGGCAACCAATCTATGTGTTTCTCTCACATCAGTGTTTCTCTCTGTCTTCCCCTCTCTCTTCCACTCTCCCTAAAAATCAATGGAAAAATATCCCCGGGTGAGGATTAACCAAAAATAAAAATAAAAAAAAGATGCAAGTCTGCTCTCATATAAGTCTCTATTAGTGGAGAGACAGACTTATGAACAGTAATTACGGTGCATTGTGAGAAGTTCTAAATATGCTATGGAATTAAAGAAAAAGGGGTAATTGGGAATGGGATGTGTTAATAGAAAGCTTCAAAGAAGTGATAACCTGTGAATTGGGTCCGAAGGATGAGTGAGAGAAGGTCTTCCACACAGAGGGAATATTGTATTCAAAGATACTGAAGCAGAGAAAGGTTTGTTCTATTTGGGGAGTACGGTGGAGGAGGGGAAAAATGCAATAGCAGGAAATAAAATTAAATTGCAGGCACGTTAATGAATTTGAAGATTATTTTATAAACCTTTGGTTCTTAGTCTTCTCTCTGCCTCTAGGCCAGTGGTTCTCAACCTTCTGGCCCTTTAAATACAGTTCCTCATGTTGTGACCCAACCATAAAATTATTTTCGTTGCTACTTCATAACTGTAATGTTGCTACTGTTATGAATCATACTGTAAATATCTGATATGCAGGATGGTCTTAGGCGACACCTGTGAAAGGGTCGTTCAACCACCAAAGGGGTCGCGACCCACAGGTTGAGAACCGCTGACTAGGCTATTACTGCACACAAAAGTTACAAATCAGTAATTCTCAATGGTTGATAGGGAGACAGGTTAAAAGAATTAAGGTTAGATAGAGCAGTGTTCTTAAAGTGAGCCAGGGGTTCTAGAGGCAAAAAATATTTTAATAATAATACTAAGATGCTATTTGCCTTTTCATTCTCATTCACAAGTGTCAGTGGAGTTTTCCAGCCTGCATGATGTGTGATGACATTGCTCTGACAGTTAGTAGAATGTGTGCTTGTGTATTGTGTTTAAAACTTTTCTCAGTTTTCATTTTCAGTATGGTAAGTATTGATAGATGTAACCCATATAGTTCTTTGAGGACCTCAAAAATTTTAGGACTGTAGAGGGTTCTAAGACCAAAATGCTATAGTAAAGAAAAATAGTAAATAGGGTATGAAGGTAGGTTTCAGATTTCAGAGGACCATCACCATCACTGGGTGTGTTTAAACTTTCTATGGTATATATATATATATACTAGAGACCCGATGCACAAAATTTGTGCACGGGGGGATCAGCCTGGCCTGCACCCTCTCACAATCCGGGACCCCTCTGGTAGGGTCCTTAGGCCTGGCCTATTTGGGCTTTACTTCCCCCAGTTGCCAGCAGATAGCCCCGCCCCCGTTGCTGCCACTGCTTGCCATCTGTGGGATGCTGCCCCCGTCCCCTGCCACCGGTAGCCTCCCTCTATGGTGACAGGCATAGGGTGCGATCGCTTGACTGGCCTGGGCCTCCATTTGTGGGCGATCTATGGGGGGGCCGGAGGGGCCCAGATCAATCGTCCCACAAAGGGAGGCCCTACCCACCCGCCACAGTGCAGCTGCCAGTCGGGTAGCCTGGGCCTCCCTCTTTGAGGCGATTGATCACTGCCCACAGGGAGGCCCTGCCCACCTGACCAGGGCTCCTTGATTGATCTTTGGGCAGAGGGTGGCCTGGGCCTTCCTCTGTGGGGCGATTGTGGGGGATGGCAGGGCCCTCCGACCCCAGACCAATGGCATCACACCCACCTTGGCTGGCCTGGCACCAATGTGTGTCATAGTGTGGTCGTCCGGAAGGTCATCTAGATGGTCATCTAGATGGTCGTTCTGCTGTTAAGTAGTTTGGTCGATTTGCATATTATGCTTTTATTATTATAGATAGAAGGTGTTGGAGTTTGTTTTTGAGGATCAATTAGTGAAATTTTAGGCATGAAAATTTTACGTTTCCTTCAACCTCTCCACATTGCACGGATTCATGCACTGGTGGGGTCCCTCAGCCTGGCCTGCACCCTCTTGCAATCCAGGATCCCTTGGGGGATGTTGGAGAGCCGGGTTCAGCCCGATCCCCACAGGCCCAATCCAGACAGGAGGGAGCCCGATCCTGTGCCTTGGGCATCTGTCCCCTGGTGGTCAGTGCCAGTCATAGCAACCTGTCGATTGGTCGTTCGGTCGCTTAGGCTTTTATATATAGAGATATCCCATGTTCAAAGGCTGTTAAATCGCATTGTTTACCCATATCTTCAGAAAAAAATCACTTCTGTTGTGGTAAACAACCTGCTTCCCTATTTATAATGGTCTGGCCCTCTAGCAACTTCAGCGCGAAATTATAGCTAATTTGCCTACAAACGTCAGGTGGTCATAATAATCTGGCCACTCAATGTATATAGCTGATATTAGGGAGTTGTTATAAATTACTAGACAGAGGAATGACATGGTGAAAGGGGTCTTTTTGCTTGAGATTAGATGAGAGGTAAGACTGTAGTGAGTGTAGCAGGAAGAATTGATAAGGATAGCTCTTTTGGATGGGAAATTCTTTGCCCCTTCTCTTTGATGTCACGGTCTAAATGATGATCACTACCTGGATAAAGGAAATGAAGAAGATGGCACCACTTTTTCTAATCTGGGCAATGGAGATTTCTTGGGCCATTCAAAAGATAGAGAAGGTGTTTTAGGTGGGAAAGTTGATGTCAAAGTTAGATCATGTCAGGTTGGAAATGTCTGAAAAAAATATAAATGTTCATTATGCCTCTAGAAATATGGACTGGGTCAGGAAAGAGGGGAAAATTATAGAAAAAATTGAATTAGGGAAACATTACGTAGGTGTAAGTAAGTATGATAACTATAAGAATAAATGAGAGTGGTGAGCAATAGTTGTCAACTTTTTTCCACCTCAATATATGTGAGGAGCTACAAATTGCCAGCATAAACATCTTCTCTATCTTCCCTCTATTTCCCCACTCTCCTTTCCATCCCATTTTTCAGTAGACACAGAGAAAACAGGAATAAAGATTAAACTTGGTGGGGAGAAGGGAATGCTAAGCATTAAGGGAGAGAGGGCATAAACTAAAAATAAGAAAATGTCATGATAATCCTCTGAGAGAGAAGCTGTAATAAAGAAGTGGTTATGCCTGGCCAGCCGGCGTAGCTCAGTGGTTGAGCATTAACCTATGAACCAGGAGGTAACGGCTCGATTCCCAGTCAGGGCACAAGCCCCAGTTGTGGGCTCCATCCCCATTGTGGGGCATGCAGAAGGCAGCCGATCAATGATTTTCTCTCATCATTGATGTTTCTATTTTCTATTTCTCCCTCTCCATTTCTCTCTGGAATTAAAAATATATATATTTAAAAAAGAAGTAGGTATTGTCAAATATAACAGCATCAAGTAGCTGGTTGAATAGGAAATATTTTGCCAAAAAGACAGGTGTGAGGACAACAAGGTTGCTGAAAAGTGATAATACAGACATTTCAGAATAGGTGGTAAAGTTCTCTTTGGAGGAAGAACAATCTTATTTTCTGAAGTAATGAAAGGAATGGGACAAGGCAGATACATACAGAGACAAGATTATGTTAAGATAGACAGATGGAAATTGAGGTCTCATTTTCCATTTTGGCAGAATAACAGTTGACCTCTTCAGAAATAACTATCAAACTTGTAAGTAATTAAGGAGGAAAGAGGTTGTAAAGCATGAGGGGTTGGTATGAGAAAAGTACATTAAATTCTAACCTAGGAGATTATGCCTAGGAATTTGAGGCATAAGTAGGAAGACATGAGTAGCAATGAATAAATTAGGGTATTCTTTAAAAACTTTTAGTATATCAGTTTTGCTTTATTGTTATCCCCCCCGCCCCCCCGCCCCTCACCTCCCAATAGTTCTCTTATACCTGGATATAGGAGCAGGAAGAATGGCTAGTTAGGGTTATCAGGGATTGGGCTTTTAAAGGGTTGATTCATGGTGAGTCAGTGGAATTAGAGTTGAAAGTGAAATCGTTGATCATCTCTTTTTTGAGTATGAAATAATGAGAAAATCAATAAACTGAACATATTGGGAGGATTTCAGTGATTCAAAGGAAGTAAATGCTGTGGTTCTGGATGAGAGATGACAGTTAAAATGATCAAACAGGGTTAAGTACTGAGTTAGAAATGGAGTTTTAATTAAAATTATCTTTGGACTGGTGGAGAGTAGGTAGGTTATTATTCATAATCTGTAAAATAGTTGAGCTATGATATTCCAACAAATCAAGAAAGAAGGAAAGCTATTCATTAAGTTGCTCAAGCTCAAATTTCTACATCTTTTTAACTGATATCAGGTAACTTACTCAAATTTATGTCTTGGAATACACTTTCAATTTGCTTCTTTAGGCTATATTTGGTTGAGCCACGACCTATAAACCAGGAGGTCACAGTTCGATTTCTGGTTGGGGCACATGCTTAGGTTGCAGGCTCGGTCCCCAGTGGGGCGACGTGCAGGAGGCAGCCAATCAGTGATTCTCTCTCATCATTGATGTTTCTGTCTCTCCTCTCACTTCCTCTCTGATATCAATAAAAATATATTTTAAAAATAAAAACAAACCCGATGCCATTTATAGGTATATTTGAGGGTTGTATCCCATATAATTAGACTAATTAATTAATTATAAAAATCAACAAGTTAGAAGATATATAAAATATAAAATTTATTTCTGATGATATTGGCCTTATTTTATAAATGTTGAAAGCTGAATTCATTATGCTTTTTAAAAATATATACTTTTATTGATTTCAGAGAGGCAGACAGAGGGAGAGTGAGATAGAAACATCAATGATGAGATAGACTCATTCATTGGCTGCCTCCTCCACGCCCCACACTGGGGATCAAGCCTACAACCCTGGGCATGTGCCCTGACTAGGAATCAAACCTCGACCTTCTAGTTCATAGGCTTATACTCAGCTACTGAGCAATGCTGGCTGGGCCATTATGCTTTTATTTTTCTACTTTTTCATACAATTAAAAAAATATATTTCTAATGATTTCAGAGAGGAAGGGAGAGGGAGAGAAAGATAGAGACATCAATGCTGAGAGAAAATCATTGATTGGCTGCCTACTCCATGCTCCCTACTAGGGTTGGAACTCGAAACCCAGGCATGTGCCCTGACCAGGAATCCACTCAGCGACCTCCTGGTTCATAGATTGACTCTCAGCCACTGAGCCACACCACCTGGGGTTGCATATAATTTAAATTTTACATTATGAGACATTTTTTAATGTTTCTGCCTTAATATTTTTGTTTATGACGGTATTAATATAATAAAGGGAGTCAAGAGAGGAACACCAGGGTTCTGAAGCAAGGCATTTTTTACATTAAACTGGTTTTGTTGTAGGCAGGGAAGGGAACCAGATGTTTGACCTATGGGGTCAAACCAGACCTGGGTTCAGCAACCTTGGTATTTGAGATCTGGCTAGGAAAGAATTCAGAGCCAAGATTCAAATTATAATAGAACATTTATTTGGTAAGTCACAGAGGTAGAAAAGTTATTCCTAGAAGAAATGGGCATAGAAAACAAGTGGTAGAGGTAAAGGAAGGACTTGGAGCTTAGAAGTGAGGAAGGCAATGGTAACCACCTGGAGGGATAAAAGGGGAAAGGGGAAGGAGAGTGCTCTGCATCCTTCCTAAGGGTTTTTAAGGGTGGAGATTTTAGGGGAGGTCCCAGGGGAAGTGTCAGCAGCTTTCCAGGTATGTCCTTTTAGGGTTATGGTCTCCATTGATTGATTGGTCAGCGCCAGTGGTCATTATTCTATGCAGCTATGGCTGCTTTTATTGTTCTTCTGGGTCTGGAACTGAAATACAACTGAAGCCTAGATGTTATCTCTAGGGAGGAAAGGTCAATGGGTCCAAACCGCAAGATCAGCGACATGCTAGGGAAGTAAGGTCACCCTGGAGGCTAGGTCCCACCCTACAATTGTCCTTTGCTAGGCACCCAGGGCTTTCCACTGTCGGGGTTCATGTCCCAGCATCAAGAAGGGTTCAGGAATCTGGAAAAGGCTGCGCGTAGATGACATAGGAATCCAGAGACTAATAAAGAGTCCGGAGACGAGATATAATTTTGAAAGGCATTGGGGGTCAGAGGACCTTCAGCTAAAGGAACTGAAGAGGCCCTCCTTGTCTAGGACCCTTGCTTTTATTAACACAATTTGTCCTGAGGCAAGGTGGAGATAATACACTTCAAAGGGTACAGAAGCATTGTCAGTTTGGGGAATAGCTTACTGCTGTTCAGGTGTTTGGCCAGTAGGAGGCAATAACATGTAGATTAAGATGCCCTTTAACTGTCTGGCAGCCACAATCAGTTTCCTATTCAGTTGGGGAAATGCCTTTAGCCATTCCCAACAGGTGACTACATGTGTGACTCAACCCTGTTGAGTCCCCAAGTTTCATCAACCTTTTGATGAAACTCTTGAAATTATGACATGCTGGAATTGGTTCCCAGCATTCCACCCTGGTGACCTTCTGTACTTGGCCCATCCTCCTTGCTCTGCTCAGGTCTGTCTAACTGCATACCACAGTTTTTCCAGACATTAGTCCTAGAAATCATAAAATAAGAATTAATACATTTGATTCTTATTTTGGTAAAAAAACAAAAAGAGCTTAAGGTTGAAGAAAAATAGGAAAAAAAGACACCACCATTCTTCACCCCTCACCCTCACAATCCGGCTCCCCCCCCCAAAAAAAAAAACACACAAAAAAACAAAAAAACAGGAACTAGATCAAAACATGCTACAAACTTGAGGGAGCTATTTGCCAGATTACCTAAGAGCTAATTTCCTTTTTTTTTTTTTTTAAATATATTTTATTGATTTTTTACGGAGAGGAAGGGAGAGAGATAGAGAGTTAGAAACATCGATCAGCTGCCTCCTGCACACTCCCCACTGGGGATGTGCCCGCAACCAAGGTACATGCCCTTGACCGGAATCGAACCTGGGACCTTTCAGTCCGCAGGCCGACGCTCTATCCACTGAGCCAAACCAGTTTCGGCAATTTCCTTTTTTAAATATGTTTTTGTTGCTGTTGTTGTTAATCCTCACCTGAGGATATTTTTCCATTTATTTTTATTTTCCATTGAGTGGAGGTGTGGGGGAGAGACAGAGAGAGACACGCATCAATTGGCTGCTTCCTGCACAAGCCCCAACTGGGCGAGGATCCAGCCTGCAGCCGAGGCCCGAGGTACCCAGAATCGAACCCGCAGCCCTTCAGTCTTAGGATTATTATTAAAACCTTGGCACTGGCTTTTAAGGTAATTGTGGTAGAGGAAAGCAAAAAGAAAAGCAAGCTTTCAGGAATACCATTTTGTGGATAAAAAAAATTAAGATCTGTTGATAGCTCCAAAATGTTAGTTGTTAGTGAGAGGCAGGTATTTTTCTTCACTATTAGCTCTTTCATTTCTAGTTTTAATGAACATCCAGGATATTTTATTGGCTAAGATTCAGAAAATGAATATACCACTGAGGATGCTTGTGAATAAGTCAGTTAAAATATTTGTGTATTTGTTGTCTTCTAAAATCAATATACAGATTGTCATTTTCTATTTCAAATGTTTGAAGAAACCCATGATAGGCAATTATTTGGAAATTCCAAGGCTGAACCCTGAAATTATCTGTTTTCAGAAATTTGTTTATAGAATGTATTTCCCAAATACATATACTTGTTAGTGCCTTTGTTTCTTATCTTGATAATTTTATAGTAGGACTACTACATTAACCAAAGCAGAGGATAAGCTTCGTTTATGGAATTTTTCTGGTGAATATATTTCAGTAGCGAATATATCTGGAATAAAATAATATATAGGTCTTATTTTGTTTAAGAAACATTGCTTGGTGTAATGGTCTTTCAGATTGGCCTGATAGTTGTTCAGATATGAACATCACAGTGAATATAAACTACTGGTTTAAATATCAGACATCCAAAAGCAATACTGAAGGCACCTATAGCCTTCAGTTAAAATCACCTAAAGCAGGGATCAGTAAACTTTCTTGTAAAGGGCCAGATAGCAAATATTTTAGGCTTTGTGGGCTAATATGGTCCCTTTTGCCAAGATTCAACTCTGCTACTATAGTGCAAAAGCAGCCAGACAATACATAAATCATGTTTTAATAAAACTTTATTTAGAAAAACAAGCAGGGACCATAATTTGCCAATAAGTTTCAGTTTAAAAACATACCATATATGGGAACTCTCCATAATTTCTGCTCAATTTTTTTATAAACCTAAAACAGCTAAAAAAAAAAAAAAAAAAAAAAGAAAGTATTGCCCTAACCGGTTTGGCTCAGTGGATAGAGCGTCAGCCTGCGGACTGAAGGGTCCCGGGTTCGATTCCAGTCAAGGGCATGTACCTTGGTTGCGGGCACATCCCTAGTGGGGGGTGTGCAGGAGGCAGCTGATCGATGTTTCTCTCTCATCGATGTTTCTAACTCTCTATCTCTCTCCCTTCCTCTCTGTAAAAAATCAATAAAATATATTGAAAAAAAAAAAAAAGAAATAGAACATTTAAAAAAAAAAAAAAAAAAAGAAAGTATTGCCCTAACCGGTTTGGCTCAGTGGATAGAGCGTCCGCCTGCGGACTGAAGGGTCCTGGGTTCGATTCCGGTCAAGGGCATGCACCTTGGTTGCGGGCACATCCCCAGTAGGGAGTGTGCAAGAGGCAGCCAAATCGATGTTTCTCTCTCATCGATGTTTCTCTCTATTCCTCTCCCTTTCCCTTCCTCTCTGTAAAAAATCAATAAAATATATATTTTTAAAAAAGTATTATAATTTTTTTGAAACAGAACATGAAAATAATTAGAATTGAGCAATGATCAAAACCTCCATGGAATCTCTTGGGTTCACTGAGTAATAAATGCACTGGATGCATAAATCATAAGCATCAACTATCATGCTCTCAGAGGTTCTCACATTGTTCGATGTTACAGGGATCTTTTATAAGACCTATTTTATTCATTGATTAAAACAAACAAACAAAAATTTGTGGCATGCTATTACCATATTTGGTAACTTGAACACCCAGAGAACCTTTTTCAACACTTGGGGGATTTGGAGAAATTTCTGATTTAAATTATTTCCTTGGTTGAGTAGAAAATAATTCTGAACAATTTTAAATTATGCAGTTCTTCTCTTATCATTGATATGTTAATTACTTTGGTTGAATTTCCATCCTACACTATTTATTTTTTCCTATGAATATACCACAGAGTATGCTTTTGAATAAGTCACCTAAAATATTTATAATTATTAGCTGTAATATCTGTGTAACTCATGCCAGTTCATTTTAAAAATTAATTTAGACTGATGTGTTGCAGCTGAATTAGCTTTAGAAACTTAAATATGTATCTAATTTTAACTTTTTTATTGTGGAATATAATAAGAAAAGTACATAAAACAGAAATGTCCAGTTTAACAATTTATTGCAAAGCAAACATCAGCAGAACTACCGTGCAAGTCAAGAAATAGAGCATTGCCCTAACCGGTTTTGCTCAGTGGATAGAGCATCGGCCTGTGGACTGAAGGGCCCCAGGTTCAATTTTGGTCAAGGGCATGTACCTTGGTTGTGGGCACATCGCCAGTAGAAGGTGGGTAGGAGACAGCTGAAAGATGTTTCTCTCTCATTGATGTTTCTAACTCTCTATCCCTCTCCTTTCCTCTCTGTAAAAAATTAATAAAATATATTTAAAAAAAAGAAAGAAATACAGCATTACCAGTACCCCAGAAATGTCTAATAGGCTCCTTTCCAACTATCACTTCTCTTATCCCTAGGGCTAACCATAATCCTGATTTTTGTAGTATCCATTTCCTTACTTTTCTTTGTAGTTTTATCACCAAGTATGCAGCTCTAAACAATATAACTTAATTTAACCTGTTTTTAAACTTTACAAGTGGAATAATACAGTCTGAATTCTTCAGTGTGTGACTAGTACTTTCATACTGTATTCATGTTAGCCATTCAACAATAAAAAATGGCCAGCATAGACTGAAGTAATGGGATATTGAACTGTATTTAAGCCTGTCTTCAGTAAAACTGCTCAGTGAGTCACCTATCACAACATGTTTGATGCCTTTTCCTGCTCTTGAACTGCCTTTTTTTATCATGCAGGACATTGTTATAGGTGCCTAATGACAATCATGGTGGATGGTGAAAGGCAGAGCACTAGGCGTTGGAAAAGGACATCTCAATGTCTATGAGACCTTATATCATTTTGTAAATTTTATTGTTATAGGATTGACTATTATGCTTTATAAAGATTCACTATCAAGATTTTAATGTGAATGTTAATGTATACAAATAGTAGATACATATAGGTACATACATGTATTTATGACAAAGAAACACTTTAATCACCTAAAACATTTGATTTTATAGAAAAAAATACTTTGTTTTTCAGGTGAAACTTCCACCGATGATGGAAATCATAACTGCTGAACAGCTGATGGAATATTTAGGTTAGTGTTGAAAAGTGGATGATCTTATATCTCTTTTAAAACAAAGTGTTCAAAGCTAATATGTTACTAAGTCTGGTCAGTGTGGCTCAGTGGTTTAGCGTTGACCCATGAACTGGGAGGTCATGATTCCATTTCCGGTCAGGGCACCTGCCCAGGTTGCAGGCTCAAGCCCCAGTAGGGGGCGTCAGGAGGCAGCCGATCAATGGTTTTCTTTCATCATTGATGTTGCTATCTCTTTCTCCTTCTCCTCTTTGAAATCTAATCTAATAAAAGAGAAACATGCAAATTGACCGTACCTTCGCTACGCCCCCAAGCCACGCCCCCCGCCAATCAGAGCGACTGTATGCAAATTAACCCAACCAAGGTGGCGGCCGGCAGCCACGGAGCTGGAGCAAGCAGGAGGCTTGGTTGCCCCAGCGATGGAGGGAGCCAAGCTTCCTGCCTGCTCTGGCTGGCTGTGGCCTCCGCAAAAGGCAAAAAAGTTTCAATTATAGTAGACAAATCCCAGATATCTGCTTCCAGCCAGCCTCCACTGGGAGCTTGGGTGGCTGGGGGCCGTGGCCAGCCTGCAAACAGCCATCAGCCCCTCACCCAGGCTGGCCAGGCACTCCAGCGGGGACCCCCACGCTGAAGGGGTTGTGGCCAGCCTGCAAACAGCTATCAGCCCCTCACCCAGGCTGGCCACACCCTCATGGGCTGAGGGTCTCCACTGGGGGGTTTGGCAGCCTGCAAACAGCCATCAGCCCCTCACCCAGGCTGGCCACACCCTCAAGAGGTGAGGGTCCCTGCTGGGGGTCTTGACCAGCCTGTAAACAGCCATCAGCCACTCACCCAGGCTGGCCAGGCACCGCAGCAGGACCCCCCTCCCTGAAGGGGGTGTGGCTAGTCTGAAAACAGCCCTCAGCCCCTCACCCAGGCTGGCCAGGCACCCAGCGGGACCCCCACCCTAATCCAGGACACCATTCAGGGCAAACCAGCCGGCCCCCACCCATGCACCAGGCATATAATAAAAGGGTAATATGCAAATTGACCCTAACAGCAGAACGACTGGGAATGACTGGTCACTATGACACACACTGACCACCAGGGGGCAGACGCTCATTGCAGGAGCTGCCCCCTGGTGGTCAGTGCGCTCCCACAGAGGGAGCTCTGCTCAGCCACAAGCCAGGCTGACAGCTGCCAGCACAGCAGTGATGGCGGGAGCCTCTCCCGCCTCCTCAGCAGCGGTAAGGATGTCCGACTGCAGCTTAGGCCTGGTCCCCGCTGGCAAGTGGACATTCCCAGAGGGCTCCTGGGCTGCCAGAGGGATGTCTATCCGCCAGCTTAGGCCAATCCCCCGGGGAGCGGGCCTAAGTCAACGTGGACATCCCCCGAGGGATCCTAGACTGCGAGAGGGCACGGGCCAGGCTGAGGGACCCCCCCAAGTGCACAAATTTTTGTGCACCAGGCCTCTAGTAAATAAAATAAAGTAAAAACATATTAAAAAAACATGTTATCAAATCTCATGTTCCAGAAGTGCTATTATATAATCTATTTTAAAATTATAATTTTTAATCTCTTAATTAGAATTTTTTATCAATATGTCATTCTTCTTGGATGTTAAAGCCTTCTTTCTGACCAGGATTAAAATTCTGTAATATTTATGAGACTGAACAACATTTAGAAAACACAAGATGTATATTAATTCCAATAAGTTGCACAATGAGAAGTAGCACAGAAACTCTGATATTGCATATAGAAACTGTTTTTAAAAAAATACTGATTACGCCCTAGCTGGTTTGGCTCAGTGGATAGAGCATTGGCCTGTGGACTGAAGGGTCAAGGGCACATGCCCAGGTTGTGGCTCGGTCCCCAGTAGGGGGCATGTGGGAGGCAGCCGATCAATGATTCTCTCACATCATTGATGTTTCTATCTCTTTCTCCTCTCCCTTCCTCTCTGAAATCAATAAAAATATAAAAAAATAAAATTTAAAAATACTGATTAGCCTTGAATAAAGACCCAGGAGGTGATTTAGAGCAGTGATACCCAAAGTATGATTCATGGACATGTGCCAGTTTATGAAATGTTAGCTATTAGTATGCAGTGAGTTAGGGGCTTGTGCCAGTATGTAAAACATTTACAGGAGTAAGCACACTGTTTAGTTCATCTGAAACTTTTTTTTTTTAATATATTTTATTGATTTTTTACAGAGAAGAAGGGAGAGGAATAGAGAGTCAGAAACATGGATGAGAGAGAAACATTGATCAGCTGCAGCTGCCTCCTGCACACTCCCTACTGGGGATGTGCCCGCAACCAAGGTACATGCCCTTGGCCAGAATCGAACCTGGGACCCTTGAGTCCGCAGGCCGACGCTCTATCCACTGAGCCAAACCGGTTAGGGCATCTGAAACTTTTTCATAGCAAAATTTTCTTGGTGAAGGAAGTAGTGTATTGAATTGCATTCTTAATGCAAGCCTCTTATTTCAAAACAGACCATCAATACACAGTTTACAGACCAGCTGCATTGAGTAGAACTTGTTTACAGAGTAGGTAGTTGTATATCACACTGAGATATTTTCTGGTTTAACAAAGAAAAGTTTATATATTTACTAGAGGCCCGGTGCACAAAATTCATGCACTCAGTGGGGGAGGGGTCCCTCATCCCGGCCTGCACCCTCTCGCTGTCTGGCAGCTCTTGGGGGATGTCTGACTGCCGTGGAGGCGGGAGAGGTTCCCGCCACCACTGCTGCACTCATCAGCTGTGAGCCCGGCTTCTGGCTGAGCAATGCTCCCCCTGTGGGAGCGCTCTGACCACCAGGGGACAGCTCCTGCATTGAGCGTCTGCCCCCTAGTGGTCAGTGTGGGTCATAGCGACCGGTCGTTCCACCATTTGGTCGATTTGCATATTAGCCTTTTATTATATAGGATACGATTACCAAATTGAAATCTTAATCCATATTCTCACAATTTTTTTAGTAAATTTTTATTTTTTAAAAAAATTGTCAGCTGATTACTTTGTCTTTATCATTCCAGAAAACTAGCTAACTGGTTTTTTGTGAGATTTAGGGTTAGTGAAGTAATTGAGATTACAGCTTTTGGAAGACCCTTTTCTTTGTGTAAGTAATATTATTTCATTACTAGAGGCCCTGGGGGGTGGGGGGGTCCCTCAGCCCAGCCTGCACCCTCTTGCAGTCCAGGACCCCTTGGGGGGATGTCTGACTGCTGGCTTAGGAGCAGGCCTAAGCCGGGAGTCGCACATTCCCTGAGGGGTCCTTAACGCTGCTGCAGAAGTGAGAGAGGCTCCTGCCATCGCTGTGAGCCCGCCTTCTGGACGAGCAGCGCTCCCCCTGTGGGAGTACACTCACCACCAAGGGGCAGCTCCTGCGTTGAGCGTCCTGCCCCCTGGTGGTCAGTGTGCATCATAGCGACCGGTCATTTTGCCATTTGGTCAATTTGCATATTAGCCTTTTATTACATAGGATATTTACTGGCTAGAGAACATCATAGATAAGGGTAGATTACTTTGAATACCTAGATATCTAGAAATAAAATATCTATTTATACCTCTTTTAGTTTAGCTTAGTGATTCTTAGACTTTGTGATTTCTAAATTATATTTAAGGGGTAGGCTAAAATATGTTTGATGCTTTTGAGCAGCCAGTATGACTGCCAAGTAGTGTGTAAAGGGGAAGTAGTAGGAAATGAGAGAAAAATAATAGGGCCGGATCATTTAGGGCTCTGTAGACTATTATAACAATGTTGACTTTAGCTGGGAGTAAGCTGGGAAGCCATTAGAGAATTTTGAATAGAGAAATGACATGATAGGACTTTGAGTTTAATAAGAATTATCTGGCTGTGATGTTGAAATAGAACTTAGGGCCCTGGCTGGTTTGCTCAGTAGTTAGAGCGTTAGCCTGCAAACCTTCAATGAAGAGTGAGATATTAGCTGGATCAAATGCTGCGAGTAGTTCTAGCAGGAAGAAGACTTAAACTTTGACCATTGACTGAGCCATAAGGAGGCGATTGATAACCTTGACATGTAAGTGCATGGGATGAAAACAGGCTTGGAGTGAGTACAAGAGAAAACGAAATCCTCATATACAGCCAATAGGAATGTAACAGAGCTCATTTTGTCTCAGAAAGTATGCAGACAAAAGCAAGTAGAGAGTGGTAAAAGCAGGGAGGACATTTGGAATATTAATATCACTTAAATGTTAGCTAGCAAAGCTTTGAGGAAACAGGTCATAGGGTAGAAATTTTTAATAGGGAAAAAGAAACATTAATGAAGAAATATCTAGATCTGGGGTATTTGAAAGTTTTGGGTGAGGGGGAATCAGCAACTAAGAGCAGTGTGAAAGCAATATCCTAATGGGAGGTGGGGGAAAGTGAGCAAGAGTGGTATGAGAAAAGAGATTCTGAAGAATTTGCCTCACCAAAAGTAAACTTTATTCAGGGCCAATCCTGCTAGGGCAAATTGTTTAATTTTCTAAACTATTTGATTTTTTTCCTCTTGAGATTACTCCAGTTCTTTAGAGAAACCAGAGACACTTTTGAGTTAATAAGCAAACACTTGTAGAAAGATTATAAGAGAAACCATTAATTGCTTTTCTAGCACCTAGCTGAGAAACCACAAGGGAATGGGAATTTTGATTGGCATAGGTTAGATGAGGAGTGAATTTTAATTTGGAAATTTCTTACTAGAATAGTAGAGCAGGGCCATACATGGACAAGGCTTGTTGGAGAGCTTTGGCATAAAGAAAAGAACAAGACAAGCTAGAATATCCAGGAAATGCTAGGAGGTCTAATAAAATAAGGTGAGGAAGAAGTGTGGGTGGAAGGTAGAAAATGGATAGAAAGATAATGTATAAAAAAGTATAATGCAAATTGGAATTTATGTTGTAACTTTACTCATCTGAAATAGTTTGTGTGATGATTAGACTAACATAAGTTGGCACTTATTACATTTTAACTATATTATACTTTATCATTATCTTATTCTGTTCCCCATATGTTGTTTGCCCAACCAAATTATTGTTTTGGGGTGTTTTTTTTTAAATATATTTTTATTGATTTTAGAGAGGAAGTGAGAGGGAGAGGGAGGTAGAAGCATCAATGTTGAGAATCATTGATCGGCTGCCTCCTCCATGCCCCCTACTGGGGATCGAGCCCACAACCCAGGTATGTGCCCTTGACTGGAATCGAACCCGGGACCCTTCAGTACACAGACTGACACTCTATCCACTGAGCCAAACCAGCTAGGGCAAATTATTGTTTTTAAAGAGAACCATGTATTTCCTAATATTTGTTTTTACCCATTACTAGACATATAGTAGACTCTCAATAAATAATTTTGCTTTCTTTGCTTTTTTTTTTACTTTATTTGTATTTATTATATGCTGAATTTATTCCTGGGCCATAGGTTTGGTTTTCTTTTCTTTCTTTTTTTTAATATGTTTTTTATTGAGAGAGAGAAAGAAACATCGATTGGCTGCCTCCTGTATGCCCCCTACCGGGGATTCAGCCTGTAACCAGGGCATGTGCCAGCAACAGGAATCAAATTGGTGACCTCTCAGTGCCTGGGAGGACAGTTCAACCAACTGAGCCACACAGCATACAGGCCAGGGATGAGGCCATAAATTTTTGTTTCTTATGGGATATCTTTTTCTTCTGTGCAACCTCCTTTTCTATTTTGGGAACAGTCTGCTCTTTTTCAGTAAGGATCATCTCAATGTGGTAGAGAGGGCTGAAGTATGGGTTAATTCACCCATGAGCTCTGTAAATTCTATGTTGCATCTTGGGAATTTTGTGCACCTGAATGTGTTCAATGACCAGAGAATTTACATCTAAACCCTAAGTCATTATTGTTCTCTGCATTTTTAAGCATGTGCAGCAAAAATTCACTCTTTTTGGGCCACCAACCCTGTGTCCAACCCCACTGTTTGGTCTGGGCACATCTACCAACTCCACCATTGTAATGACGGAATGGCATGTATTACTTCTGTAAAGTGACATCCTTTAAATACTTGGTGGCTTTTTGAATATGTATACCTGGGCAGTTTCACAAGTGTTCTTAAAGTGAACATGAACATTTGAACATCTTGATGTGCATGATTTTGTGGGGCTTTCTGGGTCAAGTAAATAGCAAACTATTTTCAGAGGTCACCTCTGGCTGCTTTCGGGAAGAGCTGAATAAATAGTTATTGACTCAAATAATATTGTTGACCAGTTTCAGATGATAAAGGTTAGAAAAGCTAGACAAAATAGCACTCTTGAGAGAAGATTTATTTAGGTGTCTAAAACTGAAAGATGTTCCCTTAAAAACTCAAACTCTGCCTTTTTTTGTTTTGTTTTGTTTTGTTAATCCTCACCTGGAAGATATTTTTTCCATTTCTTTTAAGAGAGAGTGAAGGGAGGGAGGGAGGGGAAGAGAGAGAGGGGGGGAAACATCGATGTGAGAGAGACTGGTTGCTACTGGCTGCCTGCAACACATGCCCTGACCAGGGGCAGGGAGTAAACCCACAACCCATGTACATGCCTTTGACTAGACCCTTCAGTGTGCAGGCCAATGCTCTAACCATTGAGCAACCAGACAGTGTCAAACTCTGCCTTTTAAAAATATCTGATTCTTCACCCTAGCCTATTTAGCTCAGAGGATAGAGCGTCGGCCTGTGGACTAAAAGGTCCTGGGTTCAATTCCGATCACGGGCACATGCCCGGGTTGCAGGCTTAATCCCCAGTAGGGGCGTGCAGGAGTCAGCCGATCAATGATTCTCTCTCATCATTTGATGTTTCTACCTTTCTCTCCCTTTCCCTTCCTCTCTGAAATCAATAAAAATGATAATAATAATAAATAAAAATATCTGATTCTTCTATCAAATGAAATATAGGATACAAGTATAGCAATTATGTTCTCAAATATATATGTATGTGTGCCATATATTATATGTGCCATATATTATATGGACTCAGAAATATTTGTTACATAGACTTGCTTATATATCTCTGAAAATCAATTTGTTTAGTGCTTTTGGAGTTCTTATATCTATGCAGAATAAAATCTTTCCTAAATTTTGCTATCTTTTTATTTATTTTGTTTTTTTAAACGTCTATTATTAAAAATACTAGAAGCCCGGTGCACGAAATTCGTGCACAGGGGGAGGGAGGTCCCTCAGCCCAGCCTGCACCCTCTCACAATCCGGGACCCCTCGGGGGATGTCCGACTGCCAGTTCAGTCAGACATCCTTCTCGCAATCCGGGACTGCTGGCTCCTAACTGCTCGCCTGCCTGCCTGATCGCCCCTAACCACTTGCCTGCCTGCCTCATCGCCCCTAACCACTCTGCCTGCCTCATCACCCCTAACCCCTCTGCCTGCCTGCCTGATTGCCCCCAACTGCTCACCTGCCTGCCCGATCACCCCTAACAGCATCTGCCTCAGTCCCTGACCCCACGGCTTTGTCCAGAAGGACATCCGGAATGAGGTCCGAAAGGTTGTTCAGCTGTTCAGTCTAATTAGCATATTACACTTTTATTATTATAGATAGATGTCCCCCTTTTTCCCATTGACCCCTTCTACCCACACCCACCTAGATTTTCCTATCCTAAGTTCTAATTAAAAGTACAAATAATAGCATGGCCATTGTAGCTCAGTGGTTGAGTGTTGACCTATGAACCAGGAGGTCACAGTTCGATTCCTAGTCAGAGTACATGCCCAGGTTGTGGGCTTGATCCCTAGTGGGGGGTGTGCAGGAGGCAGCCGATTGATGATTCTTTCTCATCATTGATGCTTTACCTATCCCTCTCCCTTCTTCTCTTAAATCAATAAAATATATTTTGGGGAAAAAAACTACAAATAATATATTAATGTTCGTAGGAGTTTTTTTTAGCAGAGTTGGAAAGCTTAAGAGAATACTTGATGCAGTCTTTAGAAGTTTATTTTGAATTAGAAAATAAAGGTTGTATTATAAAAAATTTCATCAAATTGTTAGTGATTTGGGAGGCTAGGTGAGAAGCTGGTGTTATATATAACTGTTTATATCAAAATAAATACCAGATAAATTAAAGATTTAAACATTAAAAAAGATAAAGTTATATGAAGAAGGCATATGTGCATGTTTCTATATTTTTTAAAAATTGATTTTAGAGAGAGGAAGTAGGGGAGAGAGAGAGAGAGAGAGAGAAACATTGATGTGAGAAACAAACATCGACTGCCATCCTCACATGCACAACCTGGTTATGTGCCCTGACTGGGAATCAAACCCACCATCCTCTGGTATATGGGATGACTTCTCCAACCAACTGAGCCACACTGGCCAGGGATGTTTTTATACTTTTAAGATTTGAAGATCTTTCTACACATGACATCCAACCAAGAAGAATTTGACTATATTAAATTAAATATTTCTGTATCACACAAAAAATAGACAAAAAAGCATAACCATAAAGTTAGAAGCCAATATGGGGGGGAAATATTTACCACATGTATAATAATAAATGTTCTAATTTCTCTAATTGAAAAAGAGCTTTTACAGTTCAGTAATAAGAAATAATACTTGTGTAGGCAGGCAATTAAAAGAAAAGGAGTATATATAGTTAATACATAATTAAAAAGACAAAACATAGATAAGGCACTGCAGATGTTAAAATGGAGCTACATATATTTAAAAGGTGCCACATATACCAAAAGTCATATATATATTAAATAGGTGATACCAAATAAAAATACATATATAAAATATATCAATTTTTTAAATGCAAAAAATTTTTGTTTACTTCTCAGAATGGCGCAAACATTTAGAAGACTGATAACACCCATTCTTGGAAAGGTAATGGGGTAATAGTTATGTTATTAATAACAGTGAAACTTGGTACAGCCATTTAGAGCTTTATTGTAGCAACATGGAAAGATGCTCAAATATATTATAAACTGGAAGAAAGAGAAAGCTCAAAAGCATTAGAGTATGTAATTGAAAAAAATATATGAGACTACCCTGGCCAGTGTGGCTTGGTTGGAGAGTTGTCCCAGAAACTGAAGGGTTGCGGGTTCAATTCCCGGTCAGGGCACATAACTAGGTTGTGGCATTGGGTTTGATCCATGGTTGGGGTGCATCCAGGGTGTGGGGGCTGATTGATGTTTCTCTCTTACTTTGATGTTTCTCTCCTCTCTCTCTAAAATCAATGGACATATCCTCAGGTGATGATTAAAAATATATATATGTGAGACTAATATCAATTTTCTCTGATTAGAATTAGGTGGTTAATTTTATATGTCACTTATTGCTGTAATTTAAAATTTAAATCTAATCTTTTTTAAAGGCAATTTCACAATTTCTTTTTACAGGAGATTACATGCTTGATGCAAAGCCAAAAGAAATTTCAGAAATTCAACGTTTAAATTATGAACAGGTAATATAAACAATTTTTATTATATTAAAATATGTAATTTTTAACTTAAGGATGTATTCATTGATCTCTATCAATGGCCAATCTCTGTTTTATATGAATATATATGCTATATAGAATGAAACATAGATATTATTCTACAGGCCTACGTAGAATGGTAACCTGGTATTTTCTTTGCAAAGTTGATTTTCAAGTGATTTTGTCTTTGATTCATCTTTCCTCATGTTATTTAAAGTAAGCAGTTGTTAGATACTGTTTGTTACAACTTTGAAACAAAAACTTTACCATTAGCTTTGAGAGTAGTAATGTATCAAGCTGATATTGCTAAGTGTAAGCTAGTGTTTAATGTTCCACAATATGATGTAATATGTTCTATTTTATGTGAGCAGAAATGGTCAAGCCTAAATTTTAGGAAGACAAATGCAGAGCTGTAACCTTCCTAATTAAACCCTTTTTACCAGAAATTGTAATGTAAACTAAGAGCATATTTTTCCCAGTTTTGCTTACACAAGGCAACATTGTATTTGTGTGTTTCTATGACAGTTTTTTAAATGACTACAAGTAGATTTTTAAAATATTTTTATATGGCCCTAGCCAGTTTGGCTCAGTGGATTGAGCATAGGCCCATAGACTAAAGAGTCACGGGTTCAATTCTGGTCAAGGGCACATACCTCGGTTGCAGGCATCGATGTTTCTCTCTCTCTCTCTCTCTCTCTCTCTCTCTCTCTCTCTCTCTCTTGTTCTAGCCAAGCCTTAATTGTTGTAGTTAACACTAGAGGGATTTGACCACCAGGCCGACTGGCTGTAGGAATCAGCTGTGGGAAAACTTCAGGCCTCTGGGGAGGCGCTAGTCCAGCCTTTGCCTGAGGCGATTGGCAAATGGCTCTGCGCAGGGTTTGGGCGGGGCGGGCTCAACAGGGCGGGGGGAGGGAGCAGCTATGGCCGCTCTCAGTCCGTCTCCAGGGGCTCTGCCTCTCTGTCCCCGCAACCGCTGCAAACCTCGTAGGGACCGTAGCCAGACAGTCCCGCTTCTCCCGTTTGAGTCTGGGTCCCTAGAGACTCGCCCGGATCTGTAGCCCAGTGTCTGAGACTCACTCCCGACTGAAAACGACAACCGCGACCTCAGCCACCAGCCCGCTTTGCGCGCGCACCGCCGCACCACCGTACCTTTAAATTTTCCACACTGCGCCTCCTCTAAGCCTCCTAATACTGTTGTTTTTCCTTCTAGTTGAAGAGTCCCTCCTCAGCCAGCCTTCCTGTGGTTCTGGTTGATGTCCATTCCGTCTTTTAGTTGTATTTTTGAAGTGGTTGTTCGAGGCAGCAAACTCTGGTGTTTACCTATGCCGCCATCTTGGTTTTCCTTTGGCCATTTTTTAATTGGATTTTTTTTCTTCCCTTTGTTAAGTTGTATGAGTTCCTTATATATTTTGGATATTAACCCCTTATCAGATGTATGATTGCCAAATATGTTCTCCCATACAGTGGGCTCTCTTTTTGTTTTGTTGATGGTTTCTTTTGCTGTGCAGAAGCTTTTTATTTTGATGTATCCCATTTGTTTGTTTTCTCCTTAGTTCCCCTTTTCATAGGAGATGTATCAGTAAACATATTGCTATGTGAAATGTCTGAGATTTTGCTGCCTATGGTTTCTTCTAGGATTTTTATGGTTTCACTACTTACATTTAAGTC